>NW_016821178.1:36366-73590 GCF_001698545.2 Rhinopithecus bieti
GGGAGGAAGGAAGGAGGGGAGGGAGGGAGTGAGGAAGGAAGGTGAGGGAGGGAGGGAAGGAGGAGTGAAGGACTGAAAAATGAGATGAATGAATAAATACAGAAATGAATGAATAAATGATTGAGACCCAGTCCCTGCCACCTACAAACTCACAGGATAAGTCCCAGTTCAGCTCCCTCAGAAGCCCCCTAACCAGTCCAATGTAACCCACTTTGCCTGCACTCATCATTGAGGGAGCCTCTGTCCAGCACTGCCCTTCCTCTCTCCACATTTCTCCCTTTGTCCTCCTCCTCCCTCCCAGCCCCACCTCTGCCTCCCATGTTACAGATGAAAAACAACAGCCAAGCTGGCATTTACCGACTGTCAAACACCTCTCTGAGTTTCCTCAGAACAAACAGACTCAGCCAATTTTGTTTGTTTTCTTCCTTTTTCTAAGCTGCTGAGCTGTCCCTGGAATTGTGCAAGAGGTCACACAGAGGGACTGTCAACAGCTCCCTAACGTAGGTTTCTAACCTAGAAAGGGAGTCCAGGTTTTACAGGCCCAAGCGCCCAGGCAGGAACACACACACACACACAGAGGCTGCTGTTTGTTTTCTCCGACAGGTCTGGCATTTCCCCCTTGGGAGAGAGGAAGCTTAAAACACAGAAGGCCGCCTTCTCTAATTAGACATGAAAAACAGTTTGGAGAAGCAGAGAGGCATGTCACCCAACTGGACAATCCCTTCCTGGAGAGCAGGAGGGTTGAAGGCTTTCAGAGAGTTATTTGTCCACTTTGCTTTTAAATTTTAAAAGTTTTACAATAAAACATTTCATATATTTTATATAATATAATGAAAGCCAAAAGTCCCTAATAAAACCTTAAATTCCGTATCTCCCAAAAAACAACACTTTTCTGTTCAATCATGCATTCATTGATCCATTCAACAAATATTTATGAAGTGCCTACTACGCGTCAGACACTGTTCTAGCTTTTTGGGAGTGCAAAAGCAAGTAAAAGCTGACCTTTCCAGAAAGTTTCTCTTTGCAGCCAAAATTTTTAAAATGATCTATTACAAATAGGGGAGAAACTGATCACATCTGTGTCATCCCACAGAACCCTCGCAGAGTGATTGTACTAAACACACTGTTTGGGGCTTCATTTTCTTTATTTAAACATATATCTTGAGTTCTTTTCCCTATCAGTTCATAAACTTCTACCTTATGCATTTCAGAAGCCGCACAGTGCTCCATTGTTTGGCAGTACCATAATGTATGGAAAGTTCTCTGTAGTCGGATACTTGGGCTGTTTCCAAGCTGATTTCTAGAAGTGAGATTGCTTGGAAAAAGGAAAGGGTTGAAAACCTGACAGATGTCGCAAAAGGAGTGAAAGACTTTGAAAAGTGAAGGGTTAACCAGAAACTGAGGCATCTACCCTCAGTTTCACATATTCCCTCCATCTCATCTTCAAAGTAAAGAGGGTTTTTCCTAAGACGCTGGAGGAGTTGGAGACTTCACTGACATTTACTGGACGTAAAGGGATGCCCAACCTTATGAAACCCTGATTTTCACTTGTCTTGCTGGATGATAATTGTCTAATTATATATTGGTTTCTGCCATGAGACCTTGGGCTTCTGGAAAGCCAGGGACTTATCTTTCTAGTGCTTAGACTAGAACTAGAGACAGGGAGAGTACTCAGTTAAAGCCTGCTGAAGGAATAATTAATTTGAAAGGAATGAATGAAGTATCTATCCAAAAGAAAAGAAATTATTATATAAAAAGATACCAGCACTTGAATGTTTATTGCAGCACTTTTCATAATAGCAAAGATATGGAGTCAACCTAAGTGTCCATCAATGGATGATTGGATAAAGAAAATGTAGCACATTATATATATATATATATACACACACACATATATATAATACTTTACATATATAGCACTATAATGTACTATATATGTAATGTAATTATAACCTTTTAATATATAATATTAATATATATAATGTACCACATTATAATATATATAGATATATATTTTATATATGTATATATATAAAGTAATACACACACACACCATGGCATACTATACAGCCATAAAAATAATGAAATCATGCCTTTTTGCAGCAACACAGATGGAACCGGAGGCCATTATCTTAAGTGAAATAACTCAGAAACAGAAAGTCAAATATCACATGTTCTCACTCATAAGTAGGAACTAAATAATGTGTATGCACAGGCACAGACTGTGGAATAATAGACACTGGAATTGGGAATAGTGGGAGGGTAGGACTGTGGTGAGGAACAAAAAGTTACCTAATGGGTACAAGGTACATTATTGGTGTGATGGCTATATAGAAATCCCAGACTTCACCACTACACAGTCTATCCATGTAACAAAAATTCACTCGTACTGCTTAAATTTACAAAAGTAAAAAAAATTAAAATAAAAAGTTTTTAAATGAGAAAAAAGAATGAATGAATAGACAGATGTTGGGTGGATAAATAGATAAATGGGTTGGTGGTTAGAAAAATGGACAGATGTATGTATAAATGCATGGATGGATGAATTAAAAGTGGATAGATAGGGCTGGGCACAGTGGCTCACACCTTTAATCCCAGCATTTTGGGAGGCCGAGGTGGGCAGATCACTTGAGGCCAGGGGTTTGAGACCACCTTGGCCAACATGGCAAACCTCCATCTCTACCACAAATACCAAAAAAATAAAAATAAAAAAAAATAACCAGGCGTGGTGGCACATGACTGTAGTCCTAGCTCCTCTAGAGGCTGAGGCAGGAGAATCACTTGAACCTGGAGGCAGAAGTTGCAGTGAGCTGAGATCACACTACTGCACTCCAGCCTGAGTGACAGAGTGAGACTCTATCTCAAAAAAAAAAATAAAAAGTGAATAGAAAGATGGGTAGATGGATAGATACTTAAACATATGGAGGAACAACAGATGAATGACTATACAGATGAATTGGTGAATGAATGAATGAATGAATGAATGAATGAATGAACATACAAAGAAGTGAGTGCATGAGTAAGTGAATGAGTGAAAGGGTGGGTAGATAGATGATGACCAACAGATAAATTTACACAATTAACAAATTATAAAGATAATTACTTAGCAAAATAATAGATTATTGTAGAATTTCCCATAAGATTCATTTTAATAATAAACTCCTTGGACACATTAAACATTATCATTCGATTTGCACATTGCTTGTGAGAAACACACCAACTGTGATTAGTGAACCTAACTACAACCCATTCTAGATCTTAGTGCTTAGTTCACCATGGGAGTCCAACACACAGTATTCACGAAGGTGATGAATAAGAAGGAAGAGTTTATGTGGCTCTCAGGGCACCAGATGTGATGCCCCATTACCAACATCTGCCATCCAACATCTAGAACAGAGGGAATGTGATGCCAGGGACTCTTTGGGCCTGGAAAACCACTGCCTAAAATTGCCTCCTTCATAAACACACATCCTCCTGTCCAGAGTGTTTAAATACTCAAGCCATCACCAAGGAATGAAAAAGCCCCATCTGTCTTCATAGGTGGCACATAGAGCCATCTTTCCAAAATCAACAGAGATTAACAAGTCACTCCACTTTCGATCAATACATCACTAGACTTCTGTCCCAACTTGTCTGTCAAATCCCTTTGACCTGACCAGGAGCCTCTGGGTCTCCTGATCCCTTGCCCCAGCCCTCAAAGGCCATCAGTTAAACAAACCACCTTGGGAGCCATCAGCACATCTTCCAAGGCAAACAAGCCTTGGCCCCAGTGAGGTCAGCAGCAAGGAGGGTGAGGCAATTAAGCCAGCATGTTTGTCTGAAACTGGTCTCCTGCTGCTGTTCTTGACAGCCACTGGAGCAGTAATTGAATCCCCTGCTTCTGGGAAGAGGAGCAAGTAATTTTCATCAAGCACCTGCTTTGTGCCAGGTATTATGCTGGGCTGTGGACAATGTCCTATTTTATCCTAAAAGGGGGCAATTTTCATATGAGAAAACAGGGGCTCAGAGAAGAGAAGCAGCTTACCCATAGTCACACAGGTATCAGGCGGCAGATGGAGGATTTAAAGTTAGGTCTGCCTTTTGCTAAAGCCGTTTTAAAAAATATATTGTGACTTGCGGCTGAAAGGATAAACAATGAGACTTGTCCTCCAATTTGGTGTCCTCATGGTGGAAGTTTTAAATATTAATGCCTATAAATGCGTTTTTTTTTTTTTTTGAGACGGAGTCTCACTCTGTCGCCTGGGCTGGAGTGCAGTGGCCGGATCTCAGCTCACTGCAAGCTCCGCCTCCCAGGTTCACGCCATTCTCCTGCCTCAGCCTCCCGAGTAGCTGGGACTACAGGCGCCCGCCACCTCGCCCGGCTAGTTTTTTGTATTTTTTTAGTAGAGACGGGGTTTCAATAAATGCGTTTTTTAATCAAAATAAGAAATATGTCAAAGAATGAGGTATTCCATTGCCCAGAGAAGAGAGAAGAGGAAACTAATCAGTTTTGATTGTCTCAATGAGCCAGGAACCCAAGCCCTACCCTCATGGAGCTTTCAGTCTAGTAAGAAAAAGAGCTACCAAGCAAAGACTCAAACAAATATACCTGGAACTGCAAACAATGAAAGAAAAGTCCAATGGGCAATGCTTGTATGCAATGGGGGATCCTGAAATGTTATCTAGGTTTCAAGGAAGGCTTCCAAAAGAAAGTAACATTTGAATTGAGATTGGAAACACAAGTAGGTATCAGTCAGATTAAAAAGGTAGAAAGATCATCTCAGACAGAGAATGAGCAAAAGTCCTGTGGCACAAAACATCATGTGGCACTTGAGGCAATGAAAAGAGGCTAGGGTGGCTGGAGCAGAGAGAAAAGTCAGTAAGGTGAGAAAAGACTAGGAGTTCTTTAGGCCCAGATCAAGCAGGGTCTAGCAGGCCATTGAAGTGGACACAGAGATATGCTTAGATCCCTCTTTAAGAAAAAATGTGCTCTGGCTGCTGAGAGCACTGTCAGCAGTTGGCCTTCATCCATCAACCCCTTCAAGGAGTCCCCCAGTAGCAGAGAGCAGCTTTGCAGCCACACCCCTTCTCAGAGAGACCCACATCCCTCGACTGATTCACATGGAAATATAAAGATCTGGCGATCCCAGTCCAATGAGGGACAATGCTGAAGAGCTCCAAAGCTCCCCATGGGGCTGGCCAAGGCTGTTCTCAAACGGCAGCCCTATTCACTTCTGTTCATATCCACTCCTGCTCCTTTCCCTGCCATTGCACAAGGACTGATGCCAAGAACGCACCTGAAACATCTTATGCACTAGACTCCATCTCGGTGTCTGCATTCAGGGGAACTCATAAAGCAAAGCCCATGCTGAGGAGCTCAGCTTGCATCATAAGAGCAAAGAGACCCAAGGGAAGATTTAAAGAGTAGGTGGTGTAATCCCATTTGTATTTTCCAATGTAGAAATGGCTACTGTCCCGAGGTCTCCCACAATCAAGCATCTTAGATCCTGCAATCTTCTTCAAATTGGTGCATGAAGGAGAGAGATGGCAGAGGGTATATGTATCCTGACCTTGAGTAACAATTAAGGCCAAGCCCAGCCAAGCCAGACCCTGGACTTGTTGAGCACAGAGAAGTCCCTTACCAACACTGTCGGGGACATGGAGCTGGGAGGTCACAAGGGGTCAACAAGGCTCACATCCAATTGTCCATCCTTCTCTCTAGGTTGTTGTCCACCTAACCTTTCATATTTGGTCCAGATGGACCATCACCCACCCAGTTATGCAAAATCATGTTGATGTCCCCAGTGACATGCTTCACCAGTTGGCCATGCTGTCTATATTTGGAATGTATCACAATCTATCTGTCCTGCTACCAGCTACCACAAGGACACTGACTAACAGAGCACTTTCTACATGTCAAGCACTGTTCAAGAGTGGTTTTACATGAATTATAGACTATAAAAATCATAAATTATGAAACATTTCATAGAGCATTTTACATGAATTATCTCACTTAGCTCTCAAGTGACTCAATGGCATGAGTACCATTGTTAGAACTATTTTGCAGATGAGGAAACTGAGACTAGGGAAGCTTAAGTAACTTGCTCAGAGCCACATGGCCATTATAGTAAGTGTACAAACTTTGATATAGATGCAGACATACTAGTCCCAGGGCCAAGACCCTCAGCCAATACACTTGGCTCCTCTTAGTTCTAATGCTCTTTTCTGAACTATTCCTCCAGCCTCCTACCTTTCCTCTTCTCCCATCTGTTTCTGTCCCCATCCCCCATTCTCCATATTGTTCTGCAACCAGCATTCTAAAGTTTAGAAAAGAAATATAATCTGAGTATGCCTCTCCTATTTGACTATCCTTGACAAATAACCAAATATTGTGGAGGCATTAAAATAATACTTACAAATGTTTACTGACATGGGAAATGTTTTGGGATATATGTTTAAGGATATACTCTTTATAATGTGATCTGAACTATAGAATAACATGAATAGGAAGATAGTAATACCCTAGAACATTACGAGTGGTTGTGAGGTGTTTTGGAGTTAGAGAGTTAGAACACCTAAAATACAAGCTATACCCAAAGTGGATGTCCAAAGACACAACATACACAAAGACTATGTATAATTTGAAAGTACCGAATGAGTCCACAATACATGTTAGATGGCTGAATGAAAAATGGATGAATTGTTTAAAGCTAGACAGTGACAGGGTGTACTCAGCATTTTAGAAAGAACTGTCTATACTCGCCATTCATCTGGGAAACTCTCTAAACCCTACTCTTCAAAGGAATTTGCCCATGGAGGTGTTTAACAGGTGAGTTCACACAGATCTTGTTGAGCAGAAAATACTACCTATAAAAGGTAAAATAACAGTTTTGTTTTGGGTAAAAGAAAGGATATCAGGGGCCATTGATACGAGGCCCTGAAGAACATCTAGGGTTCCCAGCCTTTCTCAATTGACAGCTGCCAGACAGCATGTCCCCATGACAACAAGGGATATGGGGGAGCTGAGCCAGAAGCCTGCTTCTTTGCAGCCTTGGGCTCTGTCCTGGACTCAAGAGCCCATGATACAAGTGAGAAATGTGGTTGTTCATGGACAACACAACTTGCTAGTCAAACATGAGTCTGATGTAGTCATTGTCTGCAGAAACTTCTTCTCTATATTCTTTTCCACAAAACATTTCTGTACCTGGCTCAAGGCTAGGTATTTGAGAATAATGTCTAAGATATGGCCCTTCTTCTCCAGAACCTCTGCTGAAGATGGGTCATCATTTCTGAAAAGATCATTTAAATAGACTATAGTAAGTGCAATTCATTTTTCAGACATTATCTCTAAATCCACAGGAAAAGAGTAAAATCTATTCAGATAAAATTGGAACGCAAAATTGTTTGGCATATGGTAGGTGTGTGATAACATTGAGTCAACAAATGAGCTAACCATCTAGGGCAGAGACAGATTGTCTGCCCACCCAACTCACTTCTTATTTCTCTTGGGTAGACAGTGAGATGATATTTGCCAGCCTCTCTTGCAGTTTGGGGTAGCCACGTGACAGAATCTGGCCAATGGTATTTGGCAGAAGTGGAATGCGTCACATTCAGGTTTGGCCCATAAAAACTGCCCATGAGGTCCTCTTCAGGCAAAATGGAGAAACTGGGGCCTTAGAGGAGGGCAGAATCACAAGACGGAGGGAATACGGGTCTCTCAATGACCACATGGAAGACATCCCACTAACTAGGACCACCCAATCGGCCTTTAGTGTGAGATGAATGAAATTCCACTGGGTGAAGCCACTCAAGTGTTGGGGTTATTTGTTACAGCAGCAGGCTTATCCTGCCTGACCCCATCCAAATCCCTCCCTACCCACGGCCCACTTTAGGCCCAGAGCTAGCACAGACAGAACCCTCATGTGAATCGAAAAAGACACCACTCCGTCCCTGCTAACCCTGTCCTCTGTCTCTTCATTTCCCACCTAGACTGATATTGTCCCCAAACATTAAGCATTCTTGTATCACCTTCACGATTTTTGTAACCTCTGTGTACCCCCTATACCATGACACTTGATGCTTCTCTTTACGCCGACTCACTTGGTTGTTAAATATATGTATTTCAAAAGGTAAACTCTATATTGCTACAGTAATTGGAAATGTATTTAGAGTAAAATCCTTTAAATAGAAAGTCACCTTAAAAATAAAGACAGCCAGGCATGGTGGCTCATACCTTTAATCCCACCCCTTTGAGAGGCTGAGGCGGGAGGATCGCTTGAGCCCAGGATTTCGAGACCAGCCTAGGCAAGGCAGTGAGGCCCTGTCTCTACATAAAAAGTAAAAGATAAAAACAAAACAAAACAAAAATAAACAAACAAAAAAACAGCCAGATGGTGGCACATGCCTGTGGCCCTGGCTACTCAGGAGACTGAGGTGGGAGGATTGCTTGAGCCTGGGAGGTTGAGGCTGCCATGAGCCATGACGAGCCTGCTGCACTGTAGTCTGGGTGACAGATCAAGACCCTGTCTAAAATAAATCTTAAAATAAATACAAAGAATACAAAACATTGTTGCTAAATTCTAGCTGGATGATTCCGACAAGGGCCCAAGGCTTGAAGGGTGCTCTCTTTCCAAGAGAGGTTAGCAGGTGTTGGGGAGGAAGTAAAGAAGTATTAGCATCCAACTGAAAAGTGCCACTGAAGAAATCTAAAGGTATGAGTAGAAATAAAGAAAAAGGAATATATTTTTCATGGTGGGTTTAATGTTGGATATGATATTGTACCTCTCCCACATAAGGGTACTTTGTTCTGGGAGATCAGTGAGATGAATTATGGTCAGTTTCTGGATCCTAAATACAGGCTTAGATTAAATACAGGCATCTGGAGGGTCTTTGGCGTTTCGTTTGTCACGCTGGGCTTACCCTGGCTCACCTCTACCGGCCCTGGCATGCAGGCTTTCAGAGCCTCTGGGGCCATCCTATTCTTGGCTGGAAAACTAGGAAACGATTCCCCTGAAGTGCTCCCAGGTAGGATCACCCCTGCTCATGTCTCTGTGCTGCTCCCATTCATCTGCTCCTAAGTCCTTTCTCCACACTTTCCCTGTCCTTTGTCCATGCCTTGTATCAGAAAACTAAACTTGGAGGTAGCCAAGATGCTTTGCTCTAGTGCATAGATCCCATGACCATCTATGGGGAAAAAAAACACACACACACACACCAAATACCAAAGGGCCACCCAAAGAAGGAAGAGGAGTGTGCGTTGTGTGTGTCTTATATGCATTGTGTTGTATGTTCTGTATTGTGCATTGTAGGTGTGTTATATGTGTTATGGGTGAGTTGTGTTATATGTGTGAAGGGTGTTTGCAAATACCGCTTCCAGTGTGCTCAACTAGTAGTTATTATTTTAATAATTTTACAGTTTGATCTGCACAGAATGAAGTGTGCATTTATAAAAGGTCTCCAAAGTCCCTTCCAATTCTTAAAATAATAATATTTTTAACTATTTACGTACAATCATTATTGCTATTATTGTTCCACAACTCTGCCAGAAACTCCCCAGCTAACCAGCTATATATCCTTAGATGAGCTGCTTTGCTTGTCTGAGTTTGTTTCCCGACCTATAATATTTCAGCTGGGTGTTCCTTGCAGCCCCATCCAGCCCTAAATACTTATGTCTTTATCATTCCATAAGGTATTTACGAAAGTCAGTGCTGCTGGGGAAATAGCATAGAGCTCTGTCACCTACTAGCTGTGTGTCCTGGGGCAAGTTACTGAGCCACTCTGTCCCCCACTATTCTCTACTCTGTAAATAGGGATCATGCTAGCAACTACCTGGTTAGTCCATAAACAGGATTATTTGAGTTAATCCATGTAAAGCATTTGGTAGGGCACCTGGTATAATGCAGCCATGAAACACTAGTGCTGGAACCCAAGCCGAGTGACTTCTCTATGACTTAGTTTCCCTAGCTGTCATATGGGGATGTGAGGGTACATCCCTCGTGGAGCTGTATGAGGATGGAGTTAATAGCAGTGGCTGGCACATGGTCAACTGGCCATATGAAGTAGCCATTACTAACTGGTGTTGCTGTTGCTATTATTTCCAGGCCGTGCCCTGAGACCGGATGAGGCAACCTCAGCAGGTGAGAGGGCTCCTCCTACAGGGGCTTAGATTCCTTCAAAACTGGAAAGTGCAGAACTCCTGAGATAGGTGGGGCTGATCTGCAAAACCACTGCAACAGGGCTCTGCCCAATTCCCAGTCACTGGGCAGCCCTGGAAGCTTGGAAGGCTGAGCAGGGAGAAGAAGGGGGAGGAAGGGAGGGTAAAACTGGGGAGCAGGAAGGGCTTCGAGTTCATCAATGCCACGCTGAAGATTACAGGAAGACTAATAGGGCCCCAAGGCCTCGGGGATGAACAAACACAATCTTTGTGGTGCGCCTTTGTTGAGTAACCAGGGCAAACTCTCTCTGTGTGTCTGTCTTCCTTCCTTTTATTCCACTAATGAAAGAGAAAGAGAAGAAAGATTTCCCTTTAGAAAATCAGAAGACAAGGAGAAAACATTAAATGCTGAAACCCCAGAGGGCATCTTCAGCATCTACCCACACAAGGCAAATTCCTTGTCTCTCTAAATCCTTCCAACAGTTCAGCGGGCCAGGTGTTGATGGCTAAGTGAATGATTGTCACACTGGAGATGAGCAAGTTCAGGTTGGCTCTCAGGACCCATAGGTGTCGGAGCCAAAGACAGAGACAAGCCCTGTACTCAGTGATGTTCTCAGGCAGGGGTGCCCAATCTTTTGGCTTCCCCGGGCCTCTGGAAGAAGTATTTTCTTGGGCCACACATAAAACACACTAACACGAATGATAGCTGATGAGCAAGGAAAAAAAATCAATCACCAAGAAATCTCATAATGTTTTAAGAAAGTTTACGAATTTGGGTTGAGCAATATTCAAAGCTGTCCTGGGCTGCACGTGACCTGTGGGGCTTGGGTTGGACAAGCTTGTTCTAAAGGATTGGTGTGAGACGCATCCAAGGACCAGGAGGTCTGACCAAACAGATGAAGCCAGGGAGCAATTTGGAGCAGAAACCCTGATCTGGGAGCCTGAGCCCTCGTCTCAGTTTGCCACCCACCTGCTATGTGAACTAGGGCAAGCCCCTTCACTTCCCTGGGCTTTGGTTTCCACATCTGAAAAATAAAAGGGAAGAAACTAATGGTCTCTAGGCTATCTTCTTATCATTTTGTACAAAGGAAACAAATTTTCTCTGAGGCTTCACGAGGCTTCTTTCACTTAGCCTCATGTTTGCAAAGTTCATCCATATTGTAGCATGTATCAGAACCTAACTCATTTTCATGGCTCATTAATATTTCATGGTAGGGATATACCACATTTTGTTTATATATTCATCCGTTGATGGTCATTTGGATTGCTTGTGCATTTTAGCTAGGATGAATAATGTTGTTATACACCTTTATGTATGGGTGTTTATGTGGACATACGTTTTCATTTCTCGTGGGTATATACCTAGGAGTATAATTGCTGGGTCATGCTTTATCTCTACGTTTAATTATTTGAGGAATTGCCAGACTGTTAGCCCAAGTGGCTTTACCAGTTTATATTCCCATCAGCATTTTATGCAGGTTCCAGTTTCTCCACATCCTTATAAGCGCTTGTTATTTTCTGACTTTTTGATTCCAGCCACGTTAGTAGGTGTAAAGTGGGATATCGTTGTTGTTTTTCTTTGCATTTCTCTGATAACTAGTGACGTTGAGCATTGGCCATTTGTGTATGATTTTCTTTTTCTTTTTTTTGTTTTTGTTTTGAGATGCAGTCTCGCTCTGTCACCCAGGCTGGAGTGCAATGGTGCAATATTGCTCACTGCACTCTGCCTCCTGGGTTCAAGCAATTCTCGTGCCTCAGCCTCCCGAGTAGCTGGGACCACAGGCACGTGCCACCACGCCCAGCTAATTTTTGTATTTTTTAGTAGAGATGGGGTTTCACCATGTTGGCCAGACTGGTCTTGAACTCCTGGCCTCAAGTGATCCACCTGCCTCAGAAGGCTGGGATTACAGGCGTGAGCCACTGTGCCCTGCCTGTGTATGATTTTCTTGAAGAAATGTCTATATAGATCTTTTGCCCATTTTTGATTATTTATGTTGAAGTTATAACAGTTCTTTATAACTAGCCCCTGACCAGATATATGATCTGCAAGTATTTTCTACTATTCCATGAGTTATAATTTTATATCCTTGATAGTAACCTTTGACATACAAAAGTTTTTAATTTTGATGAAGTCCAATTTGTCTTTATTGCTTGTGCTGTCAGTGTCATTTGAATAATTATTTAAATGAGAAAATAATACCTATAAAATTTTTAGCACAAAGCCTAGCTCATAGTAAATGCCTGATCAATATTGAGCTGCGATTATTATTTTTTTGAGACAGGGTCTCACCCTCTTGCTCAGGCTGGAGTGCAATGGCACGATCATGGCCAACTGTAGCCTCAACCTCCTGGGCTCAGGTGATCCTCCCACCTCAGTCTCCTGAGTAGCTGGAACTATAGGTGTTCTATAAGGAAGTTCTAATCCAATTTCTGCTGTACTTGCATGTTCATTCTCCCATTGGTTACTTCTAAACCACCTTTAAAAATTAGTTACTATTATCTACCATGTAATGGACAAGGAACCTGACTGAGAGGTGGAATGATGATAGTCAATCATGCTAGGATACACACCCAGAGTCCTGTCAGACCCCAAGGCCAGTGATCTGCCCTGTACCCAACAGCAGTCTTGACACTTTTCTTCACTCTCTGGCCAACAGAGTACAAAGTCCAGATATCAGCACCTGATTCAGGAGAAGACCATTACTCAGGAAATAGGGTACACTAATAGAATGGCGGTATGGTACACCACATGCCTATTTGACCTACTTTGCCTCTTTGACCTACACCTATTAGTATGTGTGCCATACTACGCTACTATTAGTATGCCCGATTAGTAGGGTTGGAGAAGGGACAATGACATTCTGGAAACAGGGCATACTCATGGCAACACAGGATCCTATGATGAGGTCGCTGGCATAGGCTGGAGTGACTTGGAGATGGGAAACAAGACCGTGAGACCTAGAGAAACCAGGGAAGGCTTCATGAAGATGGCAGCTCTTGAAAGGTGGTAGCATTTGGATGTTCGAAGCAGGAAGGTCCTGAATAAGTAAAGATGGGTAGGTAGAAATGACAAAGAGATAGTACTGACTCAAAAGAAAGGTTTATGCTGGACAAAAGGAAAAACAACTTCTAGTAGGAAGTAATGACAATAGTAGCAGCAGCTATAATAACAATAATTGTTCACATGCCACATATAATTGTAAGCTTATATGAGCTCATTTAGTCATCATGATTGTTTGAAGCAGGTAACATGATCCTCTCCTTTTACAGATGAGAAAACGGAGGCACAAACAGGTGACACAATTTGTCCCAGATTACAAATTAGAACTGAGAGAAAATTAAAATCAGTCAGCAAGGTTATTATGACTGGCGGAAGGCAATAGAACAACAAAATTGTTGGAGAACGTAAGAGAAAGGACTACATCCAAGACATTCATGAATCAACTCATGAAGGAACATAGACATGAATGAACATAGACATTTTTGTACCTAGACATTGTTAGGTTCAAATCATGACTCTACCCACTCCCTGGCTATAGAATCTTATCGAAGTTCCTTCACTTTCTCGAATTTCTGTGCCTAAAAAACAGAGTTGGAAATACCTGGTTCACTCCACAGAGGGTTGATATGAGGATTTCCAGAAATAAGGGTTGTCTAAATAGGGAATCAATAGATATTTAAATTAGTGGGTGGTGAGGGGTGTTGACATTATTTTCTTTCAGAGCAAGGGCCTTTGCAACACTGGATAAAAGTCAAGTGAGGCCCAAGGGTGTGAGTAAGTATATAGCGGAAGTTTCGATGCCACCTTTGGACGCAGCTCTCCTTATGCAAATTCTAGCCACTTCCTAGCTCTGTGCCTAGAAACAGGTCACTCTGCCTCTTTGACCTACACCTTCCCTACAAAGAAAGGTGAAGGAAATAGGCCCTGCCTCCAAGTGTCCTGAGGATTAAATGAGTCAGTATGCTGCCCAAAATGCTTGGAACAGGGCCTGCATGGGAGAAGCTCCCAGTGACAGCCCAGTCTTTACTGTGAGAGGTCAGGCCAAGGGCATCCCCTAAGACCTCAGAGCACACAATGTGAGTGTGTTCCAAGGATGGCCAGACCTGGTGCATCAGACAGTCTCAGTGGGAAGGCCACGTGTGCCAACTCTTATGTTGCCATCAATAGTAGCAGGTGTCACGGCCTTGGAACTTCCTGCCTCACACATCAGAATCCCACATTTTACTTCTGTGTGCATCTGAGCATTCAAAAAACAAGGTGGGGGGGCCTCATTCTGCAACTGAAAAGACTCTAGCAACCACCCCTGGCCTTGCCAACACACATACTTACACATGCACACACACACGCGCACTCACACACACTCCCTCCAGGAGCCTGCCATTGTGTGATGCAGTCTGAACTTTCTACTGTTCTTATTTGAGTCAGCACCAGCCAGTGATTGCTTCCCAAGTCCTATTTATGGCAGTTTTGTTTTGGAGGAGGGAGTTAGGGAGGGTGTGGATGGCAGGCGGATATTGTTGTTTTTCAGAAAATCTATTTAAAAAACAGAATGCCGTGACTGGTTAGCTTTGAAACAATGAGGATAAACATATGATGTTGGTGATGGTTTTCCCTTCATTCATTTGGGCTTTTGTTAAAATGGCAATGGACATTGATATCCTACTGTTGAGATAGAATCACCCCCCTCTTCATTTGTTAAAAAGATAAAGAGATCTGAAAAGTGATCCTAAATATTTGAGTCAATTCCTCGATGAATTCACCATAAGCTTCTACACTTGTCCACAGCAGCTCTACTAAAATCACAATTAGTTCATTCTATAGATAATTATGTATTTAATTCCTGTCTTCCTCCAGCCAGGCAGAGGATGTCAGTTACCTCAACAGTGCCTGTTAGCTCAGGAGACAGGCAGAAGGAGAATCAAATTTGGATCAGCCTTTTATTTGCAGTGACAAATGATTCAACCCTTCAGAGCCTCAGTTTCTGTAAAACAAAAGTAATAAATTCCTTTCATTCACTTGTTCATTCACTTATTAAAATAGTATTTGAGTGCTAATTTTGGCTGAGCAGTGGTTTAGAGACTGGAGATAGGGCAGCAAACAAGTGAACAAAGCAACACAGATTCCACCCTCACTCTTGTGTAGGATGATAGACCATAAAGAAATAAAATAAATAAGAAAACTACATAGCAAATTAGACAAAGAAAAATTAGAGCAGGGAAGGAGGATAGGAAGAGAGACAGAGAGAGAGTGAGTGTGTGTGTGTGCATGTTTGTGTGTGTGCATGCTTGCATGTGTGTGTGTGTGCGTGTGTGTGTGCGCGCTATAGTAGCAGGTTTAGATAAAGAGCCCAGAAAGGACTCACTGAGGAGGTAACATTTCAGGCCAAGATGTAAAAGAGATGCAAACCATGCAGATACCCGAAGAAGGCTGTTTCAGGCAGAGGAAATAGCATGTGCAAAGGCCCTGAGGTAAGAGTTTGCCTAGTGTGTTGGAGGAACAGCAAGGAAGCCAGGAGTGGATGGGAGGTTGGGGAGTAGGAGATGAGGTCAGAGAGGTAACTTTGCAGAGTGGTCTGAGGGTTAAATCATTATAGGAGCCATATACATAATAGGATTGCAATGACCAGGTTTTAGATGGTAAACCCATGAATGTGAGTGAGTGAGTGAAGAATAAATAGATATCTCATTTATCCATCATGACACTAGGACTCAGAGAAGTCCATTGACTTGCCTAAGGCCACTAGCTGGCTTGTGAAAAATTTAAGGCTAGACTTCAGGACCATCTTTTCCAAGGTTTTCCAAGAGTTAATCTTTCTTTCCTACATTATTGACACAGATGAAATCTTCATCAATGTCCTCCCCCAACCCAAATCCAAAGGCCAACAGTTGCCATTGTGAAATGAAGGGACGCTGCTAAACATCCTACAATGCGTGGGGCAGCACCCACTACAAAGAATTGTCCAACCCTAAATGTCAATAGTGCCAAGCTTGAAAAACCTTGGCTGAGGGGAAGAACCCCAAATCTATTGTTTTGTCTTTCCTCTTCAAACCCCATTGTTTTAAACTCTACATGGTGATTCTCAAGGGTGTGTAGAGAGCTGATAGTACCAGAATGAATGAAGGGTGGGACCTACAAGTCCCTCCACCCACTGGGAGAGGGAGTGCGGATTCCCGGCTAGGATGAACTCAATTATATTTCCCCTTCCAGGGATCTTTGTTGAAGGCATTAGCATGGACTTGCGAACAAGGGTGGAGCTAGGAGCACAGTTTTCCAAAATAAAGTCACAGATAAGAGATTAAGATCCACAAGACTATTGCTCTGCTATTCAGAACACAAAGCCTTTCTTTATCCAGGGCTTCCCTTAGGCACAGAAGGCTAACAGATATTATCAGAGTAACACATGAAAATAATATTGTCTTAGTGCAAAAGGGTAGCTCTTCTCTCCTACATGGAGCTCAGTACACTTCCATCCAAGCTAGCTCATGCTATTTCACAAGGATCAGGCTATACGGATAATTTATTAAGCCAATTTGGAAGGAGGGATTGAAACTGAGAGCAAGGTTAATGACACGCCCAGTGGGAATACAATGGGGACAAGGAAGAATATACCTTTTCTTGAGTCTCAGGCTGTTGTTCCATTCATTCACTCATTCATTCATTCATTCATTCATTCATTCAATGTCCTGGGTGCCCATAATATATCAGGTTCTATGCTAGAACTTGGAGACCCAACTGTGGGTAAGATGTGATCCTCGTTCCCCTGAAGGAGAGAGGGATTCACAAGCTAGAGGGGAAGGAAGACGAAGATATAGGTGCCATGGCATACAGGCTCTTCTGGAATCTAAGGACCATGCAGAGTGATGCAGGCTGCAATGGGAATGATTAGGGATGTGTGGGAACTGAGGGATGTATCTACTCAATCCAGAAAGCTCAGGGAGGGCTTCCTGGAGGAGGTGAGGTCTCTACCATTTTCTCAACCTTGACATTATTGACATTTAGGGCTGGACAATTCTTTGTGGTTGGGGGCTGCCCTGCGCATTGTAGGATGTTTAGCAGCACCCATGGCCCCTACTGATTAGATGTCAATAGCATCACACTCCCTCAAGTTGTGACAACCGACATTACCAAACTGTCCTCCAGGAACAAAATCACAATCCCCCCACTGAGAACACTAGTCTAGATAGACATGCAAAACAGATACCCTGGAAGGCCTGGATCACTATACTATGTGGCCTTGCGCTGCACGAGCCATGATGGGAGTTTGAATTTTACTCCAGGATCGGTGGAAGCCACCAGAAGATTGAAACTGGGTGGGTGGTATGATCTGGTCTTGCTTTTCAAAGGCTTCTCATTAAATGGATAGGAGGAGCAAGGATGGCTCAGGGAGATTAGAAGGAAAGTCTTCCCCAACGAACCATTCTATGGCCTGAAAGTGACCGCAGTGAACCTCGCTTGGCACCAGGACTGCAAAGGCGAGCCTCTCCCTGGTCAAGCCTAGGCCCCCGAGCTGACACATCCTCCTGGGCAGTGGTCCAGGCCCTGAGCCAGGGAGGAGTTCCTCTCCCAGATCCTCTGGCTCCAGGAGACAATGCTGACATCCCAACCATACTGTGACTCAGAGCAAAGGGCCTTTCGCTTTCTGGAAAGATCAACTATGGCCTAGTTCTCAAGGAGGTTTAGGGGTCAAAGAGAGAACATTGAGCCTTCACTTCAGAACCCAGGCACTGAGTTCACATCAGCCAAAGAAAAGGAACTCAAACCAGACACCTACAATATGCCAGGCAGGGGCCACGCCAGACTCTCAGCATACTGAACCCCATATTTAAGCATACAACATGCTGTCCTGTCACATTATCTGCTGTATAAATGACCATCTTTCAAGGAATTAGAATAACATGGACTGAACACTAAACTATTGAAATGTAATTTCCATGACATTCCATATAAATATCAAGTATCACTGTTCCAAAGGAGGTGTTGCCATCTTAAAGATGGAGAAATAGGCTTAGAGGAGTGGCATGAATTGCCCAAATTCACAACAGCGAGGAAGCTGTCCATCTAAGAATAAAATCTAAGCTTCTTCCTTGTCACTCCCAGGCCTTTCAAAGCCCAGGAGACTTCACAAATCAACATGTAAAACTAAGTATTAACACTTCTTAAAATTCTGGACATTGGAATTACTGGGAACTGTGGTGGTTAATACTGAGTGTCAACTTGATTAGATTGAAGGATCGTGGGTGTGGTCTGTGAGGGTGTTGCCAAGGGAGATTAATATTTGAGACAGTGGGCAGGGAAAGTCAGACCCACCCTTAATCTGGGTGGGCACCATCTAATCAGCTGCCAGCACAGCTAGAATATAAAGTAGGCAGAAAAACGTGAAAAGATGAGATGGGCCTAGCCTCCCAGCTTACATCTCTCTCCCATGCTGGATGCTTCCTGCCCTTGAACATCGCACTCCAAGTTCTTCAGTTTTGGGACTCAGACTGGCTCTTCTTGTTCCTCAGATTGCAGATGACCTATTGTGGGATCTTGTGATCATGTGAGTAAATACTTAATAAATTCCCATATATATATATACACACACATACATATATAGATAGATAGATATAGATATATATCTCCTATTCTGTCCCTCCAGAGAACCGACTAGAGTCAGTTCTGTCCTTTCTCTCTCTCTATATATATTCATATATACATATATATAAAATATATACACACATATATACACCTATGTACACATATACACACACACACACACACACATATATCCTATTAATTCCGTCCCTCTAGAGTTCCTGATTAATACAGGGACTATCATTATATTTGTCCTTTATTTTTCAAATGTATCAAAAGGAAAAACTTGTGGCAGTAGCCTTGCAGCTAATAAAAACAATAGCAGTGCATACCCGGTATTTGAATGACTATGACTATATTACATGCAATACGTCTCTCAATGTTCAGACCCATGCTATAAAGTCAGGGCTACTATTGTTCACATTTTACAAACGAAAAACTCAAGACTCTGAAAGACCTGACACTAGAAAGTGGCAGGGCCACAATTTAAGGTGAGATTGATCTGACTCCAAAGCCCTCAGGGAACACAGCATGGTTTTTAGTGACAGTCCACACTGTGTGCTTCGTTCTCCTTGGGCTGAAGTCATGGAGACAACTGCAACCAGCAGGAAGAGCATGGGCAAGACACCACCACCGGTGCCCAGTGCCTTTTTTCCTGCAGAATCACAGAGCTTTTATGCAGCACCAGCCAAGAATCCCAGGCGCTCAACTTGGCCTTGGAAAGAAAACAGGCTTTTCCTCAACCCTTTCAGATCTGCCATGCTTCTGAAACCTCAGGCACCGAGGAAGGTCACTTGGACAAAACCATCCACCAAGCCCTTACAAAAAGGATGTGCCAGGATTCACGTTGCAGCAGATAGCAATCATCTTAAACTGTTGCAAGATCAAATTGCTCTCCTGCTTAGAGTATCTCCATTTTTTTTTTTTTCCATCAGATCCAAACTCTTTATTCAGCCCCTGCTGATTTGCCCACCCCAAAGTTCCTATCCCTGTCTCCCTTGCTGGTCACCCCAGCCTTCCAGGTACTGCCCAAATACCCCACACTCTCCATGGGCCTTTGTGCTGACTATCCACTCTGTCTGAAACATTGTTCTCCCCATTCTCCACTGGCTCATTCCCTTCTTAGGTCTGATCAGGCCAGTAGAAGGGAACCACATAAGGTTTCAGAACAGAAGATGCCACAGGGGAAAAGATTCACTTTTACTGAGTACCTACGATAGAGCTGGCAACATATGGCATTTAATTCAATTCTCTCAATCATCCTTTTCGGTTGTTTTACAAAGAAGAAAACTGAAGTCTAAAGAGGCTTTGTTCTTGCCCAGGGCCAGATAATTTCCAAGGGTGGAGGTGAGATTTAAACCTCTGCTCGTGGTCTGTCCGGTTCCTTTTTCCTCTCCATGCCCTTGGTCAAGGCCCTTTGAGTCATGAGCTTGGGAAACTGATGAAAACTCAGCTCTGGGGCAATTCAATTGTCCCCATGGAAGCTGGCAGCCTTCACAAAGCATCACTAACGTCCCAGGAGGCAGAATACACCAAGGGTTTGAACTTCTCGTGCAGCTAGCCAATTTGCTGGAGAATAAAAGAGCAAAAGCACCTAGGAGCATAAAACCAACCAGTAAATCTAGGGATTAAAAGCCTCTTAGCAACCCTGCTACCTGTAATTACAGCCCCCAACAAAGAGGAACCCTGGCAGATGGAGGATAAGGAAGAATCCAACCAGTAACTGGTATAGGAGTCTTGCCAAGATGGTTTATGGCCCTACCTTGTGTCTTCCCAAACAATCTTCTGCCTGATCTCTATCCACCTCAGGCCCCAAGGGCAGCTGTGCTCCCATGTTATCTGCAGATCTGTAGCAGAGGGCTCAAGAACAAAACAAGGCTTAAATTCCCACCCAGGACTTGTTGGTGGATTAAGGTGAGACTCCCAGACATCACTCAGGGGCCTGAAGGGAAGTCCGCAGAGCAGAGAAAGTGTGTGACCTTTGATGGAATTGTCATCTGACCTCAACAAGGCCAAGAATGCCACCCAGCAAGAGAGATGCATGCCAGATTGCAGAGGCAGAAGGAGGTCCCTCCTTTTCTTAAACTCCAGAGCACCAGACTGACCTGATGTTTCACTCTCTTACCCAATCCTATGGACTGTCTAGAAAATCTAAATGTCTGAGGCACGTGGCATTCTCTCCAGTAGGATCTTGGCAAACTTTTTCTGGAAAGGACCAGATAGTAACTCTTTACGACTTTGCAGACCACGGGGTCTTTGTCTCAACTACGCAACTCTGCTGCTATTGCACAAAAGCAATAGCAGCCTTGGACAATATGTAAATAAATAAATGAGGCTGGTTGTGTTCCCATGAAATAGGCAATGATCCAGATTTAGCCGCTAGATCACTGTTTGTCGACCCCCACTTTACAAAGTATGTGAGATTCTCAAATCTCTGTAACAGCATTTCACGAAATTGTCTTTTGTCCAAGTTTCCAAGAAAGTTCTTCTTAAGGGGAAGCTTTTCCTGAAAAGGTGAATACATGTGGCTTTGCTTTCTTCTTGTGACCCTGGGCCAGGCTGCAACCAATGTGAGCACATCACCCCACCAGAATCCAGAATTGGAGACAATCACAGGATCTGTTTGCTACTGCATCTCCAGTGTTTCAGAAATGTTCGGCACATAGTAGGCACATCATAAATAATTCTTCAATAGATGAATCTGCTGAGATTCTGGCTATAACCCAAAACATTTGGGACAGATTATTTTTTTCACCCATTCAATTATAGCTCTGCTGTTCCAGCCTGGCCTGTCCCAGGAACTTCTAAAGCGTTCAAACTCGAGTTCTCATGCTTGGCAGCTTTCCTGTGGTTGGCCACTTAGGCAAGTTAGAAATGTTCTTCCCTCTCACTCCCTTAGCTAACCTAGCTGTAAATCACTATCCAAAGATGTATGTTGGTAAGTAGAAGACAATCCAGTGAGCATTTCCAGATGAATCACTCTGTGAATGTTCCGTCTTTAATTACTTATTAAAAGCAGACCAGATTTTCCTAATTGGGTGCACTGAATATGTGTTAATTTTATAATTAAAAAGAAAATTAAACACTCTTTTCATGTGCAAACTAGGAAAGAAATCCAGGAAGAAATTTCCTCTTAAAATACTTGACCAGGTTTCTCAAATTTCAGAGCAAGCACTAAGGTGCTTGTTAAAAATGTCATTCCCAGGTTAGGTGCTGTAGCTCCTGCCTGTAATCTCAGCATTTTGGGAGGCTGAGGTGAATTGCTTGAGCCAAGGAGTTTGAGACCAGCAACAAAGTGTGACTTGTCTCTACAAAAAATTTTTAAAAACTGAGCAGAGCATGGTGGCATGTGCCTGTGGTCCCAGCTACATAGGAGGCTGAGGCAGGAGGATCACTTGAGTCGAGGAGGTTGAGGCTGCAATGAGCCATCATTGCACCACTGCACTCCAGCTTGGGCAATGGGGCAAGACCCTGCCTCAGAAAAGAAAAAAAAAAAAAAAAAAAAAGCCATTCCCAGGCCAAACTCCCAGCCACTCTTATGGTCATAGGTCTGGGGTGGTGCCTTGGACCCTGCATCTGGAAGCCATGCCTCCAGATGATCCTAAGGCAAGCAGAGCTGGACCACACTTAGAAGAATCACTGTTCCGGTCAATGCTTTTAATCAGCTTTTGCCAATTGATGCAGCTTTTGAGAGGAAAGTCTAAGACACAAGAGGTCCCTCTAACCCTGTGCCTGCCTCCCCCAAAAATGACTCTACATTTTTTAAAAGGGTCATGCACATTCTGTGGCTGATCCCAAGGACTCCAGCCTGGAATTACCTGTGAGGACTTTCCCCCCCAGTTTCTCGCAGTGTATCTGCTAGGTTGCCTATGAATGGAGGTACCTTCAACTCCAAAGCATCTTAGACTGTTTAATTGCACTAATTGCCACCCCAGGCTGTAAGTTTCATGTAAATGAAACTTACCAGGTGATTCATGTGGTAAATTACACACTTGAGATTTCACCGAGATTTACCTGCTAATCCTAAACTCACTTAAGATACTACTCATGCCCACACCCCCAGATCCGGCAGCTGGGAGAGAGGTACAGATGGGCCTGGAGACCTCACACAATGCCTTCTTGCATCCTTGTCTCCATCTCAATGATTTTTCTCCTTGCCATCTGTCCTTGGACAATTCTGACACTCCCTACCCCGCAGCAGGCAGGACCCTACTTGCAGACAAATGCCCTGGCCTGGCCACATCCTCCACTCTCAAGGATGGATTACAATTGAATGGGTGAAAAAATAATCTGTCCCAAATGTTTTGGGTTATAGCCAGAACCTCCGCAGATTCATCCATTTAAGAATTATAGTTAATATTCTTTCAACCCTCTAACCACTTCTTAACAGTTGTCTTCACATCTGTCTCTTCTCATTCTACACTTACTTGGTGGAAGCCTTCAGATTAATCTTCCTAAAGTACCACTTTGCTTATCTTGCTCACAGCTCAAACACCTTCCATGGCTCCCACTGGCCACTGTTCAAACCCTTCAGGCTGACTTTCATAGTCCAGCCCTGCTCTGGTTATCTCTTGCTGTATAACAAACCACCCCAAACTTAGTGACGTGAAACAACAACCATCATGTATTATTCTCATCTCTCAGGTTCTAGGAAGCAACTAGGTTCAGCAGGATGGATTGGGATGGATTGTGTTAGAGTCAGATAGTGGCAGGGTCTGGAGGCATCTTGAAGGCTTTCTCCTTTACATATGTGGCGCCTGGGCTGGGGAGATTAAACCACTGGGGCTCAAATAGCTGGGGCTCCTTGGACATCTCTGTTCTCTGTCATCTCTCTCTGTGTTCCCTCTACCATGGGCTCAAAGTTCCAAAGGCGAATGTCTCAAGAGGGAGGGCCAGGAGGAAGTTGCACCACCTTATGATCTTACCTCCTAGCCTCAGAAGTCACATAGCATCATTTCTACCAAAAATCACAAAGATCCTTCATATCCAAGGGGATGGAATTAGCATCCACCTCTTGATAGGCAGAGTGGCAAGAATTTGTGGATGTGTTTTGAAACCACTATGAGCCCCAAGCTCCTTTTTACAAACATGGTCCAGGATTCCATTTTTCAACTGGGCCCTCTGCTTCCAGTCAAACTATTCCTTATTTTCAAAGCACATCTAAAACTTGCCCAGTCCGTGACTCTGTTCACCGCCTTATCTTTGTAGGGCCGCCCTCACCTTGCCACCATCTGCATAACTAAATCCTGCTGACCCTGTGAGTCCATCTCATCGGAAACCTTTCCGCTCCCAAGCTCAGTCTCTTTCTTATGCCAATTATTATTTGTACAGTTCATTGGACAACTAATCGTTCTCTGCTTTGTGTTATCACTTCTATTTCTATCTTGCTATTTGGCTAAGTCTTTTAGAATTTAACATCTCATGTGTGGATAATTTCTCCTTAGTTCCCTTGTCAAGTCTTCATGATATTCACCATTTATTGGATGCTTACTATATGCCAGCCACAGTACTTTGTCTTTTGCTGACAGTAACTCACCTATTCTGGACAGCAAGCTGGAGTCACAGGGGTTATTAGTAACTCATTTTGCTGATAAGAAACCAAGGCACTGATAGGTTACCTTCTGTGGCCAAGTTCACGCAGGCTCAGAAGCTAGAAAAGTAGAAATCAAACCCATTTTTTCCAATTTCCAAAGCCTAATCTCTTCTCTCCTTTGTTGAAACACCTCTTACTTTTATCTGCATCTCTTCCATTTTCTCACTCAGGACATCCACAAAAACATTCTCTGCCTGATTTTAATTTTTCCACCTTGGTTTGATTTTAATATCTTAACCTGAGGCCCAGGTACAATGGCAGACACAAGCCTAGCATGAAGAAATTTCTTAGGAATAAATAAAAATGTATCCAGTTAATATTGTTGGTGTGATAGAGAAGAATGGATTTAGTTACAGGTTGTTGACACAAGTTTGGAAGACTTTGGAAAGAATCATTGGGTCTTCTCCTGATTCTTTGGTTGCCTTTATTGCCTGGGCAAACCCTTCCTAACCTCAATGTTTTTCCACTTCTCAGAAACAAACATCACATTCTTATACATTCTTTAGGTTTCAGCTTTTCTGAGAAGCCTTACAACTCCCCTGACCTACCACCACAAAATGATATCAGTTCTCCCAGTATGCTAGTAGGGGGTGAATTGTGTCCCTCCAAAAGATAGGTTGAAGTCTTGGCCTTAGGTACTAAGCATTTGATCTTATTTGGAAATAGGGTCTTTGCAGATGGAATCAAGATGTGGTCACCACGCGGGCCCTGCTCTGATAGGACTGGCATCCTTAAAAGAAAAGGAGAACAGACACACAGGGAAAACACCATGTGACAACAGAGACAGAGCAGAAAGTGATGCAGCCAAGGGTTTCCCCAGAAGCCAGGGGAGCAAGGAAGGATTCTACCTGCAAAGCCTTCACAGGGAGCACTGCCCTACAAACACCTTGGTTTTGGACTTCCAGCCTCCAGTGCTGCAAGGGAATATATGTTTTGTTGTTTTAAGCCACCCAGTTGTAATACTTTGTCACAGCAGCCAATAGAAAATTAATGCATACCTTATCCTACTTTACAGCATGTGTCATACCTAGAATCAAGCCATTTGTATAAGTATCTATTTAATAGCCATTTGCCAGGAAAGAACCAACTCCTTGAGAGCGTCAACTCCGTTTTGCCTGCTGCCACGCCCTCAGGGAGCACAGAGTAGGCCCTCAGTAAATAGCCCCCGCATGCATCCATGAATGGAAGTCTCCCTCCTGCATGTTAACTAAACACTCTCAAGGCCTGTCGCCCCTTCTGGAGGCCCCAGAACCACCGCCACGGCTGGGCTCTTGCTGGAGTCTGCCCTCCCTGGGACACACAGGAAGGACTATGTGGATTCACAAGGACCTGGAGGCATGCGTGTGCTCCATCTCACTGACTTAATCCCACTGCAAGTAGGCTACCCCCAGGATCATCAGAGACCGGCCCTGTAAGCTCCTCACCTCTGAGCAATTAACTAATGGGTAGTTGGAAGTAATCAAAGACTCCCATCGGAGTCTATCAGCCAAGCCTCCCTTGAAAGTCTGAAAACAAAGATTATCTGCAATGCCTAGGCTTCAAAACCATGGAAATACACCTGTATCAAATCAAACTCCCTGCCTCCAACTGAAGAATGTACAGGCTCCTGTTGTACAGCCTTCTGGCATTCTTAGGGCAAGAACTGTATTCAGCCACTAACCTTTCTCTTAAATTGCCTATCCGAGATAGGCCATTATTATAATGAAATACCTCAGCTGGGAATGTTCTTGGTTTCAGCTAAAAGGTTTCCTTTCTGACTACTGTGCTCGTAGGCGCAGCCTTAATTTGGGAGAACTTCCCTTTGGCTGTTTTGAAAGGATTTCGACAGGTCTGTTTATATTTTATTTGATTTGCTTCATTCAGTGTGCGGGTCAGCATGGCCCAGTCCTAATGATGATGAAAACTGGAAAAGATGGGCCAGCCCCAAGAAAGGATTAAGGAAAGAGCCATCATTTTAGTGAGGGAGAAATGGGAGTTAAGCCTGTGGTTCTAGAAGGCTCCGCGTCCTTCTGCCCTGTGGCAAACCCACCAGCAGCTGGAAGAAAGTGCTCAGACAAGGGGTTTGCAGCCTTAGGACCCTCTGGGCCTCCTTGTTTGAACCATAATGGCCTTTGCACAAGGCTGTCTCAGGAGGAGCTGATTTTAAAAGAAGGTTTAAAGTTCATGCTAAATCCCAAAACACTTAAAGCTCAAATTCAAGGGAGACTAGGTGGTCAGAGGCCTTGTCAATACTTGAAGAGTAAAATGCTTGCACGTCCATCAAAGGTCCTGTTTGATCTGATGTCTGGGTCTGCCCTCTCTTCCAACATCGAGGCTTCAACCCAGGTGTCTCGAGTTGGTGCTTCCAGGGCCAGATCTGGTACATGGATATGTTTTGTTCAACCTGCCCAGTCTTTGTTGGTTTTGTTTACATTCCCCTTAATGCTTTATTGCTGAGTCATCAAGATAAAATAAAATGGAAAATTTCACATTAAAATATCCAGCTTTCCTTGCAACATCAGAAAATCTAGCCCCCTGGGCTTGCATTTCCATGTGGCAACCGTTGACTATAAACGGAGAGCAGCCAACCCCTGGCAGATAAGGGGACCGCCTTATTCCCCATCACTCATGTCTCTGACTTCCCTGGGTCTGCTGAGCAGATTAGTTTGAGACCCTCCACTCTTCTAGCCATTCAGCAACACAGCTTTCATATTTATACCACAGTGTCAAATTAAAATGTCACCCTTTCCACAAAGACTCTCAAACCCTCCCAATAGAAAACTTCCCACCTGGCCCCATCATAGGTTTGTGTTTCATTTGCCTAACTTATTTGGGTATGGACCCTCCCATCTGTCTGGGTGATCTGAATAACTTCATCTCTCATGTCTTAACACACATGTCATCTCCTTCAGGAAGCCTTCTCTGATTGCTCCTCCCTCCTCCAGCCTGCTGCCTTTTGCTGCTTCTGCCTATCCATGCTCTTACCATCCTTGTTTCTTCTCCGTCTCCCCTGCTGGGCAGGGAGAGCGCAGGGGCTGAGCTCTGTAAATCCAGCAGGAAGCATGCAGCTTGGCTTCTGGGAGGGTCTCTCAGGAAGTGTTCGTGGAATAGAGAGAAAATGGGACAGAAAAGAAGAAAAGGCTCATTTGCTCAGGATATTCAGTTAGAATGCTGCCAGCAGAAATGCATCATCATAATAGTAATAATAATAATAGTTCTTAGCACCTACTGGGGGTTTTGTATGTAAGTCTTTTACCTATTAATTCATTGTGTTAGTTTCAGTCCTCTGGGAAGCAGAAGTCTAGATGGAATGAGACATTTACTGAGGGAGATGTCTGTGAAGGATAAAGGGGAATGAAGCAGGAGTAGTCCAGGAGAACCTGCACATCAGGATGCAGGTCCCACAGGGGAAGGAGAAGGGAAGGAAGGAGGATTGGGCAGGAAGAGCCTGCAGTGATAGGTCTGGTCTGGTCCAAGAAAGTCTCTGCCTGGTGATGAGGAGTGGCCCACAAAGACCGCCCATCAGAGCAGTCCCAAACCAGGCAGGAGAGGCTGGGGTCTAGCACCTCTACCATGCCCAATCATTGGTTGGGGGCAGCTGGGAGAGCAGGTCATGGCTGGGTGCATGCTTGGGTGGATCTTAAGGTAGGTGATCTGGAGGCTCTCAGCTTGCAGGACTCCACACAGGGAGGTCCGAAAGTCCCAGCTCCAGCGCTGCAGCACCCAGATAATCCCCACAATGCCCCTAGGCACCACCGTTGCTATTGCCAAGCTAAGCCTTGGGGAAGTGACATGACCTGGCCCAAAGCTACAGAGCTCTTAGAGATGGAACCAGATATCAATACCAAATCAGGCGTGTAGCCACCCTACCCTTGGATCCTCGGCAACCCTCCAGGAAAGACAGGTTATTGGAGTCGGGGTTAATGGCCCACGGCCCACTTTTCTGAGAAGGAATATGGGACCCTGAGCCAGGAGCTGGCTTGGCCATTCCGGAGGGAGGCCAGCAGGCACACCCAGGACTCCTGGCCTCCTGCAGCTCAGAGGAAGGAGACTCTGAGGCACCGATCCTTGGGGTTAGCAGAACGTGGAGGTCCACCAGCTCCTTTGCCAACCCCTCCCCAGTCCCACTAATGATAACACCAGCTCAGTCCTACAGAACAGTTTCTATGTGTTGGGAACTGTTGAACCACTTATTTCTTTGCCTGTCTTTAACCTCCCGGCATCCCCGTGACCCAGACACCTTTATTCTTCCCGTTTCCCAGGGGAGAAGACAGAGACGCAGAGGGGCAAGACACTAGCCCAAGGCCACAGCTAGTAAAACGCAAAGCTGAGATGCAAAGCCAGGTAGGCCCTGCTATTCAAGGCTCTGCTAACTTCAGCCAAGCAAGTAAAAAAAGAATGGATGTCCTGTGAACAGTGGCATCTTTGGAAAACGTCGCTGTTTTTATTCATCTCTCTCAAGATAGATGTTGCTCAAACACAGCAGCTTCGTGACGATGCCAGTAGCCAGCAGTCTCCTGTCCGCGTGGGTTGCGAGCCCAGGGCGTGGACGGGGTTGACAGTGGAGGGCCGCAGGTGCCAGCGGGGCCCGCCTCTCCCTGCAGGAGGCCCGGGTAAGTTCACGGCCGGCCCGGGGCGAGCGGCGCGCGGCCGTGCGGCTCATTCTACCGCCCTGCGTGCGAAGGGGAGGCCGCGCCCCCGCGCCCCCGCTCCGCGCCGTGCCCTGCCGCCGCCACCGCGCCCAGGCCGCAGGGCCGGGGCGGACCGGCTCTGCGACTCGGCGCGCCGGCAGCACACCAGTGCATCGGGCCCCGCGCGCGCGCCGCCGCCTCGCGCCCAAGGCCGCTGCGCGCCGCGCTCGCCGCTGATAAGAGGCGGCGGGGGAGGGGCGCAGGATGCTAGCGTTGGAGAGGGGGGCGGGCAGCTGGAGTGGGCTCCCCTCTCCTCCCCTGCCCTTTCTCTCCCTCTCTGCGATGTCTCTCCCGAAAGTGTATGACTTGCCCCTGTCTGTCTCTTGTCTACGACCCTCCCCTACATTCCCTCCCTCCCCAGACCTTGCTGCTGGCGTATGTGTGCGCGCGTGTTCGTCTGTGTGTGCGTGTGCATGTGTGTGTGTCTGTATCCCCAGTTGCTCCCTGTCTCCTGTACTTGTCTCTGTGCACTTCCTGACCTTTCTGTCTCCCACTCCCCACCTCTCTGATTCTCTCACCTCCAGCTTATTCTGTCTCTCTCTTCTTCTTTTAGCATCCCCTCTTAGTTTTCTCCCTCTCTCCCTGTTCTATTTCTCTCTTCCTCACCTAACTCGGAGCCAATCCCTCCCTTCTCCCTGTGTCTGCCTTCTCTCTCCCTCTCTCCATCTTTCAGACTCTGACCTGCCTCTCCCCTTCTCTCTCCCTTTCCTGTCTCTCGAGTCGTTGCCTGTCCTCCTTCTCTCTCTGCATCTTTCTCTCTGCGTTCCCAACTCCCTCTCACTTCTCCGTTCTTTCACTCTTTTATCTGTATCTTCCCTTTCCTTTTCTCCCCTCCCCATAACTCTGGCTGTCCCCTGCCCTATCTCAGTGTCCTGTGGCACTTTCTCCGTGGCCAGCCTGCCTGCAGGGCAAGGCCTTCAGAGCCAGCGGTTGCAGGAACAGCTGGACCCCACAATGGGCCGGGCTCAGCAGGTGTCCTGACTTCAGGGGGCA
Source organism: Rhinopithecus bieti (assembly GCF_001698545.2). Taxonomy (NCBI): domain Eukaryota; kingdom Metazoa; phylum Chordata; class Mammalia; order Primates; family Cercopithecidae; genus Rhinopithecus; species Rhinopithecus bieti. The sequence continues at coordinate 66,330 of NW_016821178.1, forward strand.
GGACTGTGCTCACCTGGGTGCCTTTCATCTGAGGCTCTGGCGCACTTCACAAACAGTCATTAAGGCCCGCCTGGGGGCAGGTCAGGGAATATCACAGCCTGGGCTGTTTAGTTATCTTCATTATTCATACACACCCCCCTGCCTTAAATGAGTTTAGTGCAGGGGACAGAATCCCGACTGACGCCCAGAGAGATTAAGGTTTTGGAGGGTTGCACAGGCCAAAGATGACAAACTGATACAGCAGGGATGTGTTTCTGCTGCTTCCTTCCTGCAGTGCAAGCCTCTGTCAGGAGCTTAGAAACCACCCTTTCTGAAACAGCTCTGGGGTCAAGAGATGGGGCTAGATTTCTCTTAATGAGTCCTGGCCTGGTGGTCTGCTTTGCACCAAACATGCAAGCAGGGGTCTCAGTGGGAACCAGCCCCTTTTGTGCTTGAATAAATTCAGGAGCGATGGGAGAAGAACGGTGACATAGGGTTTATTTGTGTATTCATTTTTCTGATCAGGGGATGCATCCAGAAAGCATCAGTAGTTAAACAACAAGAGGGCTCAAGAATTGCCATGCGTCAGCATCTCAGAAACTGCATCTGGGGCAAAGCCACTGGGCCAAGAAGGTCAAAAAGGTGGTGCGGAAAGCACATTCATTGGGCAGCTTTGCTTTATGAAGGCAGCTCAGATCAACATTTAAGCCAATTTGCCCAGCCAACACTTTCTCCTCAAAAGGGATATTTCTTTTTTTTTTCTTTGAGATGGAGACTTAATCTGTTGCCTAGGCTGGAGTGCAGTGGCGTGACCTCAGCTCACTACAACCTCCGCCTCCAGTGTTCAAGCAATCCTCCTGCCTCAGCCTCCCAGGTAGCTGGGATTACAGGCGCCTGCCACCACGCCTTGCTAAGTTTTGTATTTTTAGTAGAGACAGGATTTCTCCATGTTGGCCTGGCTGGTCTTGAACTCCTGACCTCAGGTGATCCAACCACCTTGGCCTCCCAAAGTGCAGGGATTACAGGCGTGAGCCACCATGCCAGGCCACAAAAGGGCTATTTCTGGGACCTACTCTGGTGGCAGCAGTCATAACTAATGCTCACTGTTTAAGCTCACATGTCCCTGTAAAGAAAGACAGAGCCGGCCGGGCGCGGTGGCTCAAGCCTGTAATCCCAGCACTTTGGGAGGCCGAGACGGGCGGATCACGAGGTCAGGAGATCGAGACCATCCTGGCTAACACGGTGAAACCCCGTCTCTACTAAAACTACAAAAAACTAGCCGGGCGACGTGGCGGCGCCTGTAGTCCCAGCTACTCGGGAGGCTGAGACAGGAGAATGGCGTGAACCCGGGAGGCGGAGCTTGCAGTGAGCTGAGATCCAGCCACAGCACTCCAGCCTGGGTGACAGAGCGAGACTCCATCTCAAAAAAAAAAAAAAAAGAAAGACAGAGCCTGTGTTGAAGCCTCCAGGATGGCTGGAATTGGGGAAGGGGAGAGACAAAAGGAAGGGGAAAGACTATGGCCATTTGAGTATTTTTCAGCAACTCTGCCTCTAGTATAAGAAGTTTTGGTCTAGTTGGGCACCGTGGTGTATGCCAGTAGTCTGTTACTCGGGAGGCTGAGGCGGGAGGATCGCTTGAAGCCAAGAATTCGAGGCTATCGTGAACTATCATTGCACCTGTGAATAGCTACTGCATTCCAGCCTGGACAACATAGTGAGATCTTATTTTTAAAAACAAATAGATAAATAAGAAAGTTATTGGTCTAATACTGTCAGTGAAAGGCCTTTGCTCTGTGACTTGCCATCTCTGGGCCTTATCCATAAAAGAAGACACTTAATCTAACAATTTATTTGGCACTTTCAAGTCTCTGGTCAAGCAGTTTCTATCTTTTGACTTAATACACACTTCCCCTAAATGTGTATGAAGTCACTAAGTATATATAGTATCCTTAAAGTAAGTAAGTGTATCTTTATTCCAGGGCTGCAGGTAGGCCACCCTCCTTGTTCCAAATCTCTGGGTTTTGCTGTTTGTTTTGGAGAGGGGGTCTTCTCTTTTTAAAACTAGACCAATCTAGTGAAATGCCATGACATTTTATTTTTAAAGACTCGTGCTAGGTTATATACTAAGCGTGCAAACATTCTTGAAATCTACTGTAACCTCACTTTGGTAGCAAATACTAGTCTACTGGTGAGTTGAAAGACTTAAATTTTAAAAACCATTTTTTTAATCATTTGCAGCTATTTAAATAATTTTTAATAGCATCACTTACTTCAACTATCATTGTCAAAGGTGACAACTTCACCTCTCTGCTAAAAAAGTAGTTCAGTTAACAGTACAATAAAATAAAGTGTCTATTGTAGAATCTAGCTCCTAAGCATACAGGTATTGACTAAAATTCTTCCAGCTTTCCTGTTTATTTGAACATTTTTGTAATAAACGCTAGGAACAAAAGTATAGAATGTCCGCCAGCACCTAGGAGAATATTTAGTCTGTAAATCAAACTTCTTGTCGTCAAAGATCAGGATCTGACTAATAATTAAATCACATGGAGAATCTGGATGCTTAGTAGCTCTCTTTGAGAAAAAAGAAATGCAGTCTGCTTGGCGGCCCAGCCCAAAGCTAGCCTGGAGGAGCCGCAGGAGGGGCCAGCGATGGAGAAATCTAGAATCTGATTGCACACAGGCCACTGACTCACACTGTGATCTTCGGTAAGTAGGTTTACCACTCGGTGTCCTGTTTTTCCATCTGTGAGATGGGAATGATAACGTAGGGCTGCTGGGTCAAGCCAGCAGATAACTTCCAGAAAGCCCTTTGAGCTTCTTGGAAATAGCACTCGAGATATGATTAGGCGCCAGCGTGCTGCAGAGATGTGTGCCCGGTGGCAATTGGAATTATACAGGTTCAGTCTGGGCAGAAGTGGTCATCGGACTGTAAACAGAGCTTTTCAACTGCTCCACCTGGTGTCATGCATCTCATCTCCCCTTCTCCTTGCCGCCCCCCTGCTTTTCCGCCCCTCCCTCCATCACTCCCAACACAGCTCCAGCCTGAAACACTTTCTCCCTCCTAAAACCTCCTGCTCTCACAGCCCAGTCATGTCTTACATCAGCAATGCCGATAAGAAGCAGTAATTACTATTATAGAAGCTTCCATATTATTTTATAGGCCCTGTACTGAGTGTTTTAAAAGCATCATCCCTTTTAATTCTTACAAAAAATCACCAAGGTAAATATTCTTATTATTTCTGTTTTACAGATATTATAAAATTGATAGCTACCAACTCCGAAACACTTTTCCTAACTTATTCCATTAAGAGACAACTCATGCTAGGTGCTTTACATACATAGTATCATGCAGCCCTCACCATAGCCAAGCAAGATGAGACTTCCTCGTCTTTGCTTCACAGATAAGCCCCCTCTGAGTCTTCATCAATGTACTCTCACTCCTACTTCAGTATATTTTCTTTGACTTTATCAAGAAGCTGCTTTGTCACTTTCCCTCGTATTTCAAGGGTGCACAAACACCTGCAAGGTATGTTTTATTTGCTGTAAAAACAAAACTCTGACGTCTCAGTGGTGTATCACAGTAAAGCTAAACACAATGCAAGTCGGCAGAGGGCTCTGTTCCATGCAGTCATTCAGGGGCCCAGTATCCTTCCACTTAGTAGCTCTGCCTTTCTCTGTCTTTAAAGTCTTCTTCTTTTGGCAAGTAGATGAGAAGAGAGAGCATGAAGGATGATGTGGGAGGGTTTTAGGGGCCAGGCCTGGAAGTTGGGAATACCACTAATGCCCACCATCCATTAGCCATAACTTAGTCACAGGGTCTTACTCAACTCCCAGAGACACTGGGGAACATGACGTAGCTTGTGCCCAGGAGGCAAAAGAAGAGAATTTTGGTGAACATATAGCAGGCTCTGCCACAAAGTCTCAAGAATACATAGATGGGGAAAAGAGATGTCCTTCTTCTGTAAAAGTTTCAAAATTAAGTATTTTCAGAACTGTGCACCTCACCCCTAGCCATGAGAAATCTCTCTACAACACACCAGCTGGGATTTCCAGCCCCTTAAATAAAAATAGAAATAAAAGGGACAGGTGCGGTGGCTCATGCCTGTAATCCCAGCACTTAGGAAAGCCAAGGCAGGCAGGCAGATTGCATGAGGTCAGGAGTTCGAGACCAGCCTGGCCAACATGGTGAATCCCCATCTCTACTAAAAATACAAAAATTAGCTGGACGGGGTGGCGCACGCCACCCAAGTAATCCCAGCTACTTGGGAGGCTGAGTCAGGAGAATCGCTTGAACCTAAGAGGCAGAGATTGCAGTGAGCTGAGATCATGCCACTGCACTCCAGCCTGGACAACAGAGTACACCCCATCCAAAAAAAAAAAAAAGAAAAAAGAAAAGAAAAAATGAAAAAGAAAAAAAGAAAAAAGAAATAAAAATACCTGCCCTAGAAGTCTTGACTCCTTGCTAATAGAACCTCCTTAGAGGAACAACAGGAAGTCTGACCACTTTCAGGTTTAAACCCGTCAATGACTCCCCAAGAATAAATCTCCTCCTCTTGTCAAGTTACACCTGCCCTTTGGGATGTGACTCTGCTCACCCCCCCCCCCCCCCCCCCCCCCCAAGCTCCTCTTCTATCACTACTGCGGTGCCGCTTGCTCTGTGAACACGCTAGGTTCTTTCTCATCTCCAGGTATTTGTACACACAGCTCCCTCTAGCTGAAATATCCAGCACTGGCCCCTACTAACAACTATAGAGCGAGCTCCTCTTCACCCTTCGTAAAAACGCCACTGTTTCTTGAATGCCTTCAGTGCCTTCATAGGCTCCTACAGGCCTTACTACATTATTATAGCTATTGGTTTGCATTTTCTCTCAAGCAGTGACCTACCCCGCCAAGCCCAACCTTCAGACATAACCCCTTGGAGGGCACAGTGTTTGAGGAAGGGCGGCTGGGGAGATGGAAATAGTAGTCTCCGTGGTCCTTTAGAACTGGCTGGCCTCTCCTCACTTACTAGCTTGTAGCAGTTGCTGTGCTTGGCCTACCCAACCACCCCTTTCCACATCTTCCATTCTAGAAGAGCCCAGTTTTTCTTTCATTGCCCCTAAGTTGCTGAAGAAATCCTGATTGGTTAAAGCCAATCATGTAACCTCCTCCTCCCATTTTCTTGCTAATGATTGGATGAAGAGAGAACATGTGACCCCCATGAGAAACCATCTGCTAGGAGCTACTTGGAAAGGTTTCTTTGCTCTATAAATAAACACAGAAGGAATGAACCTTTTTCTGGCTTCAGCCATGGGTGTATGAGAGAAAGTGACACCTGAAATGGCACAACCAACAGAGACAGAGGCAACCTAGAAAGGCTGGTGAAGGAAAAGACAGAAGGAGCTTCTGACTTCAGTGATACTGTGGAATTATTCAACCCTGGAACCATCTTAACTGCATTTCTTGGTCAATGAGATTGTAAAATCCCTGATGTCTAATTCTTCTGAATCTTTGTTTCTTGTAATTTGAAGCTAGTAATGTTCTAATAGGTGACAATATAAATTCCCATCCCAAGGTAATTTCTCATCCTTCACCCGTTCCCTTCCTCCCACCCTTCCAAGTCTCCAATACTATTATTCCACACTCTATATCCATGTGTACACATTATTTAGCTCCCATTTATAAGTGAGAACATATGATATTTGACATTCTGTTTCTGAGTTGTTTCACTTAAGATGATGGCGTCCAGTTCCATTCATGTTGTTGCAAAAGACATGATTCCATTATTTTTCATGGCCGAATAATATTCCATTGCATATAAATACCACAGTTTCTTTATCCAATCATCCAAAGACGCTATTACCAATTACATCAAGACAACATAAGTAAATTGTGGGACTGAACAAAGTAAAGTGAGAGGTGTGCTCATCTTAATCCTAAATTAGATACATACAAGTCAGTATATATGTTGGATATGAACTTCCATTTCATCATCTACAAAATGAGGATGAAATTATCCAATTTGTATTGTTAGTATGAGAATTAAATAAGAAGGAACTGGGCACAGTGGCTCAAACCTGTAATCCCAGCACTTTGGGAGGCCAAGGCAGGCAGATCACTTGCGGCCAGGAGTTCGAGACCAGCCAGGCCAACATAGTGAAACCCCATCTCTATTAAAAATGCAAAAATTACCTGGGCGTGGTGGTGCACACCTGTAGTCCCAGCCACTTGGGAGGCTGAGGCAGAAGAATTGCATGAACCCGGAGGTAGAGGTTGCTGTGAGCCAAGTTCACGCCACTGCACTCCAGCCTGGGTGACAGAGCAAGACTCCATCTCAAAAAGAAAAAAAAAAAAAAAAATTAAGAGGGGATGTAAAGTACCTCAAATGTCTCCAACAGTGCTTAACACATAGCAGGCATCTGTCCTTCTGGCTACACATGAAGAGAATTCTGGTCTACCCCTTCAGCTTATTTCCCTTTCTCTCTTAGAGGCTTCAACTGTTGCTCTACTGAATATTCAGATTTTATCATACAGAATCACAAGAAGAGAGAATAGAAATAAGAGAAATGGTCGATGGCCCATAGGTTTTATGTCTGTTTCACAGTGTACAGGAAGTACAAATAAAGAACTTGAGTTATGGGAATTTAATTTTTGATTGTTTGTTTCATTAACAGTGATAGAGACTAGAGATTGAACCACAGGGCTCATGGAATTCTTAGGACTATAAATGAGTGAATGAATACATGGATGAATGAATATTGTATGAGGATCAATAACCAATCAAATGTCTATCTGTCAAGAATATGGTGATTATAAGGATGAATTTGAGAAAAACTATATGCTTAGAGAAATGTGCTTTATGCCTCCCACATTCCATTCTTTACCTATTTTTCAGTGGCTATACCTTTATACTGAGCATTCCTATGTACTCTTGTTCTTCACATCCCAAGTACAGAGTAACCCTAGAAATCAAATCCATTATATCTATTAGATAAAACTAATGTCATAAACAAAGTTATCAAGCCTGTAATCCCAGCACTTTGGGAGGCCGAGACGGGCGGATCACGAGGTCAGGAGATCAAGACCATCCTGGCTAACATGGTGAAACCCCGTCTCTACTAAAAAATACAAAAAACTAGCCGGGCAAGGTGGCGGGTGCCTGTAGTCCCAGCTACTCGGGAGGCTGAGGCAGGAGAATGGCATAAACCCGGGAGGCAGAGCTTGCAGTGAGCTGAGATCCGGCCACTGCACTCCAGCCCGGGCGACAGAGCAAAACTCCGTCTGAAAAAAAAACAAAAAA
>NW_016821178.1:75834-149963 GCF_001698545.2 Rhinopithecus bieti
TTTTTTTTTTTTGAGACGGAGTCTCGCTCTGTCGCCCAGGCTGGAGTGCAGTGGCCGGATCTCAGCTCACTGCAAACTCCGCCTCCCGGGTTTATGCCATTCTCCTGCCTCAGCCTCCCGAGTAGCTGGGACTACAGGCGCCCGCCACCTCACCCGGCTGGTTTTTTGTATTTTTTTTAGTAGAGACGGGGTTTCACTGTATTAGCCACGATGGTCTCGATCTGCTGACCTCGTGATCCGCCCGTCTCGGCCTCCCAAAGTGCTGGGATTACAGGCTTGAGCCACCGCGCCCGGCCTATATTAATTTTTAATGAATTTTATTAAGATTTCCCTAGAAAATTTGTCACATCATTACATTTTTTTAAAAAGTGATTAATATAGAAGAGTGTTTCTCAACAGCAAGTGATTTTGCCTCCCGGGGACATTTGGCAATGTCTGGAGACATTTTCAGTTGTCACAACTTAGGGGTGGGAGGTACTACTGGCATCTAGTGGGTAGAGACCAGAGATACCGCTAAACATCCTACAATGCCCAAGACAGGTCCCACAATAAAGAATTATCCATCCCAAAATGTCAATAGTGCTGAGGCTGAGACATCTTGCTGCAGAAATATATATAACACTCCTATAACTTTAAATATCCCCTTCATATCTTCATATCCTGTTTCTCACTGCTAACTTGGAGTATTTGGATTTCCTCATTTTTTCTCTTTGTTAAGCGTTCCTGTAACTTGCTGTTTTAAGATTTGTTTCTCAAACAATAATCTCTTAAGTTTACTTACCAAATTTTGGTCATTTTTTTTGTCCTTACTGTTTGATTTTATATTAGCCACTTCTTTTCTTCTGCTTTTGCATGGTTTGTTTCGATGTGCTTTTTCCAAATTCTTTTGTTGAAAGCTATTAGGTGCGGGGTAACAAGACCCCTTTAGGGCCTACATTCAGTGACACAACTGTGGCCCAACATGATTTCAGCCATCAAAGTCATGCCAAACTGTGCGGGAAAGTAGTGAAAACATACATCCTGACCTGTCTTCTGGCAAAAGCCCTAGTTCTAACAGCTGGATCGATTCAACTGATTATATTTTAATTAAGCCCACTAATACCCACAGGTACAAAATAAGACTTTCTTTCAAAAATACACAGAAATTGAGATTTTTAAATAAAACGATTCATAAGGAGAACCAGGTTAAGTAGGATATCGAGCACATGAATGAAAGAAGAAAGATAAGTTTACGAAGTTGGAACAGCTGGAAGGAGGGATGCAGGAAAAAAAAAAAAAAAAAAAAAAAAAAAAAAAAAACACCAAAAGTGAGTTGAATTGATGGTGGTGGTGAAGAGATGATGAGAGGGGAGAGAGACCTTAACAAGAGTAGGACTCAGGATCCAAAGGGAAGACAATGCATAACAATAACAGCTGTGCTCTCCGCATCCTACAAGACACATGTGGTCACTCACACTTTGTAGATAAGGATATGGAGGAGAATCCGAAAGGTTAGGGAACATGCCCAGAGTCACAGGGCTACAGGAGGCAAACTCTATGCTCTTCTGATTCCAGAAGCCAACGTCTTTTCCACTACACCACGTCACCTTGCAAATTATTCCTCGCAGGTAAGAACTAGTCTAAGAATCTCACTACAAAGCAGTTTCTCCAACGTCCTCTGCTTCACACACTTCCGCCTGAAGGAACACACCCACAACTAAGAATTCAGCTAAGCTGGGAAAAGTCCACATGAGGAACATAAATCTCTAGTTCACAGGAACAAGGAAAATCCCCCTTGGGAAGATTCTGGAGACAGCTCAAAAAGACAAAGTCTGGGAATTTAGAAAGAAAGGCTAAAATGTGTTCAACCACAATTTTCATGAGTTGTCACATCCCGAGGGCACCCACATCCGTGGAGATTGATGGCGAGGAAGCTTATTATTTGATCACGCGAAGGTTGCCAAATGCCCAGTGGGGCAGTGAGGGTGGAAAGAGGGACAAACTTTCCTTCTATGTGGCATCTGCATCCAGGATTTGGCAGCTTTGCCTCTGCTTAGGTTTGCCTGTGAAACCGCTTTAATTCAACACAACAAACATTAACCCAGTGTTGGAGATCTAGAGATCGTATAATAACAATCTCTGAAGAAAACTCACAATTCGGTAGAGGAGGCAGGGCCACAAATAACTACAGCAATCTGCTCCATGAACAGGATGTTACTGCCAAAGAAAATTTGGTTGGCAGGGGAAGTGTTCCATTGTCAAATACGAAATACTGTTTTCTTCACTGCGGGACTTCTCAGGGCCTTTACTCTGTGAGTGTCTCTTTATAAACTTCCCTGAGTTAGCAACATAGAGTCAGCAGCACTCCCCAACTGGATTTGACCCTGAAAGCTCTTTCTACCTAAGGAACGTCTTAGAGAACTAGTGTCGTTCCCCTCTCCACTAGAGAAATGTAGACGTAAGGAAACTAGAACTAGATAGAATTGGGGTTCATGAAGTGGACTGCCGGAGGTGACAGGGTAGAGTTTGAGGAAGCTTGGGGATGATCTGCAGAGGCAGTGATAATTTGAACTGTCATGAAGATGAAGAAGAATTGGTCAAACAGGTAGTAGTGGGAGGTGGAAGAGAGTGGAAAGGGCTTTTGAGAAAGAAAAAACAGTATAAATCAAGAGAGTCATGGATCACGTGGTGTATTCAGAAAACAGTGGAAAACTGGGGGCAGGTTTATGCTTCTAGAGCATAGTATGATCCATCCTTCACACATCACCTTCTCTTGCTACCTACCCATGCTTGCTTTGGTGTAGTAGAAGAAATGCAGCCCTTGCTCAAGTTTCCTGGAGTTCTCACCTACTGAGACCACATTTTTCCTGTTATTTCTAAGATAATAAAGTATTATGGTATGCGTTCATGCATGGGTTCAGAATCAGAAAGTCCTGGATTAAATCCCAATTACTCTCTTTCTATTGTCTGAGTTTGCATAAGCCATTATCTCTTGTTCTGCCTCAGTTTCCTTGTCTGTATGGTGGAGATGAGAAAAAGCACCTACCTCTTGTTGTACTAACAAGCAAATGGCCAGAAGCTGTCGCACATATAGAGACTACTCAATGGTGGTAGCTATTAGTATTGATGATTATTGATATTTTTGTGCCATTTGAGAAATAAGTATTCTTTGGGAATATCAGCCCCTTGCATAATAAATACCACATAGTAGCATTTATGGGAATGGTCACCCAAGTGCCCCATCATCTTTTGCTTTACAGGTTATAGAGAATGCCTTGAAGGAGTAAAGACCATGGACTCAAGCCAGACTCACAAGATCTGTGACCTTGAGCAAGTTACATGACCTCATAAGTCTTTATTTTCTTATCTATAAATTGGGGATTAAATGATACCAACCTCATCAAGTTGTTGTGAAGTATAATTGAGTTAATTACGCATAACATTTCAACAGAGAGACAGGCACAAAGTAAAATGCTATGTGCATGTTTGCTATTATGATTTGATTTCATCTGCAGATATTCCCTGGGACCCAAACCTGAAGCCCCTGGGCTGCCCTTTCTCAGTGGGACTGATTGGAGCAGTTACTGATGGCACTAGCTTAAAGAGGAGACGGAGAGTGTGTTTGCGTGTCTTCTGCCATGAATAGGCATCCTCAGACAATCTCTTCATAACTGATATAGCCCAGCCCTCTGTACTGAAATTGCTGGACTCACACGAGGCCCAGATGTGGTTTAAAGAGCATGTGAGGAAATTTCCGTAGGAGCAACACAGATCTCTCTATTCAGAGTTTTTCTTGTGGGCAGCTTGCGTTTATTCATTCTTTCATTCCAGAAGTATTTATTTGGCCCCTGCTATGTGCCAGGCATTGTGATAATAGTTGGAATGCAGAGATGAATAAAAGAGTATGGGCTTATCTATATAAATAAATATATATGCATATGTGTGTGTGTATAACACCTATTATATATATATTATTAGTGTATTGTGTGTGTGTTGTATATATATATTTATATATGTGTGTTTATGTATATGTACATATATGATAAGAGTTTATAATCCTATATGGAGACAGATATATTAAAATCGCTTTTTTTTTTTTTTTTTTGAGACAGAGTCTTGCTCTGTCCTCCAAGCTGGAGTGCAATGGTGCGATCTAGGCTCACAGCAACCTACACCTCCCATGTTCAAATGATTCTCCTGCCTCAGCCTCCCAAGTAGCTGGAATTACAGGCACGTGCTACTACACCCAGGTAAATTTTTTTACTTTTAGTAGAGATGGAGTTTCACCATATTGGCCAGGCTGGTCTCGAACTCCTGACCTCAAGTGATCTACCCACCTCAGTCTCCCAAAGTGCTGGGATTATAGGCGTGAACCACTGCCCCCTGCTAAAATGGCTTTTATTCTGGTGGATAAATAAAGAAAACAGACCAGGACTTCTGCAAAATAATTTTTTTGCTATGGGCAAAGAAAATATAAGTTTTTTTTTTACTATAATACGATTTAGCGAACATTCACTGAGCATCTGCTATGTGCATAGCACCATGCTCGGTTCTCTGAGGATACATTCACGAATAATAAGCTACTCTCAGAAAGCTCATACTCTCATATGATTATGAGCCAAAGATATTCATTTCTTAAAGTGTCCATCACTAGTTAGTGGAGGGAGCAGTATGGTCTAGTGGGTGATGAGTGCCTACAGCCTGCTCTCAGGTCACCTGAGTCTAAGTCACCTGCATCAGGCACCTCCTAGCTGTGACCTTAGGCAAGTGATCTGACTGAGCCTCAGTTTCTTCATCTGTCAAGTTGTGCATAAAAATAGCACCTACTAGGCAGATTACGAGGACAGGAGTTTGAGATCAGCCTGGCCAAAATGGTGAAACCCCATCTCTACTAAAAATACAAAAAGTAGCCAGGTGTGGTGGTGGGCGCCTGTAATCCCAGCTACTCGGGAGGCTGAGGCAGAAGAATTGCTTGAACCCGGGAGGCGGAGGTTGCAGTGAGTTGAGATTGTGCCACTGCACTTCAACCTGGGTGACAGAGCAAGACACTGTCTCAAAAATAATAATAATAATAATAATAATAATAATAATAATAATAATGCCTACCTTCCTTTTGGGGTAGATTGTCCAAATTCAATGAAGTTTTGTAGGTCAGGGGCCGAGCAAGGGAGTCTGGCATGCATTAAACACTCACAACTTAGTGAGAACGGAGGAGTGAAGATATTATTTTAAAAGCACTTTTATTGAATTAGTAAGTGCTGGATTCAATGAAGAAGACTTGGTGAGGTTTTCTTAAAATTTTCTTTTAATTTTCCAATGAGGGTTTTTTTTTTTTTTTTCCAATAGTCAAAATTGACCTTCCTGCATTCTACTGCATTTTTCGGTTGCAGAAACTGCTTATTTTTAAAGGCCCTGAACTTAGCTTCCCTTTGCCTTTAGACAAGTCTCACCTGAGGAGCTCTATATAGACCAAAGGACCAATTTAGTGACCAACTTTCCCTGGTTGGAGAGCCTGAAGGGTTTTCTAGGACATAGGACTCTGAGTGCTAAAACCAGGACAGTCCTGGGCAAACCAGATTGGCTAGTACCCCTCCTGGGTACATAACAAGAAGGTGCATATGTAAAGTCTCTCTGGGTGTGCACAAGTGTGGGCCTCAGAAAATGAAAGTGACACCTGGACAACACACAGCTGTGTCTGGCATCCAAAGGACAAGGTCCATAGGACAGAGCCCCAGCAGCCTGAGACCTGCGTGCCTCTAGCCCCGCTAAGGCTGCCTCTGCCACAGCACAGCCTGCTGGTGACTCAGCAGCCTTCTAGGTCCCAAGCCTCAGCTTCCAACCACTCAGAGCAGCTCTTGCTCCTGATGTTAGATATGACCCTTGAGTCACTCAGAGAGGATTCGGAATGGAGGTAGGAAGGAAGAATTAGCAACTACATGCGAGGTATAACATGAAAGCCATGGCTTTGTTCTTAGGGTTTGTTCTGGATTCAGATTTGGCTCTGCTACTCTCTAGTGACATGACTTTGGGCAAGCTACCTACCTCTTCTGAGCCTCAGTTTCCTATTTGGAGAGCTACATGACATAACACATGTCACCTACTTAGCGTAGGGAAGGGTACACAGACATGACTTCCTAAATAGGCACTCACCAATGACAATTGTTGCTACTATTGTACTGGCATGATCGCGAATGGTATTGACATGATCATAAAAACACATTATTGTGGCTAGTATCGATGGGATCATAAATAGTGTTGACATTATCCCAAATTGGGAACATGGCTATTCCTCCCTCCTCATCCTTTAAGTAAACCATTTAAAATGCTGCAAAATCCAGACCAACACTTCAAACACAAACACAATAACAGTAATTTAGAAGTGGTGGTGAGTCTCTTTACAAGTTCAAACACACAAACAGAAAAAAGATGTTCAAGTAGGATACATTAAAACACATAGATTAGATTTTAAAATCTCTATTTTTTTTTCCAGCTTTGGAAGAGACAATTCTTCCAAATTCTCACGGTCTAAATCAATCTTTCCCAAAGTATGTTTAGATAAAAATATGTATTCTTTTATGAAATAATAAAATAATAAAATAAAGGAGGTAGTCCAGGAATTAAATGGGTTTGGGGAATACTGAACTAAATTAAATGTAATGAGTTTCTTTACTGTAAGACTCCTCAAAGCTTTTACTATATGGATCAACTTCCTGACTCTCCGAGAGGGGAAGCATGTGCTTCCATCCCCCTGTTGACTTAGTAATGCCACCCTTTGTTCATGGAACATGGACTAGAGTTGGGTGGAATGGAGTTGAAAAGTTCTAATTCAGATGCTTCTGCCAAAGTTCTAGATTCTTCCTCATCTCAGTCCACACCCCATCGCATGGCTGCTAGGGAATTTGTACTTTATTCCTGGTCTCTGAATTCTTCCACTTGGCCACTCAAGAGCTCTGACTCATCCCTGAGCTTTACTCCTAAGTGAGTCTGGATTCTCCCCACTGACCTCCCAAGGAATAGGACACTAGAATCTGAGCAAACATGGAAACCTTTCTCTGTATCTCATCCCTCCTTTCTGGGAAACTGGGTGTTGTTGTTGTTGTTTGATCTACCAAGATGTTTCATTTCTCCTCAGACAACATTGCTATTTGATGAAGATGATGGACATGATGATGCTCCTCATGATGATAAAATAAGAAATAGCTTATCTTTACAGAGCAGATACTATGTGCCTGGCACTGTGCCTCATCCCTGTGCAGTGGGTACTACTATAAATGAGGAAACTGAGGTTACAAGAAGGTCTGTGACTTTCCCATGATTACCCACCTAGTAAGGTGTAGAACTTGTCTCTACATGAATGCTCTCATTTAAGACCACCAGAAAATTGACTTAATTCAGAACTCGTTTTCTTCAACTACATGATGCTGATTTTTCTCAAAAACATAAGTAAAGATCCTAAATGAACTCCACCAGGCAGACCCTCATCAAAATGATAACATCAAGTAGGTTTGGGAAATAGTGAGCTAAATTAAATTTAATGAGTTTCTTTACTACATTACTTCTCATAGCTCAAATGAGGGCCCTGTAAACCCTCAGCTTCCTTCAAATACTAACTTAGGATGCCTCAAAATATAAGATGAGCTCCCCAAGCCTCATACAATATGGCAGCCAATGACATGAGCCTTGGATAACCATCTTCCACCATCTGCTTCAGCTTGGCAGGGGAAACAAAGGCGTATAGTCCCAGGTTATACGCTGATGTGACTCGCAGACGTGTTGGCTTTACCCTGTCTCTGCCATTGGCATTCTTTTATTCCATCAGCATCTCAGGGTTTTGTTTTGGGTCTTTTTTTTTTCGACTAAATAATGAGATAATTAAGCAACCCTATCCTATGCCAAAAGATGCTTTCTTGACCTGGGGTACTCACAAGTCCAACCCTTCAAGTTACTAATTACAAGCCCAGAATCACCTCTGCCCGGTCCCCCACCCCAGCCAGCAGAGATAAGGTGCTTCCCTACTTCCTCCAGCAAACTGTCTCCTTGTCATGTCGTTGGCGCCACTGAGGTGACTGGCGCCCGCCGCACCTCCCTGCCCACCCCGTGAGGTGGCAGCTTATCATCTGAGAGTGAAGTGATGCGTGTGTCCACACAGGGACTGGTTACAGACAGTATTTGCAGGCTTGTAAAAGGTGCTATATAAATCAATTATTAATACTAATCAGAACATGATGGCCTCACGAGCAGGAGAGGGGAGGCCCAGACGTGGGGGCCACACCCTCCTTGACACAGTCAGTCAGGAGCCAGGTATCTCACAAGTTATAAAGAGATGTGAGGAGAGATGCCCCAAGAGTGATAAGAATTAACCTCTTCTCCACAGGTCCCATCTGGCCCTTCAAAAGCCTCTGCCTGACAGCACTGCCTAAGTTAAAGAAAGTTCTGGAACTTTAGAATGACCAGACTTTGAGAGCAAGGCCTTGGTGCCAGTACTTAGACCTACACTCTTAGTTGAATTCAGTCAGGGCTGTAGTTTATCCTCACTGGACTCTAGAGAAAATGGTGCCACCAAGACATATTTCTCACAACCAGGTTGTCACTTCTTGACGTTGGGTAGCGATATTCATGGACCATGGAGCTGGGTTTATTTTCTTAAGCCACTTTCTGTTTCTCCCTTGGGATCTACCTTGTGAGCTTGGAGCCAAAGAAACCATTTCTTCATGTAGTAGATGTGATTAATTGATTTCAGGTTTACTCTCAGATGTTCCAAGATCCTGGTCTAATTTGATTACCCTTCTAGGAGTATTCAAATTATCTTCATGGGTGGTACAAAAGTCACACAAACAAACAAAAACCAAAATAAGTATCATCTATCACCAGAAAATAATATCATGTATCCCATGACCCTTGGAATTGGCTCTTCTCAAGGTGGCATATCCAAAGTGGACAATCTTAGTTGATTCATTAGTGATTGACAGTTAGTTGACAATTAGTGATTAACACTAAATCCTAAAGGTTGGCTATCCCTGTCCTAAAAAAAAAATTGATAATAAAAATGAATATTTGTTCAGTATGAATATCCTAAGAATCTAAAGTACCAAGAAAGGTGGCATAAAAGGGAGGGAGGATCCTGGAGGAAATGAAATGGAAGAGAGCCAGAGAGTAATCGCACAGAAAAGGCCTGGGATAGATGAGCAATGATGGATCTAGATAGCAGATACCACTCCAAGGAGATACCAGCCTCAACTCACTTTTATTCTGGGGTAGGCAGTAAAGTCAGTGTAGCCAGAATAATGCCTCACCCCTCAAAGACTTCTACATCCTAATCCCTGGAATCCCCAGAACTTGTGAGTATGTGACCTTACATAGCAAAAGAGACTCTGTAGCTGTGATTAAGCTAGGGATGCTGAGATGAGGGGATTATGCTGGATTACCCAGGAGGGTCCAATGTTATCACAAGGATCTTCATAAGAAAGAAGCAGGAGAACCAGAGACAGAGGAGATGTGAAGGCAAGCAGAGATCAGAGCAACGCAACTACTGGCTTTGAAGAATGGAAGGGGGCCATGAGCCAAGGTATGTGAGCAGCCTCTAGGAGAAAAAAAAAAAAAAAAAGCAAGGAAACTGATTCTCCTCTAAAGTGTCCAGAAGAAATGCAACCCTGCCAAGACCTTGATTTTAGAACTTCTTATCTCCAGAATTGTAAAATAGTAAATATGTGTTGTTTCAAGCCACTGCATTTGTGGTAATTCCGTTGTGGCAGCAGTACTAAATTCATACAGTGGGTAAGTTTGGGGTGTTCTCCAATCTCAGCCCTCTTAGGCACTCTGAAGAGCTGTGGTCAGTTGCGGGGTATGACACAAAATTTGTTTTTAATTACTGTTTAATCACTAAAGTTTGGGAATTATTTACTTAAAAGTTTAGGCCAGGCGTAGTGGCTCACACTCGTAATCCCAGCACTTTGGGAGACTGAAACAGGAGGATCGCTTTAATCCAGGCATTCGAGACCAGCCTGGGCAACATGACAAAACCCCATTTCTACAAAAAATAGAAAAAAAGTAGCCAGACATCATGGCACATGCTTGTAATCCCAGCTACTCGGGAGGCTGAGAGGATTGCTTGAGTCCCAGAAGGGGAGGTTGCAGTGAGCTGAGAGTGTGCCACTACATTCCAGTCTGGGTGACGGGGTGAGACCTTGTCTCAAAAAAAGGTTTAGAATAGGTTTCTGCATGTATTCATTCATTCAATAAATATTTATTGAACACCTCCTATGTGCCAGGTCTCTTCCTGGTGCTGAGATGTAGAGGTAATTGATCCAGGTAAATAGCTGCCCCCATGAAAGTGACAGTCTAATGGAATGACTCTGTGGTGAAGATGTGAACGGTTGAATGACTCATGTCATTGCAGATAATGATGAGGGCCATAAGGACGCTGGAGAGTGGACTGGAAACTGACCCTAACCCCACCCATGCCTATAACAGGGCACGTTCTACAGGTCAACATCTCTGCTTAGGAAGCATTGCAGGAGATTCCACGCCAACAAACATCTGAACCCCGCTGATGACTTTAGGGAAGACACTGTAGGTGATAGCAGAGTCTTAAGGGGGTTGAAGAAATATGAGGTCAAGCCACTTAAGGGGTGCTCAGGCTACTTCCTATGGGCATCTCACAGGTCTCCTCAACCCAGTGATTTCAGGCTTACACAATGGCACTGCCTGGGTGGCTTTTTAGTTGTAATTTTAATTATGCCAGTGGAAAGATAGTTTGGACATATAAACAAACACTTCTCAAATTCCAGCGGGCACATAGATCTCCTGGAACCTTGTCCAAATGAGACTGGTTCAGCAGGTCTGAGGTGGGGCCTGAGATTCAGTATTTCTTGCTAGCTCCCAGGATATGTCCATGCTGCCAGGCCATGGACCACACACTCTGGATTAGCAGCAAGGGGGTAGACAACCAAATTAGCCAGATTCCACCAACAGCCCCCAAATGGGTAAATCACCAAGTGCAAAGGGTTAATACTTATCTTCTTGTAACACCGCAGTGGTTTTCTGCACACGGGCTAGAGGGTACACTTATACTCTGACACTTACTAATTGTGGCATCTGGGGTAAATTACTTCATGACCCTGTGCCTCAGTTTTTCCATCCATAAAATGGGATCATGATGGTATCTACCTCAGAGAGTTGTTATGAGGATTCAATGAGTAAATACAGGAAAAGCACTGTACATCATAAGTGTTCAATGTGTGGTAGCTATCCGAATTAACGTTTCTTCCCCTCTTTAGACCATAGCTTCATAAGGACAAATTTTGCATCTGATATTTTAAATATGCTCTATGCTGAGCCTAGATTCTGGTACTTCGTAAGTGCTTTATATGTCTGTTGCATGAATCAATGGCTTAATGAATGAAAGGATACAAGCAAACAAAATCAATTTAGTTTTTTTGTCTTGTTTTGTTTCGTTTTGTGGCAAAGTCTTTCTCTGTCACTCAGGCTGGAGTGCAGTGGTGTGATTTCGGCTCACTGCAACCTACACCTCCTGGGTTCAAACGATTCTCCTGCCTCAACCTCCCAAGTAGCTGAGATTATAGGCGTGCACTATCACACATGGCTAATTTTTGTATTTTTAGTAGAGACGGAGTTTTGCCATATTGGCCAGGCTGGTCTTGAACTCCTGACCTCTACTGATCCACTCGCCTCGGCCTTCCAAAGTACTGGGATTACAGGCATGAGCCACCGCGCCCAGTCTCCAAATGAGTTTATTTTCAAAGGCACGGTCAAAGGAAGAAAAGGGGAAAGGGGGTAAAGGGGGAAATTCACATTTATTGATTAGCTACCCTGTGCCCAGCATGGCACCAGTTGCTTTTCATACATCATTATAGTTCATGCTCCCAAGAGGCCTAAGGAAAGAGAGATCCTGCAGGTTGAGGCTTAAAGAGGCAAAACACTTGCTCAGGATCTCGTGGCTGTTAAGTGATGAAGGCAGGGTTCAAAGCCATGCCTGCCCAAGCTGGTTTTCCTCACCAACCCTGTGACACAAAACCTTCTGTGACCCCCGGTATTTCCCATTAAGAGAATTAGTCACCGTTGGCTTTGATCGGCTGGGCTGGGCTGGCAATGCAGTCCTGAATGGCATTTCTCTCAGGCCCTTATCTTTATTAACTGTGAATTTATCTTTCTCCAGAGATAGGGCTCTGGGTGAAGGGCCCCCTGCCCACACCTAGGCAAGTCTTACCTGCTCTGAACAGGCCAGCAGGTGACTGGGATTGCCTTCTTCCTCACCTAACCCCTTCCACTAAGTTCAAGCCTGCACTGTAAACATGATCTCCAGGACCAAAGGTAAGGGAGGTGAAGCTTGTGGATATTAACCCATAAAAACCCTTGATAAGCCCAGTGCATTTCATAGCACCATAAATTAATCCTTGTCCTTCATAGCCTGCGAGGAGAGCAGAAGATGAAGAGCAAACTGAGGAGTCACGTGAGACCAATGATTGCACAACTGGCGCCTAGCGATGCTATCTGAGTCAGAACGGAAGAGGCTGACCCCATAGTGTCCCCTTCTGGCAGGTGAAGGGTTTGGGCCAGACCATCCTGTATGGATTGTGACATTCTATGAATTCGAAAACAAAAGAAAGAAAGCGCTCTGTGAAGGGTCGTGAAAGAGCTTGTCCAGCCTGCATTTCATGGCCTGAGACAGTTCCTCTTAGAGTCTATGAAACATAAACAGATGACTTTTATTTTTTTGTCAAGGCAGAGGTTCCCCCCAGTTAAGATTGAAACCCCCCTCCTCAGACTGAGCCTAGAATTAGTGCAGTTTTGATAAAGTGACCTCAAAGAGTGATTGAACTCATTTCAGCCATGTCCTCAAAGTTCTGACCCCAGAGGCCACCTAAGTTCGCCATTTTCTGCAAGTCTTATGGTTCTAAAAAGTTATCCCTTATAATGCCTGAAAAGAAGGTTTAAGAAATTTTCCATTGTACGATGGTTCCTAACAAGCAGAGTCATCTCTCAAGAGTTGTTTTTGCAAGGTTGTCTACGACTGGCTTTCTCACGTGTTTGCTTCCTTCTAACACCATTTTCTGAATACCTGCCATGTGCCAGATACTATATTATCAGCCACCGTATACCAGATGTACATTTATGGCTTCCCGAAATTCCTGATGTACTGGAGGATAAAGATGAATCTACAAGAAACTATAATATACTGTGACAAGTTACATGATTAGAGAGAAAATTCAGGTGGGATTTTAAACAAACCACTACATGGGCTTGCTTTTGCTATACAGCAAATATCTCTCAAATTCTTCATTCATTTGGAGTCAGCAAATATTTGGAGAATACGAAACCACTTCATTATTAGCCGAATGCAACCTACAAGGTAATTCATATAACACACTCCAAGGCCGATCACCAAATACATTTGAATATTCCACTTCTTGGGGTTTCCTGCCCATCAGTTCCCTACATGTATAGATGGTATGAGATAGCCCATACTTCAAATGTTTCAAAAATATTATTTGAGTTGTCAAACATTATAAAATAAAAAACTCACTTAGGCAATGTAGAAAAGAAGACGAGTCAAGTATCTTTAAGAGTCTGACTTTGAGAAATTGGCTTAGGGCAGAGATAAGGTAAAATTCAAAGACTCATTTTGACCTGAAAATATGTTCCCCTCCCTAAGACTTTCCAAAACAAAAGAAAAAAACAAACATATCGAACGCAGATCCACAACCTGATTTTCAAAATCAGTCTACACAAATATTCATGTTTAAAGATGTCCTTTACGGTGTTGTTTATAATACAAGAAACTTGAAAGGCCCTACAAGTTCATTAACAAGAGAATGGTTAGCTAGCAATTAAGTAGTAAATAAAAATATTTAGAAAGCTTTTACTGACATGTAGAAGAAAGACTTCTGATGCTAGGACGAAAGGCAGAATAAAAACATATTTAATAGTTTTAAATAAGTTTTAAGGATCAAGAATAAAGAAAGACACCAAAATGTTACCAAAAGTTGTCTCTGGGTAATGGAAATGATATTAAACAAATGAGATTTGGTGCCTGAGACCTTTGGATCAAATCCTGGCTTCACTATCTTTTACTTGGATTTCTTTTTCTTTTTCTTTTATCCTAAAACATTAGTATTTTATTTTTATTTTTTTATTTCCATAGATTTTTGGGGAACAGGTGGTGTTTGTTTACATGAGTTACTTCTTTAGTGGTGATTTGTGAAATTTTGGTGCACCCATCACCTGAGCAGTATACATTGAATACAATTTGTAGTCTTTAATCCCTCATCCCTTCGCACTCTTTCCCCCTAAGACCCCAGGTCCATTGTGTCATTCTTATGCCTTTGCATCCTCATAGCTTAGCTCCTACTTATAAGGGAGAACATATGACGTTTGGTTTTCCATTCCTGAGTTACTTCACTTAGAATAATAGTTTCCAGTCCCATCCAGGTTGCTGCAAATGCCATTAATTCATTCCTTTTTATGACTGAGTAGTATTCCATTGTGTGTGTGTGTGTGTGTGTGTGTGTGTGTGTGTGTGTGTGTGTATCACAGTTTCTTAATCCACATGTTGATTGATGGGCATTTGGGTTGGTGCCACATTTTTGCAATTGCAAATCGTGCTGCTATAAACATGCGTATGCAAGTATCTTTGGATTAATATTCTCTCTCAACTTCTTTTTCATCTTCTAAAAAATGGGCTCATAACAATACCTGCCTCATAGTGCTGCTGTAAGAATTAAAAGAAATAATGCAAATATGGGAGGGTAAATTAGTTCCACCATTGTGGAACATAGTGTGGCGATTTCTCAAAGAACTTAAAATAGAATTACCATTCAACCCAGCAATCCCATTACTGGGTATATACCCAAAGGACTATAAATCATTCTACTATAAAGACACATGCATGTGTATGTTCATTGCAACAGTGTTCACAAAAGCAAAGACACAGAGTCAGCTTAAATGCTCATCAACAGTAGACTGGATAAAGAAAATGTGGTATGTATACACCATGAAACACTATGCAGTATAAAAAAAAAAAGAATGAGATCATGTCCTTTACAAGAACATGGATGGAGCTAGAGGTCATTATCCTAAGCAAACTAACACAGGAACAGGAAACGAAATACTTCATGTTCTCACTTATAAGTGGAAGCTAAACAATTAAAACACCTGTAATCCCAGCACTTTGGGAGGCCAAGGCAGGCGGATCATGAGGTCAGGAGATCGAGACCATCCTGGCTAACAAGGTGAAATCCCATCTCTACTAAAAATACAAAAAAATTAGCTGGGCGTGGTGGCAGGCACCTGTGGTCCCAGCCACTTGGGAGGCTGAGGCAGGAGAATGGCATGAACCCAGAAGGCAAAGCTTGCAGTGAGCAGAGATCACGCCACTGCACTCCAGCCCAGGCCACAGGGCAAGACTCCGTCTCAAAAAACAAAACAAAACAAAAAAAAAACAAAAAAAACCCACCATGGACACAAAGAGGGGAAAAACAGACACTGAGGCCTACTTTAGGGCTGAGGATGGAAGGAGGGAGAGGATAAGAATAAATACCTAAATACCTATCGGGTACCATGTTTATTACCTGGGCGATGAAATAATCTGTACACCAAACCCTTGTGACACACAGTTTACCTATATAACAAACCTGCACGTGTGCCTCTGAACCAAAAATAAACGTTTTAAGAATAATATACGCTAAATGATTAATAATGGAAACTATTATATGTGTACATATGTAATACAATATTATGGGTATATACTTTAATAAGCTTTCCACAATTTAAATACACTATACATTGCATCAGAAAGAGATTGATATTAAACGTTTTAAAATTTTACAACTGGAAGCAGAATTTCAGATGTCAAACTGCCATCAAGTAGGCTCAGTTCCATTGTTCCAGTGCTTTAGCAATGAACAAGGCTTGGCAGGGGTTGTGGTGATTCAAAACTCTGAGCAAGGTTTACGCTGATAGGGATCATTTCTTACCTTTATAGAGAAACGTTCATAAATCATGAGAGAGGGTTTGAAGCTCTGTGTATTTGTCCTAAGAGTATAAAGTAAGGCTGTTTTCTTGTAAGTAGAGAAGGAGATTTTTACTGTTCA
Source organism: Rhinopithecus bieti (assembly GCF_001698545.2). Taxonomy (NCBI): domain Eukaryota; kingdom Metazoa; phylum Chordata; class Mammalia; order Primates; family Cercopithecidae; genus Rhinopithecus; species Rhinopithecus bieti. The sequence continues at coordinate 91,923 of NW_016821178.1, forward strand.
TATAAAGTGAATTTATGGAAGCCGGACACAATAGCTTGTCCTACCTGTAATCCTAACTACTTGGGAAGCCAGAGCAGGAGGATCCCTTGAGGTCAGGAGTTCAAGACCAGCCTGAGCAACATAGTGAGACCCTTTCTCTAAAAAGAAGAAAAAAAGAATTTTAAAGAAAAAATAGGAAAAGGGGGGAAAAAAACAACAAAAAAAGCGAGTTTATGAATAGCTGAAAAACACAAAGAACCAGCATCTATCTAGGGTACAAATTCCTAAAGGGCTAGTACTTCAATTAACAGATATTCTTTTTTTTTTTTTTTTTTGAGACGGAGTCTCGCTCTGTCGCCCAGGCTGGAGTGCAGTGGTGCGATCTCGACTGCAGGCGCCTGCCACCATGCCCGGCTAATTTTTTGTACTTTTAGTAGACACAGGGTTTCGCCGTGTTGGCCGGGATAGCCTCGATCTCCTGACCGCGTGATCTGCCCGCCTCGGCCTGGGATTACAGGTGTAAGCCACTGAACCCGGCCAATTAACAGATATTCTTTGTCCTGCTCAAATTTTAGAAAACAAATGGGGAGAAAAATATTGCCTATTAGAAGTTTAGTAAACAGAGAGACAAAACTTCCAGAAGTAACATCCACATGTTCTTTCCCTGACTCCCAGAATCCAGAGACCCATGGATAACCAACCATACTGAAGATGGAGGCAAAATGATGAGCTCGTATGAGAAATCTCATTGCCTTCCATCACATTCTCAAAGCAACCTCTGACTCCCAAATATTTGGGAAACTCTGTCTTATATCTTCAAACTTGGATGAAAGGAGATATTTTAAATGATGGGTCACAAGACACAACAAAGAAATATGCAGTTTCATAGACTTCTCTAGGCTGGCCTAGCTCACTGCTCTGTGCCTGGCACATAGCAGGCACGAAATGAATGAATGAATGAATGAATGAGATACAATGATTACCCACACAAAAGATTGGACGTGCCAGGTATCCAGATTTCATGTTAAATCTCAGTTACCCACAAAAGCCACTTTCTTTAAACACCCAGTCTCCTGAATGTACCGATTAGCATTATAATATTTGAAGTGTTCTTTTCACGGAAGCTGCAGAGATGGAAGTTCTGACAATCTATCCAGTGTCAGAGGCAAGGAAGGACCAACAGGTTGGAATCGTGCAGAGTAAATATTTAAACATAGGTAGTTCAATAGCTGTTAAATAGGTTCGGTAACAGGCTCATTTTTAAACATCAATACTCTTACTAATGGCAATGCACTAGCCTTCGATAGAAGGGAGGCAAGTGAGTTGAAGTCATTTTTAATCAGAAGTCAACAGGAACTAGTGTCTCAGACAAGCTCCCACCACCTACCCACCAAATTGGTAAAAACAAAGCAAAACATGAAATGCAGTTTTCCCTTCTGTTTCCCAGAAGCCAAGCCTTCCTGGATTGCTGAAGCTGATGAGGTCCCCCGATTTTACCTGGGCAGGGTGAGGATAAGGAATGACTGGGGAAAGACAAGTAAGGCAAGGGAATACGGAACCCGTGGGTTTTCTCTCGGATTATTTTTGTTAAGGGGAACTTCTAAAAACTTTCGCTTTAAGTTCAGGGGTACATGTGCAGGTTTGTTATACAGCTAAACTCACGTCATGAGGGTTTATTGTACAGATTATTTTGCCACCCAAGTATTAAGCCTAGTACCCATTAGTTATAATGTATTTCCTGATCCTCTCCCTCCTCCCACACTCCAGTCTCTGCTGGCCACAATTTGTGTGGTTCTCCTCCTTGTGACCATGTGTTCTCAGCATTTAGCTCCCGCTTATAAGTGAGAATATGCCATATTTGTTTTTCTGTTTCTGCGTTAGTTTGCTAGGGATAATGGCCTCCAGTTCCATCCATGTTCCTGCAAAGGACATGATCTTGTTCTTTTTTATGGCTACATAGTATTCCATGGTGTATTTGTACCACATTTTCTTTATTCACTCTACCACTGATGGGCATTTAGGTTGATTCCATGTCTTTGCTATTGTGAATAGTGCTGCAATGAACCTATGCGTGCATGTGTCTTTATAGTAGAATAACTTACATTCCTTTGTTTATATACCCAGTAACGGGATTGCTGAGTCGAATGGTAGTTCTGTTTTTTAGGTCTTTTAGGAATCGTCACACTACTTTTCACAGTGGTTGAACTGATTTACACACCCATCAACTCTCTCAGATGATTTAAACAAGCAAAGACTTGGCTTTTTAACCTGGCTGCAGGTAGTAGATGTGTAGCCTTGAGTAAGGAAGTTAACCACCTGAGTGTGGTGAAGGCCATGTGTCCTCCCAGCCCCCAGCTCGCTGAGTCTCATATTTCTATTTCACTTTCCCATTTCAATGCAAGTAGTCAGACTCACAGCTGTCAGCACCTGGACTCTTCAGCCTGAGGTTCTTTTCTGCCTGTGCACAGGCCATGGAGGAAGTGGCCTGAATCAGTGCTTCCACCCAGTGGCCCTCAATCATTGATGGAGAGGAGCTGCCTCTCCTCTGCAGTGCCTGCTCTGCACTGACTCTCAGTGTTCCTGGGAAGGATTGAGCCCCTGTTTCCTGCAGGGGTGACCTGCTCACTTCCCACCCAGTGCTCCAGGATTATCTCCCAAATAAAGCACTTTCACCTGATATCTTGTCTCAGGTCAGGACATCGCTTCTGGGACCCCCCAGAAAGACCAGAAGTGTCTGTCTCTCTTCTGCAAAATGAGGACAGTAATAGCACCTACCTTGGAGGCCCGATGTGTAAATTAAATGTGATAATCTTATGAAGCATTTGCACTATGCCTGGCACTAACCAGGAACTCAGTAAGTATCAGCTATGGTCATTATTAATCCCATATGTCAAAATAAGCATCCTTCAACTTACTCAAAAGATGGTAGGCTTTTATTTTCTTCTTTCTGCTTTTCTATGTTTATGACATTTTGAAAATAAGCAGCTCTTGGAGGCAGCAGGGCATTGTAGAACCCAGACCCACCCAGGTCCAGATGACAGCCCTGTCCACCATTAGTCATAGTGTCAGTGGACTACTCTGTGCCTCAGTTTCCTCATATGCAAAATAGGGGGAAAGAGCACTTTCCTCCTAGGTTTTCAGGACATTAGAATGAGAAGTGTTCAGCACAGTGGCTGGCACATAATAAGAGATGAATAAACATTAGCTGTTGTAAAGAAAAGGGAATTAATAAATATAAGAGAGATACGTAGATGGGTAAGCTGGGTGCAGTGGCTCACACTTGTAATCCCAAAACTTTGGGAGGCCAAGGTAGGAGGATTGCTTAAGCTCAGGAGTTCGAGACCAGCCTGGACAACATAGCGAGACCTCATTTCTACTAAAAAAAAAAAAAAATTAGCTGGGCATGGTGGTAAGTATCTGTGATTTCAGCTATGTGGGAGGCTGAGGTGGGAGGATCACTTGAGCCAGGAAGTCAAGGCTGCAGTGAGCTGTGATCAAACCACTGCACTCCAGCCTGAGCCACAGAGTGAGATCCTTTCTCAGAAATATATACATACATACATACAGACATACATACATACATAAAAAAGTTTAAAAAGATAGATGATAGATGGATGGATAGATAGATACTATTTGTATTAGATGCGTATATAGGATATTTCCTGGATCAGGATTAAAATATGTTAAATAAGCTTCCTATAAAGAATTAGACAAATAGAATTAGACAAATTAAGATTCCAAGGAATTGGGATTTTTCAGATTTTATTGCCTTTGCTTTAGAAAAAAGACTGAAATAGTTTCTCAAAACAACATATATTAGTAATGAGCAAAAGGAAATGGCTAGAAATAAACATTTTCAATATGACCTATTTAAAGAAAAAGATATAGCAGATGTGAAATAGAAACATTGGCTTAAATACAGGAGTGGGGTGGGGTAAACGGAGATGGGGGAGAGAAGGAAAGATAGAGAAAAAAAAACCATTTGATCTTGTAGTTTTAGCTCCTATAGAAACCCTAATAAAGGAAAATTGGACCCAAATTGCACACAGGTGTATAGTAGAAAGATGACTTCAGAGAATCACATCAAGGAAATGATGGCAATGGCCACAGACTTGAATCTGCAGATTACTCTGGAATTGATTGCTTTCCTTCAAAATGACAACTCATCCATTCTTCTGTCTATTCAGGCATTCATTCACTGCCCAGGTTGCAACCATCTACGCTCCAAGTATAACAACAATGATTCAACCCCAGCAGTAGTGGGTAACATTTTATTGAGCTCTTACTATGGGCCAAATAGATTATCTTAAGTCCTTTACTTGTTATTAACCAATTTCATTCCCGCAACAACTTAACAAAGGATGTGCTGGCATCCTCATTGTATGGTTGAGGAAACCGAGGTACAGAGAGCTAAGTGACTTGTCCAAGATCACACAGCTAAGAAGTGGGAGAAGCAGGATGTGAACTCAGGCATGTTAGCTCTAGATCCCCTTCCTCCACCCTCCTTGACCACTGTGCTCTATGCCTCTAGGACCCTGTCATGTATTTGACATTAGTAATATTCTACCCCACCCCCTACATTGGTCCTCCCCCAACACGTCCTCTATGCAAGTACTTCTAATTGAGTGCTACACACTTCGCAGTTTTTGGATGAATCCTCTGAATCCTTCCTAACACAACACTCCATGTAGCCATTATCAATTAATTAGAATTGGCACGGTGATAAAGCCAGTTTGACAACTGAACCAGTTGTGACTGTTTGATTGCAAGCAACAGTAGCTGACTCTGGTACCATAAGCCAAAAGGGACTCCACTAAAAGGATATGGGAGAATTCTAAGGACTAAGGTTTAGCAACTGGGAATTTCTCCTGGAGCCCTTAAAAAAAGGTACCTAGTAAGCTGGCAGAGTTGTCTGGTCTCTCCCGCTGAAGTTAATGTGTTCTAAGTCTATTTTTTTCTCTTACCCTTGGGTCTTTTGCTGAAAATTTTAATTTCTAAGAGAGTGTCTCTTGGTTTCACACATAGACTCTGTCCACTGGAAGAACACGGAATGAAGCTGGGTGAGTTGCCCATAAAGGAAACTGAGGGACTACATTAAGGAGAAAAAAAATTCTGGGTAGCCCAAAACAACACCACCAGCACCACCACCAAATATACATTGCACTAGACCTGATCTGCCCAATTAACCAGACCCATGAATTCTAACAGAGCCACAAACTGCTGAACAGGTTAATTGGTTGGACTGTAAACCATCACTAAAACAGTTTTGCTGATGATTATAAATCGAGGTTGGGTGTCCTCACTTGGGGAACTAACTCATCAACCAGAGAAAGAGCCGGCAACCTCCAGGATGACTCTTTGAAAGTCTCTGATGAAATCAGCTTGTTGATTAATGCAATTAGCACCATTAGGAAAGGAAGTTGTTAACCTAAATCAATTATCCACAGACATCTATCATGCTAAGTGTTCCTTCTTTGTCTTAAGCATATTGCACTGTTTGGTGTTTCAGTGGTGATGACCATTAAAAATAAATGATTATTGTTGATTTTCTATTGATATAGCTATTAATGTATTGGTGCCAGTGTGTATAGGCCGCTTACATGTAGTGTACAGAAAATAGATGTACTAAGAATAGGAAGTAAGTATTGACCCCCATTTCTCAGTTCAGGAGGTAAATATTGACCAACGCAAAGCAGCTACTAGCTTATGATGAGCTAAAAGTGAAAAGGTCCATCTCAGCTTAATTTTTCTTTAATTACTTCTATCATTCATCATCTGTAGTGCAGAGGTGCAGCTGGAAGGATGTAATTCTTTATCTTTGCTTTGGTATCTAATTCAGTCTCTCCAATCATGGTCCCAAAGTACTTTCTACCAGTCAGTTTCCACCTACGTGAAAACTCTTGTTCCTCTTGCCTTTTCTAAATATTTCCACCACTTTGGACCAGCAAACTTAAATCCACTCTATCCATCTTCCACACTAACCATGATCGATCACATTTTCTTAAACCCAGCCCCAAATGCGTAGAACAATTGTTCATGATAATAATAGATAACATCTACTGTATTCCTTTTACCACCCAGTCCTTTGCATAAATCTCTAATGATCACCTCCATCTTACAGAATAATAAAAATAATGATAGCTATTGCTTATGCATTTAAACACTTTGCACATATGAACTAATTTAAAGTCCCAGCTAGCTCTGAGGTGACATTTTTATGACTATGTTACTGATTAGGAAACACAAAGACAGAGAAAATAAAAATTCTACACAGCTGGTAAAAAATAGCATAACCCATTAATTCTGACTATACCTCTTCCCCCAGTCATCCATGCTTCTCTGGATGTATTTATTTAAGTTTTGTAGCACGAGCCAAGTTTCGGGAATATATTTTTGTTGTCATAGATCTTTGCCCTGGTGTGTGTGTGTGTCTGTGTGTCTGTGTGTGTGTGCGCGCGCACATGTGTGTGTGTCTCTACCTCACACCCCAAAAGGGAACTGAAATTCAACAAGTTCAAGTAATTTACTAAAGTGTACACAGTCAGTAAAGTGAATCAAGAGACTTAAGCCAGGCTCTGTCCCCAGACTTTCCTTTTTTGAGCGAGATAGAATCCGAAAAGTTTGATCTTGTAAGAGAAACATAGTCAGGGTTTTTAAGCTTTTTGTTTTCAGATTTCTCCATTGCAGCAGTGCCTGGAATGAGCACCACAGGAATAGAGACAACGTATAATGCTTTATATTCCCATCGGGGCCTGGAATTTGATAGCCACATCCAGAAATATCTGCTTGATCGATGGGAGTGACTGGATTTAACAGAGCAAGTAAGGCTCTGCAGGGAAGGAAAGGACTGTTGCTGGGGGCAACCAGGGAGAATTAATATGAAGAAAATCACAATGCAAAAGAGAAAGAACGATTGTTCCAAGCATCTTGCCTGATGGTGCCCGAGAAGGTCAGACTTTTACGGAGTCATCAAAAGGTTTAAACACGGCAAACCAGAAAGGCAATCTGGATTTTCCCTTGGGAGCTGAATTGTCAAGAACTTATTTCAAAATGCTTTAGACTTTCTGCTAAGACAACACTTCTTCAGCTGGTTAATTAAAACTGGGTGTCAGCAATGCTTCCAAGTCACCAGGAGAGGTGTCAGCTTTGGGGCACATTGGGTTGAGGAAACCTCACAGGTTTTGATCTTCAGGGAATTGCTTAGGGCCAGGGCACCTCCTTGTAAAAGCAGCTGGAGAGGAGCAGAGAGGAGTGGGGGCAAGGAGGATGAACTGGGAGATTCCAGTAGTGGAAGAGGGGAGGCCATTGAGATGTGGACTCAGGATGGATTTATTTCTTTAATTTATTTAGAATGACACCCTGGTTTCCCTGGAAAGATTGAACTTCAAAAATAAAAGTTCCATCTCACTTTTGTTCATTGTTCCTGTTAAGAGTTCGTGAAAGATAATTACTACACTACCTGATGAAAATCGCAGGTCACCAGGTACCACTTCCTATCAGGAGGAACTGAGATGATTGATAAGCTGATGTAGTAGGCTGCATAATACCCTCCCTCCTCCCCCAACCCCCGAGATGTCTACTTCCTAATCCCCAGAATGTCTGGCACTGGTGAGTACGTGACCTTATGTGGCAAAAGGGACTTTGCAGTTGTGATAAATTTGAGGATCTTGAGACGGGAGATGATCCTGAATTATCTGGGCAGGACCAATTCCATTATAAAGGCCTTTATAAGGGAGAGGCAGGAGGGTCAGGAAGAGGAGATGCAATGACAGAAGCAGAGAATAGAGTGATGTGGGGCCACAAGCTAAGGAATACAGGTAGCTCCTAGAAGCTGGGAAAGACAGGGTGCCTGTTTCTCCCTAGAACCTCCAGAAAACCTCACCTTGATTTTAGCCCCATAAGACTTACTTTGGACTTCTGATCTCTCCAACTGTACAAGCCACTAAACTTGCAATAATTTATTATTACAGCAAAAGGAAACTAATACAGTTAGCTCATGTATTGCCTTACTACAGAAAGGTTTTCAAGTCACTTTCGATGCTATGTAAAATGCAATAAAAATAACCCAAAGTAAAATGGGGTTAGGCAACTTTTTTTCCCTGAAATTATTGTCAATGGCGAGGCCATAAAACAACAGAAAAGGAGGCTGACATTTCTCACATGTTCTGTTGATTTGCCAGGATGGACCCTCAGCTTCCTGCCAGCCAATGTGAAAAGAGGAATTAGAAAGTTGTGTGATTCCAAATAACTGCACAAAACCAAGCCAACTGCTCAGAAGAATCGCTATTCTTCATACTAAAGCTAGAAATCTTCATTTCTTGGGGTTCTCCTCAATGTTCTCATTGTGTGATGAGATGAAACAGAAATCACCCGATCATTCATTTCCTTCACAACATTACTTAGAATATCTCTGTGGTCTAGGTGCTGAGACACAGAGATGAAGGGCAGTTGCAGGAATAAAGTTCTTGTGTCATTAAGGGAAAAGCAAAATAATAAGTACAGTGCTGTAAAATCAGGGTGATAAAACTGGAGAGGAAGGAGGAAGCCCAGAAGAAGTTTAGATGGGGCAGTGAGAACCAACTTGGATAGAGCAGGAGGTTCACAGATGGACATTGGACAGAAAAAGTAGATCCAAACCACATAATGGAAAGCCTTGAATCCCAGGATAAGATGCATAGAATTTACTCCAAAGTTAATAAGGAGCCATGGAAGGTTATTGAGCAGGATAGTGACATGATGGAGGAAGATTTGGGGGACTCTTTGGGCAGGCATTGTAAAATAAATTCTCTATGTTATTATTGGCCCCGAAGAAGCATAAATCCAGCCTAGGCACAGTGAGATAATCATTCCCAAGTGCTGCCCAGGTTGAGCCTTGAAGGCTGGAAAGGAGTAACCAAGCAGAGAAGGGATGAATATGTGTGTGGAGGTTGTATGGGAGGCAATTAAAGTTATGGTGGAAAAATAATGTGAAATAAATACAGATATCTGGGAGCCAGGGGAAGCCCAACACCGGTCATGAGTTACGTAGACCAGCCTCAAAGATGCCCGTCTTTGCCCTCCCACTTTGAAGCAACAATCATGGATAAGAAAAGATTCCCACAACCAACATTAATTCATTCATTGATTCATTCATTTGTTTATTCAGTAAATATTTATTCAGGACTTACTGTGTACCAGGCACTGTGAGGACAACAGGGAGCAGACAACACCTTTTGCCTTTGTGGAGATTAGATTTGAGAAAAGCAAGATGGTAAGTTCACAAATAAATAATGATACGATACATCAGGTCAACAGCCGATGCTACATAATATACAAAGCCCAGAAAAGGGCAAAAATCCACAATGGCAGTGATGCTTGGGTAGAGTTGGGGTCAGGAAAGCAGATGGGATTAGAGCAGGGAGCAGAAACAGCTCTAACAGCTACGACATGTTTCAGCTCTTCAGTTGAGTGGTAGACTCAAAGGTGTGATTTTATTATTGGGTCTTTGTAACTTAACGAGACGCTACATGTATTCTGTTGGATGTGTCAAATATTAACTAGCTTAAACAATTTAGAGGGCTAGGGGCTGCTATTTATTTTATTTTATTTTATTTTTTTATTGTGGTGGTCTGGGAAAGCCTCTGTAAGGAGCTGGTGTCTACCAGAGATGTAAAAGAAATGAGAGAGTGAACTCTACCTGTGGGAACAGCATCCAGGTAGCAGGAACAGCAGCTGGGAAGGTCCTAAATTCTTGGAGTGTTTGCAGAATCAATCATAAGAGAAAACCTTGGAAGCACAGAGCTACCTAGAACCTCTTTCTGATGGCTAAGGCTGTTATGCATATTTTATATCATTCTCCTCCTGTCCAAGGACTTTGAAAGAGATAAAAGTCATTAATGCATACATTCATTTATTCATTATCATTTGTTAAGCACTTACTGTTTGCTTATCAGTGGAGATAAAAATAACAGTGAAAATAAGGTCCATACCTTTAAGGAACTTATCATTTGATGAAGGAATCGAGGGGAAGAAATTGAGGAAGGCGGAAAAAGCCCTGAGCATTCTCCATGTTCAGCTCGCCCCTTCCTAGGATCCCCACCCATGAAGAACTTGACTTGGGTTCTTCGTGGAACCTCAGTTAGCATGACAGGGTGCTGATTCCTGGCTGAGAACACCCTCCCAGGTCAGGAAGTTCGCTCCGGGCCCAACAATTAGAGGTGGCGACGCTGATGTTCCACAGCGGGTGGCTTCCCCGCCCTGAATGGAGCCACAGTTGTGCACAAACAGAGGTCAGGTGTGGGGCAGCTTCTGCATGCACTTGATAGCTTTTCCAGCCAGCGTAGGTCCAGAAAGTGCCAGACTCCACATCAACTATTTGCACCAAAAATTTGCGTAAATGCCTGTTTCATGTAGCAACAGGCAGGATCATGTTTAGCACATTCCCCTCCATCTGTAAATTCCCAAGAAAATTGGCACGTCCTTCCCAATTCTCTGTTCACAAACGACTACTGGGAAAATCAATAGAGAATGAGGTAAGGGAAGCACTTTGTACAAAATGGAAAATTCTGTATTTCCAGTGTAAACCTTTCCCTGGCACTTACAGCATTAGAGAAGTTTGCAATAACAATAATAACCCCAACTGTCTTTGGCTACTCTTCCTCCTTGCTCAAGCAAGAGCTTAGTTGACTGAGCTCTCTCCACCCCAGGTTTTTCTGAGAGTCCACCAGCAGTGGACCACATGTGTGTACAAACAGATTAGCTAGTTCCTCAAAAAGTTAAACATAGAATTACCATATGACCCTGCAACTCTGGTGTCTACCCCCAAAAGAACTGAAAACAGATACTCAAACAAATGCTTGTACATAAATGTTCACAACAACATTATTCACAATAGCAGATAGGTGACAACAACTCACATGCCCATCACTGGATGAACAGATAAAACGTGGTCTATAAATACAATGAAATATTATTCACTCATAAAAAGAAAGGAAGTACTGATAATGCCACAAGGTGGAAGAATCTGAGAACTTGACGCTTAGTCAAAGAAGCCAGTTACAAAAAAGTCACATATCATATGATCCCATTTTTATGAAATTTCCAGGATGGACCAATCCATAAGGACATAAAGTAGATTGGTGGTTGCCAAGGGCTGGGAGCAGGAGGGAATGGGAGTGGCTGCTTCATGGGTGCAGAATTTTCCTTTGGGGTGATGAAAGTGCTTTGGAACAAGATAGAGATGATGATTGCACAACAGTGTAAATATACCAAGTGCCAGTGATTATTCACTTTAAAATGGTTTAATGTATGGTATGTGAGTTTCGCCTCAGTTTTTTAAAAGTCAGCTTATTTGTCTGCTATAACTAGCCCACACTTTCTCACTGGGTACTGTAGTCTTCCATTAACCACTTTCAGAGAACCACTGGGTACTGATGGTTGATTGGGTGCAAGCATCCAACATGATTATTAGATGCAACTTTATTTTGCCAGCATCCACGGGGTCCCATCATTTTTTGTTGGATAACCTGCACAGCTAAAAATCTGGAATCCCAAAGACCAAGGTTTTACGCTCCCTTTATTCAGCACCTTTTTAGAGTATGCCCTATTTCTTACAGAGTTTTAGTGAAACCTTTGGATTTGATTCCAAGCAGAATGCAAGTAGGCACTGCCTGGAAACGATAAGATCAGTAAAGCAAATGATAGATTTTTAGGTTCCACACCAAACCCACACCAGAGTCCTTTCAACTTAGAACCTGGTATAAAGGATTAGCTGTTTGTCATCCACAAGGCCACATGAAAGCTACTCTGTCTGTTAAGACTCCTGTATGCACACCCTGGTCCAAGGGCCTTATACTCTCTGCCCGTTGATAAAGCCAGACCCGCTTATATGGATGTTTGGCAAGGGAATAATGAACACCTGCTAAGAGAATAAGAGAGGTTTACTGTGGGGAGGGGAGAGAGGCTAGACATGAGCACTTTGCATTGTATATCATCTACACAGCTGATAGAGAATGAATTATTTCTTTCCAATTCGGCGCCATCATCCATCACAGTCAATTTTCAGCTCATCTGGAAGGTTTCAAGAAACCCAGAATGGGATCAGTGCTACAAAACAGTCACAACAGCAAGCCTTTCTAAATGGATTACAGCGAATAAAAATATAAAAATAGTTCCCAGTTTAGAGGAATTTACTCTGCTACACCCTACACTCAAATTTCCTCATTCAATCCTCACAACAAACCTATGAGGTGGGAACTTTAATTGTTTCCATTTTGCAGATGAGAAAACCGAGGCTCTGAGAGGTCAAAGGAAGGGTCTGTGGTCACACAGGTAGAAAGTGGCAGGTCTAGGAAATGAACGTAGATTGCGTCAATGCCAGGACCTGCAGCTCTATTGCGCAGCTAATGGTACAAGCTCAGTAAGTTCTACACTTCTGCCTACGCTCTCTCTGCCTGAAACTCACTTTGTTTTTAGTGGTGAACTAAAAGTGCATCAGAAAAGGGAATTGCTCCCTTGGGGTCTTTTGTTTTTTCCACCTTTCTTAGACTTATTCTCATAGCTAAGAATAAAGGTGACTTAGAAGACACATGATAGAGACTTGGAGACAAAGGAAAATATACGTTTTCAGTGTATTGAACTTGGTTCTTCCCAGTAGCACTAGTTCATCCCAAAAGTCCTGGCATTTGCAGGCAAAGGGAATCCACTGGGGAGAAGAAGTGAGCATGTGAGGCTGCGAGGAAGATGCAGGCTTCTCCTTCCCGGGGTTAACTGCCTGGGACCTATCGGAGAGGCTGGGAGCAAGGAATATTTGTTCATTCGATAAATATTCATCAGTGCCTCCTATGGCCTGGCCCTCTGCCATATGCCAAGGTGGAACAACAAATAAGAAAAGATACAGTCTCTACCTTCAATGGACTGCACACTATTGGAAATGTAGATTAAATAACAATTATAAAATAAATAATACATTCTGGCTATGATGAGTGTCATGAAGAAAACATACAAGATGCCGTAAGAACGTAGAAAAAGAGCCAGAATCAGAGCAAGTACAGGAGGAAGAAGGCTGCAAGTGACAGAAAAATCCAACTTGACAGTGGCTTAAACAAGGTAACTTAAGCCGGGCACAGTGGCTCACGCCTGTAATCCCAGCATTTTGGGAGGCCAAGGTGAGTGGATCACCTGAGGTAATGAGTTCGAGACCAGCCTGGCCAACATGGTAAAACCCTGTCTCTACTAAAAATACAAAAATTAGCTAGGCATGGTGGCAGGTGCCTATAATGCCAGCCATTTGGGAGGCTGAGGCAGGAGAATCACTTGAACCCAGGAGGCAGAGGCTGCAGTGAGCATCATTACACTCCAGCCTGGGCAACAAGAATGAAACTCCATCTCAAAAAAGAAAAAAAAGAAAGAAAGAAAAGGAAAAAAAAGAGGTAGAAGTTTATTTCTTCAGCATTTAACAGAAGTTGAGAGGTGGCAGATCAAGGCTGACATGGCAGGTGAGTAGTGACATGGGGAACCCAAGACTCAATTTTTGCCCTACTTTCTGGCACATAATCTAGTCTCTTGGCTGCCTCCTGGTTCAAAATGGCTGCTAGAGCACCAGCCATCACATTCAAATGCAGCTTGAAGCAGGAAAAGCAGAGGGGCAAAATAGGCTACTCCTAGCCACATCAACACCCCTTAAACTGTCTTCCCAGGGCTGGGCGTGGTAGCTCACTTCTGTAATCCCAGCACTTCAGGAGACTGAGGCAGGCAGGTCACCTGAGGTCAGGAGTTTGAGACCAGCCTGGCCAACATGGTGAAACCCATCTCTACTAAAAATACAAAAGTTAACCAGGCATGGTGGTGTGCACCTGTAGTCCCAGCTACTCGGGAGGCTGAGGCAGGAGAATCACTTGAACCTGGGAGGCAAAGGCTGCAGTGACCTGAGATCATACCACTGCACTTCAGCCTGGGCAACAGAGCAAGACTCCATCTAAAAAAACAAAAAAACAAAAATCCGTCTTCCCAGGAGTTCCATATATCAGCTCTTCTTTTATTTGATCAATCAGAGCTTAATTGCATGGCCGCAGTACAAGTAAAGTTGGACAATGTAGTTGTTTGTCTGGTGACCCTGTGCTCAGCTAAAAAGGGGGATTTCTGATGCAGTAAGTTCAGAGAATTTGAAAGTGCTTGGAATTTGGGGAAAGAAAAATTCAGTTCAAGCCCCTTCTATGTTACTTACCTTCTGTGTGAACTAAGGCAACTCACTGAACCTCTCCAAACCAGTTTGCCCACCTGTGAAATGGGATCAACAGTATTCCCTTCACAGTGGTGCTGGAGTCTTAACTGAGAAATGTAATTTGAGTGTAAGAGCTTTGCAGAATCTAAAGCCAAGTGTGCATCGGAAGAACCATTTTACTGCACAGAATATCTTCCCTTACTCGTTTGATGCTCCAGTATCTGGCCAAACTAGAATATTTCCTGGGGGGTGACTGTTCCCAGCTTTCTCTTCTAAAGATCCTGACAATGACCTTTCTGCTTAAAAGGCTGCTCTTGGAGATAGAATTCAGGAACTTTTGACTCAGGCTTTGAATCATGATACTGGCATAGGGGTCAAGTAAGAGACATCTTACAAGAACAAGAGATAAGGCACACTAGTGAGGATATCAGAGGCCATAATCAATAGGCCAAATCACACTCAGAAGGAAACGCCCTGGGAGCAAGAGGGGTCTGGTCTGCTTGGAAAGCCAAGAAAATATCCATGGTGACTGGCTGCTGGACAGAGCTTCAGGGAGGCAATTGCTCTTAGAGCTGTAAGGAGAGAAGAATTAAAAGGAACCTGAGTTGTTAGTAAAGGTGCTTAGAAAGGGAGAAGGATTTTAGCTATAGCAAAACCAGTAACTGCTAACTGTGAGTTTCCTGTGCATGAGGCACCCTGCTTTGCTCTTAACATGTAATATTTTGCTGACTCCTGGATAGAGCACCCTGAGTATATCATTTTATGATTCCCCCATTTACGGATGAAAAGTTTCACGTAGGTGGCAAAGTAGCTTGCCCAAGGTCATGTAGCTAGTAAGTGGTACAGATAGGACAAGTTATGATAGATGAGCGGTAACAGAAAACGCATTTCGTGTAAGAGGGCTCTATGAGCAAAAGCCAACAGGCTGGGAGGGCATGGTATAGCGAAGCCATGATGAAAACAATTCAAATACATCAGGTGGTTCATGGAAGGGGATGGGATAAGAAAAAGTAGGTCCAAACCACATCATGGAAAGCATTGGATTCTGGGGGTAAGATCCTTAGACTTTACTCCAAAGGTAGCAAGAAGCCATGGGAGGTTATTGATCAGGATTGTGACACCATAAAGGAAGACTTGGGGGACATTTTGCCTGGGAAGGCTGCTTAAAATGGATTCTCCAAGTTATTATTGGCCCCATTGAACAGATGAGGAAACTGAGGTTAGGAGAATTGCATTAGCTTTCCCAGGTCATAGAGCTAGGAAGTGGCAAGAACAGATTGGAACCTCAGTTATATGTTTATCCCACTGCATAGTAGGCAATAGTATTTCCAAAATTTAAAAAGTCACATAAGTTAAGTCAAAACGTCATTAAACTCTTGGCATTAGGACATCATGCAGGTTACCATGATGTCAGGTGAAGGACAGTCAAGAAGAAGCCAAGGTTTTAGCCGTGGTTGCAGGAGCAGGCCTTTTTCCAGGGGCCTACATGTGGGGCACATGTGTAGGTTAAATTCTCAGGGCAACTTTCTGAGGGCTACCCGCATGCATCTTTGCCAAGACTGATCCCTCAGTGACCTATATCCTTACCTGCCTCTCATCCCTGGGGAGGAGGAAGAATCAGAGAGCTGTCTCCATTTTTCACCCTAGTAAAGCAAGTAGGGATGTGAAAGCTCCAAGACCGGGGAGGGCCCTAGAGGCCAGCATTCTAAAAAATAATTGCTCTATTATTTAAGCAAAGCCACTTAATAGCCCATTCAAGGGGCAAAGGTGATAATTACCCAGGTTTTTATCTGGGGAATCTCATAGAAATGCCAGAGTAATATTTCCAGGTAACCTAAGAACCTGAAAAGCACAGCAAAGCTGAATCACAAAAAGCCAGGTCACTTTGGCAGAAGTCTTCTTTCCCCTCTTGAGGGGTTCACTGTACTTGGGAATGACCATAAATGTAACCAAAGTCATTGAGCATTTCATATTCAACAGGAATTGTACTAAGTGCATGCCCATCATGTCTTGAGGCTTCACAACAGCCCTACACAGAAGGTGCATTTAGTAGACCCATTTTACAGGTGAGGAAACTGAGACTTGAAAAGGTGATGTCATTACTTGCCAAAAGTAATTAGGCTAGTAGGTAGCAGAACTGGGACTCAAAAGTAGATGGCTTGTCCATTCTGTTCTCAACAGATCTTAGCTTCAAAGGCCAGTCAAGGGGATCTTCAATAAATTCTGGGGGATAGGTGATCATAACTTTCTGTCATCCAGGGCTAACTTACCAAGGAACATGACAACAAAGAACAGCCAAACCGAAATGGATGTGGAAAAGGGTAATAGACCTTGTGCTTTGCCAACCTTCATTTGGTATCTCTCTGCATTGAGAGTCACATTCCACCCAGCCAGGATCCTCCCTCTTCAAGTAGCCTTCCCTGATTTCACTGGAAAGAACTCACATCTTCACCCTTGGAAGTACCCATGTTACTTACAACCTTGGCTCATTCATTGCCGACTGGGCTTAAAGCTGGAGAGACAGGAGAATGGAGAAATATATACAGATAGGTAGACACTATTTGCTGAGCACTAACAATATGCTAGGCACAGCGTCAAAGACTTTATGCCAAGGTAAGCATTGTCAGCCCATATTATGGAGGAGAAAGCTGAAACTCAGCGACAGGAGGTCAGTTGCCCTCATCCCCCAGCCAGTCAATTGCAAAGCAGAGATTCAGGTCTCCAGGTCTCCTGGGCAGGCTGCAGGTCTGTGTGCTAAGCCTACGAAGGGTTAAGTAGTTGCCCTTGACACTCAACTCTCACCAGTCAGGAAGAGGATAAAGGAGGGATGCCCATTCCATGTGTATAGACCTGGCATCTGCAAACTAAGGTCTGAGGACCAAATCCACTTACTGCCTGTTTTTGTACATCCCATGAGCTAAGAATAGCTTCTACCTTTCTACGTAGTTTATAACAATAATAATAATAATAATAATAATAATAATAATAATAATAATATTTTGGCTGGGCACAGTGGCTCACACCTGCAGTCCTAGCACTTTGGGAGGCCAAGGCAGGCAGATCACCTGAGGTCAGG
This sequence comes from Rhinopithecus bieti, assembly GCF_001698545.2. Taxonomy (NCBI): domain Eukaryota; kingdom Metazoa; phylum Chordata; class Mammalia; order Primates; family Cercopithecidae; genus Rhinopithecus; species Rhinopithecus bieti. Next base: position 109,178 of record NW_016821178.1, read on the forward strand.
AGTTTGAGACCACCTTGGCCAACATCGCAAACCCTGTCTCTACTAAAAATCAAAAAATTAGCCAGGCATGGTGGCATGTGCCTGTAATCCCAGAGACTCAGGAGGATGAGGGAGGAGAATCACTTGAACCTGGGAGGCGGAGGTTGCAGTGAGCCGAAATTGTGCCACTGCACTTCAGCCTGGGTGACAGGGCAAGACTCCCTCTCAATAATAAAAATAAGTAGTATTTTATGGCACATGAAGGTGATATGAAATTCAAATTTTAGTGTCCACAGATTAAGTTTAAGTGGAGCACAACTACACTCATTCATTTACGTATTATCTAAGACTGCTTAGACTTTACAAAGGCAGAGATGAAAGTAATTATCACAAAGACCATGTGGCGCACAAAACTTGAAATATTTACTGTTTTACCTTTTAAGGAAAAGTTTGCCAAACTATGGTGTAGATCATGAAAGGTCAACCTATTGGTATCATCTTGGCAAATTCAAGGATGTGCAATGGCAGAAAAATCCTAACCTCTTGGGAGAGGAAGAGATAGAGAAATACACAGACCTCCAGGAGTATCACACAAGGGGCACACCCTTAGAGGCAGTCAGGAGCACACAGATATCTAGGCATAAACCCTCAGAGAAAAGCAAACATCGAGAGGACATGCAGAGACACACAGATACAGATAAACATCCTAGTGTACACATTCAAAAGCTTGGAGCCATCCAGGTGTAGCAGACACACAAGCATCTAAGTAAACACACACACACATACATAGAGGAAACCCACACCTTCATGCACATAGACACAAACTCCCAGGGCCCCAAAAAGAACATGCCAGCTACCGGGTGTACAAATATATATGACACTACATATGCATGGAGATACATACAGACCTATCCAGGCATATATATAGACACACAGAGGAAACCCACAACTGTCCAGGTATCATGCTCTCACAGGTAAAGAAAGCAATGTCAGCTGCACGTAGAACACAATAATTCAGAGAGAGCAAGAGAGAGAGGAAAGGGAAGAAGGAGGAGAGAAGAGGAATGGGGGAAAGGAGGGAGGTAGGGAGACAGAAAGAGAAAGAGAAAGAGGAGGAGGAGGAAAACAGAGAAAGAGATGAGGGCGTGGGAAGAGGAAGGGGAGAGAGACCCCCAGGGTCCTTCCTTCTCACCGTTTATTTAATGTCTTCTTCTGGAAGTTCACATGCCAGGGACTCCTTTGGGAGCCTGGTGACACCTATAGACCCCTTCTCATAATAACATTTCTAAATGATTAAACACAACGCCTGTTCCATTGACAGAAAGTTATCTTCTAGAGTTGTGCAGAAGAGCCACCTCCTGCAATGACCCAAAACCCCTTCCTTCCTTCCAGGGCCTCCTTGTTCCTCATGACCTCTTTCCTCTTGCCACTCTTGAGAATTCCATTCCAGAGACATTCATAAAGCACCTACTGGGTTCCAGGTACAGGAGAAACAGATGAATTGATGGGGTACCTGCTCACAAGGAGCTCTGGTTTGAGAAGGGATTAAGAAAGAGTATGTCGTGGTGATGCAAATCAGACATCAAAAAGTGCTTATATTCAAAATACTCTGCAAACCCAGATAAGGCCAGCAAGATGTGATATTAACAACAGCTAATGCTTCTAGAAAGCTTAGGATTTGCCTGCTGTAACTCCAGGTGCTTTATATGGATTGCCTCCCTGAATCCCGGCATGCCCCTGTAAGGTAGGTGCTATTATCTTTATTTTAGAGATGAAGACACTGTGGAGAGGGGGATGGGCTCAAGGTCACACAGCTGGGCTTTGTGGCTGGCTGTCTGGCTCTAGGGCATGTGCTCTTAGTCACCACACTTTATGAATCCCACATTACTACGCAGAGACCTTTCATGGAGATGTTCTCTAGACTATAAATGTGGAAAGAGGTCATTCTCTGCACCTAGGGCCTGGAACTTACCAAGGGACATGACTTGCTAAGAACAGCCAAACAGATGTGGAAAAGACTAATAGACCTTGTGCTTTGCCAACCTTCACTTTGTAGCTCTCCACATTGACAATCATATTCCACCCAGCCAGGATCTCCCTCTTCAAGTAGCCTTCCCTGATCCACTGGAAAGAACTCACATCTTCACCCTTGAAAGTATCAATCTCAGTTAGAGCCTTGGCTCATTCATTCCATACTGGGCTTACGGCTGGAGAGACAGGAGAATAGAGAAATATACACAGATGGGTAGACACTATTTGCTGAGCACTAGCAATATGCGAGGCACAGTGTCAAAGACTTTATGCCAACGTAAGCATTGTCAGCCCATATTATAGAGGAGAAAGCTGAAACTCAGAGACAGGAGGCCACTTGCCCTTATCCCCCAGGGAGTCAATTTCAAAGCAGAGATTCACATTCAGGTCTGGCTGATCACAGGACCACCCTCGCCCCCGCCAATCATGCTCCTCTCCACTGGGGTAATGGGGACCACCTTAGAGTCTGTCTTTATAATTATCATAATCATGATTATTATCTCTGTTGCAAGCGCTGGAACATTATGAAATCTCACTCTCTTTAAGACATGAGCTGAGAAAGATGAGGAGAGGTCACCTAGATTTACAGCCCAAGGTAAATATTTTCGTTATGTTTAAAACAAAGGGCACTATTAACACATTTTAAGCAGCCAATTGACATGATCACGATGTCTTGTGACATCAGCTGGGTGGCCAAGGAGTCAGTACAGCAGAGGGCCTTTCCTCTCTGCTTCCATAACCTCAACTGCATCTGCCCCAGCCCTTCCCACCTTGGTCCCCTCCAGTGATTGACAGGCTTCTGAATTATGAAAAAGGAATGAGAGATATTGTTATCTCTGCTTGGGCCTCACCTCCATCCTTCAAAGGAGTGGGAAGGTCTTTCTGTGCAGGAAAATCTATAAAGTCATCAAAAGAACCATGTTTCTGTCCTTCTCAGCAGCCTCTTTCAGCTCCATTCTCCATCATCAGACAGCTGTCTCCTGCTGTCGATCCAGGTGGCAGGCTGGAGGGTGGGGGCAGGGAAGAGGGGAGGGTAATGGAGTTGGGGGGAGAGGAAGTGCCACCTGTCAATCTCTGTCACCTCTGTACCCTCTTGCTGCTGCCTCCACTGGGAAGTGCTTTCCTCGTTTGTATGTTGAAGGATAGCCAAGCTACTGGGTATTAACCACCTGCCTGGATAATCATCTCCTCTTTTAACCTCTGTGGCCATTCTTCCCTCTGGGTCAATGCAATGCAAAAACACAGCACTCAGACCTGGTTCTGGGTGCTCAAGTTCACGGTTGCATTCAATGTCGTGGTTCCAGGTCAGAGCGTTCATAGTTCAAACAGTGACTCCACCACTTACTAGCTGGGTTCACTTTGGGCAAACGATTATAATGGACCTTAGTTTCCTTCTTGTTATTGGATTAAATTGTGTCCTCCCAAATTTTATATGTGGACGTTCTAACCCCTAGTACTTCAGAATATGACTTTATTTGGAAATTGGATCATTGAGATTTAATTAGTTAAAATGATGTCCTGCTGGAGTAAGGTGAGCCCCTAATTCAATATTAACGGGGGAAATTTGGACACAGGCCTGCATACAGGAAGAACACCATGTGAGGACTGAAGTGATGCTCACACAAGTCAAAGGACTACCAGAAGCTAGGAGAGAGGCCTGGAGCAAATTATTCCTGCTGTGTTCAGAGAGAGCACGGCCTTGCCAACATCTTCAACGTGGATTTCAAGCCTCCAAAAGTATGAGACAATACATTTCTGTGGCTTAAGCCAACTAGTTTCTAGCATTCTGTTATAGCATCCCTGGGTAAATAATACACATCTCTTGTAAAATGAGTAGTCTAGAACAGCCCTCGGCATGTAGTGAATGATATTTAAGTATTTGCTGTTATTGGCTGTGTGGTATTTGGAGGACTCTTCTACATCTCTGAGCCCTTTTTCTTCCTCTCTTCTGAAGGAAGACCAGTAGCTTTAACTTTCCAGGACCTATATATAGCAAAGACAGCAGAAGAAACAAACCTCTCCTTTCTTTTCTTAATTTTTTAAAATTTTAAGATCTGGGATACATGTGCTGAATGTGCAGGTTTGTTACATAGGTAGGTATACAGGTGTCATGGTGGTTTGCTGCACCTGTCAACCTGTCATCTAGGTTTTAAGCCCCGCATGCATTACGTATTTGTCCTAACGCTCTCCCTCCCAAACCTCCCCTTTCTTATATAGATTATTCAATCCTTCACTCTTTTGTTAATTCATTCAACAACCACTGGGGATACAGCATGTATATAACTGTCAAAACCTGTGCCCTCAGAAGCTCACATTCGAGTGGTGGAAAACAAAATAAATAAGGTGAATAAAGGAATATGGTAGACGAGCTGCGTTCAAGTGGAAATGAATGGCACACAGAAAACCAAGACTGGACAATGGAATCTATTTTAGTAGGGAGAGCAATGCAATTTTAAGTGGAGAGTCCAGAACGCCTGTTATCACCGTAGTGTTCATTTGAGTAGAGACTTAAAGGAAGTGAGAAAGTCATTCGTGTGGATATCTGGGAGAACAGCGTTTCTGGCAAAGGGAATTGCATGGGCAGGAGTGTGTTCGGTGTGTTGGAGGAATGACAGACAACGAAGTCCTGCAGAAACGATAGTAAGGATGGTGGGAAGCAGGGTGAGTTACAGAAGCACTAAGGATTCTGGATTCTCCTGGAGGGGGAAATTAATAAAACTTGGAGCTACTACATTTGAGCACTTACTATGTGCTGGGCACTGTCGTTTTTAACCTTCAAACAACCTTATGGGTTGTAAGTAGAAACATTATCCCCATTTTAGCAGATGAGGAAATTGAGTCACAAAGAGGTCATAGATCCTGCCTGAGGTCACAGATCTAGTAGGTGGTGGGTCCAGGGATTCTTCCTTACATATTCATAGGGAACTCAGAAGCAGAGGCCATTTCAACATAGTGGGGTTGAAGGCTTGGCTTACTTGCATGGATGGAGAAACAGGGAAGAATATTCTAGGCAAGAGAACAGCATAAACAATAAGGAGGGACAGACGTGCTAGATGTCACCATAGAGCCATAACCATAGGAGCTAGATTTCTAGATAATCATGCAGTGAAAATTCCTTTCCTCATCTAACTATATTTAATGAGCAACTACTGTGTGCCAATATTTGCTGTAGTACTACAAATGTAATGCTGAACAAGGCAGAAAAGATTCCTGTCCATATGGTGCTGACATGGGCATCCCCATGTTACAGATGATCCAGTGGATGCTTAGTGAGTTTAACTGGTGGCCCCAGGTCAGTGGGTTTAACTGGTAGCTCCAGATCATGTAGCTTGCGAAGAGAGAAGCCAGGATTCTGGCAGTGCCGGGTTTTCCACTTCTGTGAGGTCTTTTCCTCAAGTATTTGTAGCTCAAGGGTCAAGGACTTGCTCTCAGACCTGTCCTGGCTCTTCCTCTCCTGCCCACACCCCACTGATGGACAAGTAGGAATGGTATCTTGAGAAAAGTCTGACTGGAGAAGGGGCCTTGGAGACAAAGCCAATGCGTCTCCCATTTTCCCACTTGATGTCTCAGTCTTTTGGCCTATCCTTTGCCTCACCAACACCTCTACAATGATTTCAGAGGAGAACTTCCATCTGTCAAGCCCTTTACATTTTCCTATTCATCCTCATGCCTCTCACTGCCATGGCCCCAGAAGCCCATGAGGTTGGTATAATGATTGTCCCCCATTCACAGATCTGAGTACCTCAGACCTAGGAGTGGGACAGGGATTTAGCTAAGATGGTCTAACCAAAGATGTCTTATTTTTTTTTTTTTTTTTTTTTTTTTTTTTTGAGACGGAGTCTCGCTCTGTCGCCCAGGCTGGAGTGCAGTGGCGCAATCTCCGCTCACTGCAAGCTCTGCCGCCTCCCGGGTTCACGCCATTCTCCTGCCTCAGCCTCCCTAGAAGCTGGGACTACAGGAGCCCGCCACCATGCTGGCTAATTTTTTTGTAGTTTTTAGTAGAGACAGGGTTTCACCGTGTTCGCCAGGATGGTCTCGATCTCCTGACCTTGTGATCTGCCCGCCTTGGCCTCCCAAAGTGCTGGGATTATAGGCCTGAGCCACCGCACCCGGCCGATGTCTTACTTCTAATCTCAGGTCCTGTGCTCTTGTGGCTGATACAAACTTGACCACTTTTCTTTTTTTATCAAAAACCTTCAATGGCTATCACCACCCTAAGGAAGAAGCCCAGTCTCTGCAGTATAACCTACAATGCCCTCATGGAAAGTGACCCTGGGATGTCTCAATCCTCATCTCTTACAACTCCCCAAGAGGAACTCCCTGCTTCAGTTGTAGTCAACTCCATTATCTCACCCCTGGGCCTTTGCATATGCTGTTTCCTGTTCTCCAACTGCTCTTTTCCAGCCTCTCAACCAGAATAACTCTCCTCATCCCCCAGTCTGCACAAGGACCCCTTCCGCTGAGCTCTCACAGTCCACATTCTAACCTCACTTGCCCCCGAGGCAATTGCTCCGTTGTTCATCAGTTTTCTCCTGGCCTGGGAGCACCTTGAAGGCTCTGGGTCCGTGGTGTGTGGTAGATGCAGGACACATCAATCAAGACAGAATGCAGAGTCTAAACTCAATTCCTGTCTCCATCATTTACCACAGGGTGACCAGGGTGACAGCCTCCAAGATGGCTGTCAATATTTCCCACCCCTTGGCATTCTCAACTTTGTTCAATTCCCTCCCTTGTTGTATCAAGATCGGTGTGATCCATAGAATATGGCAGAAGTGATAGTATGTCACCTTGAGGTTAGGTCATAAAAGAGAGTATGGCTTCTGCTTTCTCTCTTGAATCACTTGCTCTGGAGGAAGCCAGCTGCCATATTGTGAGGATGCTCAGGCAGCTCTGAGGAGAACCTCACATGGCAACAAACTGAGGCCTTTTACCAAACAGCCAAGGTAGATCTTTCACGCCTACTCCAGCCTTCAGATGTGGGCCAACCATTTACCAACACTTTAAAGTTCTGGTAATTTGTCAATGCTTTAAGGAATTAATTTATGTAAAGTGCCTGGTACTTAGAAAGAACTGCTAATACATTTGCTATTATTTACAAAATTATTTTATTTAAAAACCTCAATCCCCTGAGAGAAAGACTGTTATTCCCATCCTACAAATGATCAGACTGAAGCTTACAGAGGTCAAGCAAATTACATAAGTTCATATAGTTAGCTATGGCCATTTCACAAGTTAGTCCAAAAGTTAGCTACTTAAAAAAGAAAAAAAAAACTTATCATTTCTGTGAATCAAGAATTCTGGAGTAGCTTAACTTGGTGGCTCTGGCTGAGGGTTTCAAAGAAGGTTCCAGTCAAGATGTTGGATTTTATTTTGAGACGGGATTTTGCTCTGTTGCCCAGGCCACAGTAAGCTATGATTGTGCCATTGCCCTCCAGCCTGGGCAATGGAGTGAGATCCCATCTCAGAATATAAAATAAATAAAATAAACTGAGGCTCAGAAAATAAATAAAATAAACTGAGGCTTACTTTGGGTAAGTAAAGTAACTTACGTCAGACCAGACAGCTGCTAAGTGGCAAAGGTGGGATTGTGAACCAAGTGCCCTGAGAGCCCCGCTCGTCACTATGCTCTGTGCTGTCTCATGTATCAAGGATTTAGCTGGTTCCAGACATGTAGAAATCGCTCAGTCAACATTAGCTAGTATCACAAAATGATTTTTGCTATTTCTTAATAACTCTTGCTGGTATTAATTCTCAAGTAACGAGTAGTTCATTCAGCTGATCATTTAATGCTTTACCATGGAATTCTTTTTATCTCTGAGACCTTCCTTGATTTGTTCTAAGTTTGAGCTCCACCAGCCAGGAAATCCAGAGCTCACACATTACCTATGCATGTTTCAGGCACTCCGCTACACACTTTACTCATGCTACCTCAGTTAATCCACCACCAGACTCTGGTAATATCATGATCTTCATTTTACAGATGGGGAAACTGAGGCAATGAGGCAGCTGAGCAGGAGTTCCCAGTCCAAAGTCATGTGGCTTTCACTGCCCATGCTGTAACCTACCATAGTTGCAGACCTGGCCCAGAGGCATATCAGAAGGCCACGGAAAACCTTTCAATTTAACCACACCAAGACACTCTCTGAATCTGGTCCTTTCTAAGCATATCTAGTGGTTTCCACCAAAACACATTTCCCGAGGCCTTCAGAGCAGCTTCTTGGCTCTGTGAAACCCCCCAGCTGGGGCCTTCCTTCCTGTTTTAAGAAGTGAAAGCATAGAGACACCAGCTCAGGCCCAATATAGTTTCAGATCTAAATTTAACAACAATAACGCGGCTCCAGCCTGACCCTGCAGAGAAGAAAGGGGAGCAGGGGAAAAAAAAAAAAAGGCAACGACTAATTCTTCACAAATTAGGACAATAATAAAGTTCCTTTCAAGTGTCAGGGCATATTCTTAGCAAGAGCGTAACACCTAAATCAAGTCCAGGCTGTAAAAATGGCATAATAGCAGGAAGCCAGGCTACAGGCCTGACTTCCTCCGGGGAGACAGGGGATTTGCGGGGGTGTCAGGAGGCTGGACAGGCAGGGATGGAGCCAGGCAGGGCTCAGCTCACTGGGAGGCACACACCTCTGTCTGGTCTCCACATTGAGCCCCATCTGGGGTTGCCCATACACCCTCCTGCATAGGCCTTTGGCACCAGAGCCTTTAACGGTCATCAATGTACCTCTTGTCCACCCTCTCAGCCTGTCTTCTTGGAATGGCCCAAGTACACATCTGAAAATGCAAGTCAAGTGGGGCAAAATGCACCTCATGGAACAACAAGAACAGGGAGCCCAGTGGCCTGAGGGCCCAGCTGCTGGGCTCTGGAACTCCCTGCGTAAACAGGAGGCAGTGTGTTCTGTGGGCCACCCCCAGCCAATGTCTGAAAATGGCAGGATATTAAGGCAGGCCCATTCCTGGGAGACGCAGAATTCCTTAAATAGTTCAAGGACTCCCCATGGCTTTGATGAATCTTTCTCGGACAGCTTGGCAGCCTGGGATGCTTCCACCCAAGCTTCTCTGTATCTCCTTCACTAGAAATCAGACCTGCGTGCCAGTCCTCCAGTTAGCTCTCCTGACTTTCCCAGCTCTCTCTCTATTTTCTCTCCAACAGGGTACTTCCCCTAAAAAAACCTTTCCACGTTTAACCTCGTCTTGGCACCTGCATCTTGGAGGACCCAGATGAGCACATTGGGTCATGTTGCTTCTCACTCTAACACCCTTCCAGGAGTTTCTTTTTTTTTTTGCCAGAAGAAAATCTAAATTCCTTGCACTGGCCTACAAGGCCGATGACACTTCTCTAACCTTAAATACTCTTCTCCTCCCCTTGATGATATTCTTGCTGTTCCTTGAACATCCCAAATTGTTTCTGCCTCAGGGCCTTTGCACCTGCTCTTTCTGCTGCCCAGACCACTCTTCTCTGGGCCTGGAAGCTTATCACTCATCCAGCAGGTCTCAGCTTAAACATCACCTCCTCAGAGAGGTCTTACTTGATCGAAACAGGCTTCCTGTCTGTGCTTCCCAATCAATACCCACTCCTTACATTGCGAAAACACATTGGACTTTGCACTTAGCTGATTTGTCTGACAGCCTTTCTTGAATGTAAGCATCTTGAAATATCATAGCCAGCATTTACTGGGGCCAGGCACTAGGTAAGAGTATCACATGTTTTAACTCATTCGATCCTCTCCCAATCCCTGTGAGGTGCAGGTACTACTGTTGTTGCAGATGAAGAAACTGAGGCACAAGAATAAATGAATTTCCTGAGGTCATAAAACTGGGCAGCAGAAGAGCAGGGCCTGGATTCAGGCTATCTGGCTCCAGCATCTTCCCCCTTTGTGGGGATGCCGTTTTGCCTCTTGTGAAAAGATGACAACATTGTATACCGTCCTGTGTCTGGCACTGAGTACGCACTTTGCAAAATAGAGCTGCCAGAGGTGTTTAAACCAGAGCAANGCTCTGTCGCCCAGGCTGGAGTGCAGTGGCGCAATCTCCGCTCACTGCAAGCTCTGCCGCCTCCCGGGTTCACGCCATTCTCCTGCCTCAGCCTCCCTAGAAGCTGGGACTACAGGAGCCCGCCACCATGCTGGCTAATTTTTTTGTATTTTTAGTAGAGACAGGGTTTCACCGTGTTCGCCAGGATGGTCTCGATCTCCTGACCTTGTGATCTGCCCGCCTTGGCCTCCCAAAGTGCTGGGATTATAGGCCTGAGCCACCGCACCCGGCCGATGTCTTACTTCTAATCTCAGGTCCTGTGCTCTTGTGGCTGATACAAACTTGACCACTTTTCTTTTTTTATCAAAACCTTCAATGGCTATCACCACCCTAAGGAAGAAGCCCAGTCTCTGCAGTATAACCTACAATGCCCTCATGGAAAGTGACCCTGGGATGTCTCAATCCTCATCTCTTACAACTCCCCAAGAGGAACTCCCTGCTTCAGTTGTAGTCAACTCCATTATCTCACCCCTGGGCCTTTGCATATGCTGTTTCCTGTTCTCCAACTGCTCTTTTCCAGCCTCTCAACCAGAATAACTCTCCTCATCCCCAGTCTGCACAAGGACCCCTTCCGCTGAGCTCTCACAGTCCACATTCTAACCTCACTTGCCCCGAGGCAATTGCTCCGTTGTTCATCAGTTTTCTCCTGGCCTGGGAGCACCTTGAAGGCTCTGGGTCCGTGGTGTGTGGTAGATGCAGGACACATCAATCAAGACAGAATGCAGAGTCTAAACTCAATTCCTGTCTCCATCATTTACCACAGGGTGACCAGGGTGACAGCCTCCAAGATGGCTGTCAATATTTCCCACCCCTTGGCATTCTCAACTTTGTTCAATTCCCTCCCTTGTTGTATCAAGATCGGTGTGATCCATAGAATATGGCAGAAGTGATAGTATGTCACCTTGAGGTTAGGTCATAAAAGAGAGTATGGCTTCTGCTTTCTCTCTTGAATCACTTGCTCTGGAGGAAGCCAGCTGCCATATTGTGAGGATGCTCAGGCAGCTCTGAGGAGAACCTCACATGGCAACAAACTGAGGCCTTTTACCAAACAGCCAAGGTAGATCTTTCACGCCTACTCCAGCCTTCAGATGTGGGCCAACCATTTACCAACACTTTAAAGTTCTGGTAATTTGTCAATGCTTTAAGGAATTAATTTATGTAAAGTGCCTGGTACTTAGAAAGAACTGCTAATACATTTGCTATTATTTACAAAATTATTTTATTTAAAACCTCAATCCCCTGAGAGAAAGACTGTTATTCCCATCCTACAAATGATCAGACTGAAGCTTACAGAGGTCAAGCAAATTACATAAGTTCATATAGTTAGCTATGGCCATTTCACAAGTTAGTCCAAAAGTTAGCTACTTAAAAAAGAAAAAAAAAACTTATCATTTCTGTGAATCAAGAATTCTGGAGTAGCTTAACTTGGTGGCTCTGGCTGAGGGTTTCAAAGAAGGTTCCAGTCAAGATGTTGGATTTTATTTTGAGACGGGATTTTGCTCTGTTGCCCAGGCCACAGTAAGCTATGATTGTGCCATTGCCCTCCAGCCTGGGCAATGGAGTGAGATCCCATCTCAGAATATAAAATAAATAAAATAAACTGAGGCTCAGAAAATAAATAAAATAAACTGAGGCTTACTTTGGGTAAGTAAAGTAACTTACGTCAGACCAGACAGCTGCTAAGTGGCAAAGGTGGGATTGTGAACCAAGTGCCCTGAGAGCCCCGCTCGTCACTATGCTCTGTGCTGTCTCATGTATCAAGGATTTAGCTGGTTCCAGACATGTAGAAATCGCTCAGTCAACATTAGCTAGTATCACAAAATGATTTTGCTATTTCTTAATAACTCTTGCTGGTATTAATTCTCAAGTAACGAGTAGTTCATTCAGCTGATCATTTAATGCTTTACCATGGAATTCTTTTATCTCTGAGACCTTCCTTGATTTGTTCTAAGTTTGAGCTCCACCAGCCAGGAAATCCAGAGCTCACACATTACCTATGCATGTTTCAGGCACTCCGCTACACACTTTACTCATGCTACCTCAGTTAATCCACCACCAGACTCTGGTAATATCATGATCTTCATTTTACAGATGGGGAAACTGAGGCAATGAGGCAGCTGAGCAGGAGTTCCCAGTCCAAAGTCATGTGGCTTTCACTGCCCATGCTGTAACCTACCATAGTTGCAGACCTGGCCCAGAGGCATATCAGAAGGCCACGGAAAACCTTTCAATTTAACCACACCAAGACACTCTCTGAATCTGGTCCTTTCTAAGCATATCTAGTGGTTTCCACCAAAACACATTTCCCGAGGCCTTCAGAGCAGCTTCTTGGCTCTGTGAAACCCCCCAGCTGGGGCCTTCCTTCCTGTTTTAAGAAGTGAAAGCATAGAGACACCAGCTCAGGCCCAATATAGTTTCAGATCTAAATTTAACAACAATAACGCGGCTCCAGCCTGACCCTGCAGAGAAGAAAGGGGAGCAGGGGAAAAAAAAAAAAAGGCAACGACTAATTCTTCACAAATTAGGACAATAATAAAGTTCCTTTCAAGTGTCAGGGCATATTCTTAGCAAGAGCGTAACACCTAAATCAAGTCCAGGCTGTAAAATGGCATAATAGCAGGAAGCCAGGCTACAGGCCTGACTTCCTCCGGGGAGACAGGGGATTTGCGGGGTGTCAGGAGGCTGGACAGGCAGGGATGGAGCCAGGCAGGGCTCAGCTCACTGGGAGGCACACACCTCTGTCTGGTCTCCACATTGAGCCCCATCTGGGGTTGCCCATACACCCTCCTGCATAGGCCTTTGGCACCAGAGCCTTTAACGGTCATCAATGTACCTCTTGTCCACCCTCTCAGCCTGTCTTCTTGGAATGGCCCAAGTACACATCTGAAAATGCAAGTCAAGTGGGGCAAAATGCACCTCATGGAACAACAAGAACAGGGAGCCCAGTGGCCTGAGGGCCCAGCTGCTGGGCTCTGGAACTCCCTGCGTAAACAGGAGGCAGTGTGTTCTGTGGGCCACCCCAGCCAATGTCTGAAAATGGCAGGATATTAAGGCAGGCCCATTCCTGGGAGACGCAGAATTCCTTAAATAGTTCAAGGACTCCCCATGGCTTTGATGAATCTTTCTCGGACAGCTTGGCAGCCTGGGATGCTTCCACCCAAGCTTCTCTGTATCTCCTTCACTAGAAATCAGACCTGCGTGCCAGTCCTCCAGTTAGCTCTCCTGACTTTCCCAGCTCTCTCTCTATTTTCTCTCCAACAGGGTACTTCCCCTAAAAAAACCTTTCCACGTTTAACCTCGTCTTGGCACCTGCATCTTGGAGGACCCAGATGAGCACATTGGGTCATGTTGCTTCTCACTCTAACACCCTTCCAGGAGTTTCTTTTTTTTTTTGCCAGAAGAAAATCTAAATTCCTTGCACTGGCCTACAAGGCCGATGACACTTCTCTAACCTTAAATACTCTTCTCCTCCCCTTGATGATATTCTTGCTGTTCCTTGAACATCCCAAATTGTTTCTGCCTCAGGGCCTTTGCACCTGCTCTTTCTGCTGCCCAGACCACTCTTCTCTGGGCCTGGAAGCTTATCACTCATCCAGCAGGTCTCAGCTTAAACATCACCTCCTCAGAGAGGTCTTACTTGATCGAAACAGGCTTCCTGTCTGTGCTTCCCAATCAATACCCACTCCTTACATTGCGAAAACACATTGGACTTTGCACTTAGCTGATTTGTCTGACAGCCTTTCTTGAATGTAAGCATCTTGAAATATCATAGCCAGCATTTACTGGGGCCAGGCACTAGGTAAGAGTATCACATGTTTTAACTCATTCGATCCTCTCCCAATCCCTGTGAGGTGCAGGTACTACTGTTGTTGCAGATGAAGAAACTGAGGCACAAGAATAAATGAATTTCCTGAGGTCATAAAACTGGGCAGCAGAAGAGCAGGGCCTGGATTCAGGCTATCTGGCTCCAGCATCTTCCCCTTTGTGGGGATGCCGTTTTGCCTCTTGTGAAAAGATGACAACATTGTATACCGTCCTGTGTCTGGCACTGAGTACGCACTTTGCAAAATAGAGCTGCCAGAGGTGTTTAAACCAGAGCAACTCTATCTTCAATAGGGGCTGGGTAAAATAAGGCTAAGACCTACTATGCTGCATTCCCAGAAGGTTAGACATTCTAAGTCACAGGATGAGACAAGAGGTCGGCACAAGATACAGGTCATAAAGACCTTGCTGATAAAACAGGTTGCAGTAAAGGAGTCGGCCAAAACCCATCAAAACCAAGATGGTGACGAGAGTGACCTCTGGTCGTCCTCACCAGTACACTCCCACCAGCGCCATGACAGTTTACAAATTCCATGGCAATGTCAGAAAGTCACCCTGTATGGTCTAAAAAGGGGACATATGAATAATCCACTCCTTGTTTAGTATATAATCAAGAAATAACCATAAAAATGGACAGCCAGCAGCCCTCGGGGCTGCTCCGCCTATGGAGTAGCCATTCTTTTCTTTCTTTACTTTCTTAATAAACTTGCTTTCACTTTTTTTACTCTATGGACTCGCCTCAAATTCTTTGTTGCAAGAGATCCAAGAACCCTCTCTTGGGGTCTGGATCAGGACCCCTTTCCAGTCACAGAACTGATTCATTGTGTGCCCCTTGCAGACCAGACGCTTTCCATAAAAAAAAAAAAAAAAAAGCCCTATTCCCTTTGCACCAGGACCCTGGAAGATGGAGCTGCAGTTAGTCTCCATTTGCCAGCTCCCCCTATTCTCTACCCTTCTCTGTCCTGTGCCCCCGAAGCTGACCCCTGTGGATGACACCTCCTGGCACCCCTGTGGTCTGCTTCTGGCTGAGGTCATCTAATAGGAAGCACTGGCAGGAGATCAAAGGGAAGAAGGAGAAAAGCCAGGTGTTTCTTCCTTGTTTCCTCCCTAATTCAGAACCACATTTCTGGAGGGGTGTGTCCGTCCCTGATCTGTGACTCATCCACCATGCCCCCAGCCCTGCCTGGGCTTCTGAAACCTTTCCTCTTTTCTTCCTACTTCAGCTTACGGATGTGAGCAGCTCTCCACTGTTGCTAGACTCCTGATGCCTCAGCACCATCATGTTCATGTGATTAACCCCATCCACCTGGCTGTAAGTAGTCCCTTAATTAAACTCTCACAGTTTGAACATCTAGGACAGATGCTGTCTTCTGCAGGCAGATGGATGAGGTTGCACGCATTAAGACAACTTATCCTATTTCACAGATGAGGACAAAGAGGCTTAGCGATGACAGGCACCAGCCCAAGGTCACATGACTCAACTTAGCGGCAGCACTCTAGTGTGCCTGCCCCCAGAGCACCTCCACTGTCCATTTCTCATGCTGCTCATTGTCACAAACAGCCATCTGAACCAAGTGGTTAAGAGCACTGGCTTTTGCAGTCATACAGACCTGGGTTCATGGCCCAGCTCCGTGACCTTGGGCAACTTATCTGCTCCCCCCGAGCCTTATTTTCTTCATCTGAAAACTATGGAGAGTTACAATAAGGATGCATAGTAATTGAGATAACAGTTTTCACCTTCCAAGGTTGTAGTTAGGTTTAAATGTAACTGCAGAATACCCAGAACACGGTAAGTGTACAATAAATATAGCCAGGCATCATCATCATCAATTATTATTATTGTTATTAATATTCCCTGTCCACCAACATCATTTCCAGACTTGCTACTCCCAGAAGATAACAGGAGAACAATTCACAGAAGACAAGATGAGCTAATAAGCCCAAGCTATTCATAGCCTCTGCTAAGAGTTTATTCTTACCAGGGCAGGACAGCAGACCCCAGAGTGAGTAACTGGGTCAAAGTTGGACCTGACCCCTCCTTTCCTGCCCCCCTCCCCAGCCCTGGCACAGGAATTATCACATCGCCCATCGCCTCTGAAGGCCATCCCTGCTGTGAGGCTTTGATAGGGAAAGTGTGAAGAACAAAGGCCATTGTTCACAGAGGCGGCTGGTGCCTCTCAGGCCCCAGGCCAGCTTCCCAGGGGTGAGGTCTGGCTCCGAAGACACAAAGACGAAAGTCATTAGGACCAGGGACAAACAATGACGGAATCTCTTCTATTTACCTGAACCGGAGGGGGCTGCCAAGTGGAAAACAATGAGGCTGAGATGCTGGACATATTCTCCCTCTGCCCTCTCCTCACTGAGTTTCTTCTGAAATGGTGGGACAGCGTATGGCCCAGGAGGCTCAGGGATTGGCTTTCAGATCCTGTTTCTGGAACGAGAACATATTGACTGTGTTTAAGAGAGTGGGCTGGGGCACCCAACTGCCTGGGTTCCAATCCTAACTCCATCATAATCAGCCAAGTAACTTGGTCTTCGTGACATAATTCTCTCAGCTTTAGTATCTTCATCTGTAAAGTGGAGATAATAATCATACCTCCTTCTCCTAAGCTGCATGTAGCTGTGACCTAATTGAGGGCTCCTTACAAGATATCAGCCATTATCACCATAAACAGCAGCAGCAGCAGCAGCTCTGTGTGGCTTTGGGTAAGTTCCCTGCCCCTTGCTGAAACTGCACATTTATGTCTATCAAATGGGAATAAGAAATCAACTCCAGAAATCAGGTGAGAATTAATGAGGAGGTAAAAGCCACTTGGAAACTGGAAGGCTATACTGAATTGGAAGAAAGATCTCATGAAAAATCTAGTCCTGGCTCACCTCTGTGTGGCAGTCCACGAACCTTGACCCATGTGTCCTTCTTCCCTGGCTACTGCCCCCATATGCAAAGGGGAGATAGGGACAGCATCTCCCTTGCGGGGTGAGTGCCCTGAAGATTCAAGGGGGTAACAGCCCTGATAAAGCACTTAGCATGTGTTTGTGCATGTCGAGTGCCCAACATGTTACCGATTATTTTACTATTAAGACATTGAAGTTTTCAGTAAGGTCAGGAGCAGACACAGGGAAGTAACTAACAGAAATTAACAAGCTGCCCAACCAGAATGACTGCACTGCCCAAGCATACCCATCTTATGGAAGGAAAATCTGAGATCTGGGAGACAAAGTGGGTAGGAGAAGGAGATGCACTTTCTAATATCCTGTGGCACCTGGTGAGTTCAGGTCTTTTTTACTAGAGTCCTTACCAGCCAGCAAAAATGGCAGTGGCAGGAAATGTAGAGTGAATCTTCATCACTCCTTGATTCCAGCATCCTCACTCTTTTGCTGGCACACACCCAGGTGTTGATGTGGTTTAGAACAGACATTTCCTAGTCCCTGAGTAGGGAAACCAACTCCGACTGGCTGAAGGCATCTCTCAGGCCTGCTTGTATTGGCTTAATTCTTAAGTAGGTGTATCTCATGGTGACAAGATGTCCACCAGCAGTTCCCAACAGATGTTCTACCAGCTCTGCAATCCCAGTGAAAAAAAAAAAAGAGTTCTTCTTTCCTGTTATTTCCAGCCAGAATTCTAGTATTGTTGGTTGCCATTGGACTGCCTTGGGTCTCATGACACTGAATCTATTTCTGAGGTCCAGGGGATGAAATTTGCTGATTGACAAAACTGGGACAAGAAGTAGGTCCCTTCCCTTTGGAAGTCAAAGCTGCAAGTGAGGGAATGAATGGCATCCTGAGGAAAAATCAGGGTGCAATCACCAAGAGAGGTGAATGTACTGACTACTTCCCTAGAATCTAGTTTTTACCTTTATAACTTTAAATATATGGAATCATAGAGCTGTACTCTTCTGTCTGGGTTTTTTTTCTCCATACTATGTCTGTGGGATTTATCCATGTGGTTGCATGTAGCAGCATTTCATATTTCACCACCAGACAATACTCTACTGTGAGAATACATAGTAATTCATGTATCCATTATGCTGTGTGGGTATTTAAGCTATTTCAAGTTGTTTGCTCCTGAGAACATTCCAGGTGCAGCTCTTAGTGCACATAAGGACATGTTTCTGTTTGATGGGGTTATGGTGCTGGTTCGAGGCTCCTAGTTCCTTTTTAAATTCCAAATTCCTTTCTACTAAATTCTTCTACGAGCATTAACTTCTACCCGAGTTTCTAACCTTCCAGCCTGCCCTCCAGATGATGGACTTGCCAGCCTCCATGATTATGTGAGCCAGTTCCTTACTAAAATCTTAAAATAAATGTCCACACACACACTATTGGCTTTGTTTCTCTGGAGAAAAGTCTCCAATCCAAATCAATACTTTACTCTGTTAACAGGAATATACCTAGGCATCATTGATAACTTGCTTGAGAATGATGCTTGCTAAGAAAAAAGTGGTGGTGACATAAGAAAACACCGCAGTAAAAACAAATTCAAAGAAAGACCAAAATGACATCTTGATTTTTAAGACTGCAAATACCTAAAAATGGCAGGAAATATTGAATGAGCACTTACTGCATGCCACATGTGTACTCATTTTATGGATGAAGAAAACTGAGGCTCAGAAAGAGGATACAGGCTCTGTAATTTGCACAACTATTAAAAGATAAAGGTTGGATCTATTTAACATCAAACGGATGCTCCTAACCCATAAGCTCTGCTTCCATCTCCTTTTGAAGGGGCAGTTTGGGAAACCCCTGAAGGCTAGCTTTCGCCTTTGAGATAAGTGTCTTCTTGGTGTACCTCTAGGGAGAAATATGTAGCCTCACACCCACATGTGCACCCAAAACCATATCGCTCATGGAAAAATTGAGTAATGGATCTAATTGTCAACCCCAATCTAATCCTAACCCTCCGGTCAACCACTCAGCAATGGCTTTGACCACCTGACTCATGGTTATATATTTTAATGTGCAATGGTAATAATTGAAACACAATTATCCCCAGTCTCTGCCACCAGCCAGTAGCAAGGCAAGAAGTCAACAGTTTATAGAAAGGGCAGAGACCCTCATTCCACGTTTCTAACCACAGAACCAAGGTTGACCTGAAGCCAAGGTTGACCTCACATGCCATCTTGTATGCAGTTTCCAGACTCATCTCTGTAGTCTTACCTTTCCAGGTTGTCATCTACTCAGTGGCCAGAGTGCGTCTGACAAAACACAAACCTGATCATGTCACTTTCCTGCTCACAGTCTTTCTATGGCTCCCTATTACTTTTAGACTAAACTTCACAGTTTAGTCGAAAAGCCCCTCCATGATCTGTCTCCTGTTTATTGTTCAGGGCTCCTGTCTTGTTTCTTGAACTTTCTGCTCCAATAATCCTGTATTTTTGTAGTTGCCACAAACTCAGTTTACTCTTTCAAGCCTCCATGGCTTGGCTTTGCTGTTCCCTGTGTGTGGAAAGCCTTTCCCCTATCCTGTCTTCCTGTGAGCTCCTCTTCATCCTTCAAAACCCAGCTTAAGCAATGTCATTTCCTCTGCCTCTGAAGCCCAGCCTCCCTTATGGAATTAATCCCAACTTCTCCTGCCTACTTTGTTATTGCCCAGTGCCCCACTCTCATGCTTCCAATGTGAGCACCCAGGGTTCTCTGTACTTCATAGCCCTTAACACACACTTTCTCACATGGCTTGTTTACTGCTTTGTCTTCCCAGCTAGACCTTGGCCTCCTTGAAGACAGAACCATATCTACTGTGTCCATTATCGTATCCCCATTGTCAGCACAGTGCCTGGCACACAGTAGGTGCTCAATAAATATGGTTGGAAAAAAAAGGAAGACAGAAGAGAGAGAGGAAGGGAGAAAAGAATCAAGTGTTTTAACTATTCTATTAGACTGTGGATTTGCATATTGATCTCCATCTTAACAGACCCAGGCACAAGTCAAGACACACATAGGCCTTTCATAAATGTTTGCTAAATTAAAAAAGTAGCACTGCAGATGCCCCTACAAAATCCAGCATGGCCCCACCACTTTAAGCTAGTAGCCCTCATGCCTTCATTTCCCATTAGCTACAGCTCAAGAACACCCCCTCAAGCCTTCCTCTTCCCCGCCCTGCAGTGAGAGCGCCTTTGTTTTCCAACACAAGACCCCTTCAGTGATTTTGTTTTTCATGGAAAAGCCAGGCAAGTTCATTAC
Source organism: Rhinopithecus bieti (assembly GCF_001698545.2). Classification (NCBI taxonomy): domain Eukaryota; kingdom Metazoa; phylum Chordata; class Mammalia; order Primates; family Cercopithecidae; genus Rhinopithecus; species Rhinopithecus bieti. Next base: position 129,224 of record NW_016821178.1, read on the forward strand.
ATTGTGTTCCTGCCTTGGAGATCATTGTCATTCATCCAACATCAAAGTCAGAGCCACGATCAGCTCATTTAAGACTTGTTCCACCCATATTTTCTTACAACCAGGAAATGGGGAATTTCCTTCATTTTTTAAACCATCCCAGTGAGTCTCTGCCACATGGCTTCCTTTACAAACTTTTCTTGAAACACAAGGATGGAATCATACCTCCCTCACCACTAGTGGTCATTAGGGGCCCCAGCCTTCCTCTGATCCTTATCAAACACTTGTCCAGCACATTGTAATGACAGTATTTTTTATTTACATAACACCTTTCTTTGGGGGCCAGGGCTGGGCTGTAAGGGAGTGAACGCCAGATTGAAGCCTTACATAGATTTTTGCTTCATTTATCCTGCAAGGCTGGCAATGGTGAGCTTCAATGGGAGAACATAACAAAGCTCTCTAAACAGTTAGAGAGAAGAGTGATTTGCCTACAGAGCCAAGGCATGTACCAGGATGGAAAACAGCTGCCTGGCCTTCTATGCCTTTGTTCCACGCTGGTTGTTATTTGTTTCCCAGATCCTTAAGTCTCTAGGCTTGAGTTAACATTCAGTTGAGAGCTAGTAATTCGAATAAGTTCCTGTTACACATGTTCCCTGCTGAGTTTCCAATTTTTCCTCCATCAGCATCTATGGCACCACCCTCTGCTTGTTGACTTCTTACCTCCTGTCATCAGCCTTATTTGGGGATTCCTCCTCCTCCTTTGTCTGTATCTTAAATGTTCTATTCCTGATCATTCAGGTCTCAAGCCTTTCTTGTCTCACTCTTGGTCATTCCAGGCTCTCTCTCAGCTTTGATGGATAATTCCAAAGTCTGGAACTACAGCCCAGACCTAAATGAGCTCCAGATGTGAATGATGTGTTAGGGTAGGTTAAGCTGCTGTAACAAACAACACCCAGATCTCTTTGGCTTATAACAATAAAGATGTATTTCTTATTCATGTCACAGACAAGTGCAAATCAGCAGGGCTAGCTCCGCTCTACATAATCATTCAGGGCCCCAGGCAGCTTCTGTATGATGGCTCTGCCATCTTCTAGGGCAGTGATTCTCACACAGAAACATTTGGCAATGTCTAGAGATACTTTTGGCTATCTGGAGTCAGAGGCAACCTGACATTTAGTTAGGAGAGTTCAGGGATGCTGCTAAATACCCTGTAATACACAGAACAGTCGCCCATAATAAAGAATCATCTGGCCCACAATATCAGTTGAAAAAATCTGCTCTAGGGTATCAGAATCCTCTACTGGATCTTCTGCATCTGGCTAGCAGGTGAGCAAGGAGAAGTCCTGGAAGATTATGTGGGAGTTCTAGAGGCCAGGCCTAGAAGGGGTATATGCTACTTTTACCCATATTTCACTGAACAGAATTCAGTTACATGCTATTACCTAACTGCAAGAGAGGCTGGGAAATGTAGTCTACTTGTGTGGCCAGGAAAAAAATGACCCAACTTCAAGTAAAGACATGATGTGTCCCTGTTATAGATAGCTTAAACTCAATGTGACCCACCCTGAGTATGTCACCTTCTCTAGGTCTCCCAAACCTCCCCTTTTTTCTATATAACTCACGTTCATTTACATTAATTCTTGTCTGTCCTCCATTCGAATTCAATCTTATCTCCTTCCATGGAGAATAACTTTATCTCAAAGAAACAACTTCCTCATGGAACACCCCCCTACCCCTAGATTATCCAAGGCCAGCTCTGGAACATCTAAGTAGTACCCAGCTGTTAGTATCACATTGCTGTTTATTTTCCTTCATAGCATTTAGCACCACTGTGTGTGTGTGTGTGTGTGTGTGTGTGTGTATTCGCTTTCTTGTTTGTTATCTATTTCCCACACTAAACTGAAAGCTCAAGAATGGTGGGGTGCTTATTTGTCTTGCTTACTGCTATTCCCAGCAGCTTGTAGAATGCCTGACACATAGTAAGAACTCAATAAATACTTGTCGAATAAACAAATTAATCCTTCCTGTACAAAACAGTTAGATTGGTCTTTCTAAAATACAGGTGAGGCTGTAGCACTTCCCCGTTCTAATCTCCTAAAAATATTTAAGTCTGCCATTCAAAGTCATTCATGATCTGGCCCTATTCTATCCTTCCATATTTTCCTCATATATTCCTAGCTATGCGCCTTATACTTTGAGCACCCTACACTTCAGCTCACAAATCTTTGTATATAACACATCCAATATATTTTGTTTGTTTGTTTGTTTGTTTTGTCGAGATGGAGTTTCACTCTTGTTGCCCAGGCTAGAGTGCAATGGCGCGATCTTGGCTCACTGCAACCTCAGCCTCCGGGGTTCAAGCGATTCTCCTACCTCAGCCTCCCGAGTAGGTGGGATTACAGTCGCACACCACCACAATACATTTTTTAAATTCTCAGATCTCTTATCTTTGCATATACTATTCCATTGCCTAGAATACTTCATTTTCCTTCCCTTGGCAAGCTACTACTCATTCCTCAATACCCTGTTCCTTCTGATGACCATGGTAGTCATTCACTCTCTCCTCTTCATTCCCTGTGTACTCTTTGAAATTTACACTGCAATTGTTTTCTCTGTGACTGCTTTCTCCCCCATTAGACCATGGGTTCCTCAAGAAAAGGGAGAATGTTTTACTTGATCGTGTGGCCATTTCCCACCACAATGCCTAGTAGAGTGCTGGGCTCCAAGCAGGTGCTCAGAACATGTGTGAGGAAATCGAAGGTGGATGGATGGATATTCTGGTCAGAATCCCCATGTTCTCTGGCCATCTTCTCAAAGGAGCCAAGAACCCAACACGGTTATGCTGTGCTTTCCCTGGGATCACAGCCATATTCACTGCAGAACCAACTGGTGCTCAGAAACATCTGCTGTTGGATCCAAAACACCAGATTGAGTGCAACTGGCAATCAATTGATTGATCACTGGAAGCAAAATGAGTGGAGGTGCTAGGTCACAGGGGAGCAGGGAACAGCCAGACCCAGCACTGCTGGCTACACCCCTGATGGCAGTCAGCAAAGGGGCTCCAAAAAGTTCAGCTGGGCTGGCCACTGCCTCCTGCTTGGGGAATTCTAAAAACTTCTCTCATGCCTAACTCTTGTTAGGCATGTCAGATCTCCGCTTAAAAATGCTACTTACTCAAGGAGTCCTTCCTGATCCCCAGGACTGTGTAAGAGCTCCCAGGTGTACAGGGCTCTGTAATGCCCTTTTATGGAGCAGTCACTGTTGTAAGCCTGTCTGCTCCATCAGAACATAAGTTTTCATGGGAGCAGACCTGGGTCCGGCTTACTCTTTGCTGTATTCCTTGTATTTCCACAGTCCCTGAAACAGAGTCAGCTCTCAATATCAGTTCGGGTCCTGTCATGGAAACAGAAACCACTGTGGGTATGTGAAACTGAGGGACTTTAATGCAGGGAAGGGATTACCCAAGGGATGGAAAATCTGAGAGGCCAAAGGGGATGGTGGGAAACTCAGAGATTAACCAAAGCAGGGAGTTTCTGCCACCCCGAGACTGGGGGACAGAAGGAAAAGGAGATGTGACTGAAGCCCAGAATTGGGGTTTCCTGGTGGGAAGTGGAACCACAATGGGTCTTGTGGAGACTGCTGAATACAAGAAGAAGATGCAGTGTCCTGAGACAAAAAGTAAGGTGTATTAGTCTATTCTCATGCTCTGAATAAAGACATACCCAAGACTGGGTAATTTATAAAGGAAAGAGTTTTAATGGACTCGCAGTTCCACATGTCTGGGGAGGCCTCACAATCATGGCAGAAGGCAAGGACAAGCAAAGGCACATCTTACATGGTGGCAGGCAAGGAGAGCTTGTACAGGGGAACTCCCCTTTATAAAACCAGCAGATCTCATGAGACTTACTCACTGCCACGAGAACAGCATGGGAAAGACTTGCCCCCATGATTCAATTACTTCCCACTAGGTCCCTCCCATGACAGGTGGCAATTATGGGAACTATAATTCAAGATGAGATTTGGTGGGGACACACCCAAACCATATCAGAAAGGGAGGAAATACTCTGGGCATTCCCTCTCCCCTTCCCTCCAATATGTCATGAGTACCATCAGTGCAAACAAAGTGATGGAAAAGCTGGGACCTGCAGCTTGCAGTGGCCAGCTCCTGAGACACAGAGTCAAGTAAGAGAAGGGTAAATAATAGGTCTGACAGCAGATGGGTTTTGGACCCACTCTTAGGAGACCTGGATGACCTTCTGCCTTGGGACTATGTATTAGTCACGAGTCATGGTGAATGAGGTTAAACTGCAATAACAAAAACACCCCTAATGTCAGTGACTCAAAACAATAAAAGTTTCTTCCTTGTTCATGCTACATGTAAGACCCTCAACAGGAGTGTCTGCTTGTCATTGTTCAGTGGCTCACGCTGACAAAGGCACTGTGTAGACATGTGCTTCCATGACCACTCTGGTAAGAAAGAGCTGTAGAGATGTGCACTGGCAATTAAGCGCTTCCACTTAAAAGTTACATCTATCACTTCTCACATGTCACTGGCCAAGCAAGTCATATGGTCATAATTAATTTTAAATGATAGGGGAAATGTGATCACCTCATATCCTCTAAAGAAGAAGACACTTGGAAATATAGGTGAGCAGAAACAGTTGTTTATCACAGCTCTCTTACCTGGCTCCTACCCAATTCCAGAGTGTCTGCCAGTTAGTGTCACTACCTAAAACACCCCCACCTACACACAACACATATTTCCAACTGCCTCCCTAGAGACCCAATAAGAATGATGCTATAAAATTATATTTATTTACAGTAAGAGGTGATCACACTACACTGATTTGGAAAACAGCAAGTCATAGAAACTTAACACCTTAAAACAATAAGTATATTATCTCACAGTGTCCATGGGTAAGAAACTCAAGAGTGTCCTGACTGGGCAATTCTGTCTCTGAAGTTCTTCTGAAGCTGCAGTCAGGTGTTGTTGAGGACACAGTCTCATCTGCAGGTTTGACTGGGGCTGGAGGATCTGCTCCAGATGACTCACTCACATGGCTGAAAAGTTGTTATATATACTACAGCACTATATTTTGTTTAAAAATTATGGATATCATATATTTTTATAATGGTAGCTAGTCACCAGCATGGACCCTAAGGATCCTTGCCTCCTAATCCTTGGGTCGTCTTCATCCACATTCCCACACTATGTCAGAGTTGGTCTCTGTGATCAGTAGAAAATGGTACACATGAAGGAGTATGACTTCAAGTCTAAATAAAAAATGTCCTTGTTGCTTCTGTTTTGCTTCCTCTTTGATCACTCATTTTGAAGGAAGCCTGCTGCCATATTGTAAGAGCACTCAAGCAGTCTATGGAAAGAAAGTTCATCCTGATGAGAAACTGAGGTCTCCTACAAACACCTAGAACCAACTTCCCAGCCATAGGAGTGTCCAAACTTGAAAGCAGATCCTCCACAGTCAATCAAGCCTTCAGATGAGACTGCAGTCCCAACAGCATCTGACTGTAACTTCATGAGAGATCCTAAGCCACCACTGCTCTGATAAGCTGCTCTTAAATTCCTGAGCCATGGAAACTGAGATAATAAAATCGATTAAGTTGCAAAGCTTTTGGATAATTTTTGAGATACTCATATAGACATCTATAGGGTATGCAATGGTTTGAATGTTTTCCTTACATTTCATGTGTTGGAAATTTAATTCCTAAATTCATACATTGATGTGTTTTGAGGTGGGGCCTTTGAGGAGATAATATGGATTAAATAAAGTCATCAGGTGGGGCCCCTAGGATGAGACTGATGGCTTTATAAGAGAAAGAGAGATCTCAACTAGCATGCTGATTCTGTCTCGGCCTGAGATGCCTTCTACCATGTCATAACACAGCAGGCAGGCCCTCACCAGATGCTAGCACCATGCTTTTGGACTTCCCAGTCTCTAGAATCATGAGTTAAACAAATTGTTATTCTTTATAAATTACCCAGTCTGTAGTTTCAGTTATAGCAAATAGACTAAGTTATAGAAAATAGACTAAGACAGGATATATGTATATATATTCAGAGAAAATTTTTAAAAGGACAATATTATGAGAGGAGGTATTTATTTTCTTCTTAATGCTTATCCAATATTTACGTTTTCTAAAGTGAACACATATTACTTGCAATAGAAGAGAAGACAAACAGGAAGAAGAAGAGGGAGAAAGAGAAACAGCAGCAGCAATTGGGTGATAAAGAATCTTTTATCAGCTGCTTCAAGCATGAAAATAAGCTAGACTGTGCTAATGAGTCTGTATAGCTGCCAGTGTAGATAATTTGTTAATGAAGATGATGGAGCCAAAGGAAGAACCTGCCAGTGTTCATCTTGGGCCTCCTCAACCAGTTAGCTCTGCTTTGAGCTGCTAAGAGAATGTGTTTGGAAGCAGTATGATGCTGGAGACCCATCGCCTAGAAGGGGCGGGGATGTTGGCATTTGGAAAACCTAAAGGTTTCTGAACTGGCAAGATATGTCAGCAAAAAGCCCTTGCCTGTCTAGACAAAAGTTTGATTTTGAATCAAAAAGGGAATGTTTGCAAACAGGAGAGCAGTTTAAGCATTTTTTCTTCTTTGAAAATAACCATGAATTTTTAACTATCAACCCTAAAGAGAGACAGTGAGACTCCAGCAGTGACACCAGGGATTTTAATCTTGCCCACCCCCTTGGATGGATTGTGAGATGGGGCCATTTCTGAGATTGGGCATTGACTCCTTGCACTGAAGAGAGAGGTTTAACAAGGCCCCAGGGCATCCAGGAGAAGAGACAGCTTTCTATAGCAAACATCTAAGGCTTGGGAATTGGCATTACTCAGGCAGCCTGAGAAGATGATCAATTTGACTGCTGACAAAGGGAAATCACTGTGCCAGGTTTCACTGACCTTGTGGGGAAAGAAATCCATGTTGGTTCACCTGGCTCCGATGGTAAGGGTTCTTGTAGGTTGCTGTCTGAAACCACAGTTTCAGCTGAGCTTCAGGGTTCAAGGGAAGGCCTGCTCTGGATGTGGTCCTCCTGAACATATTCGCTGGCTTTGTTGGCTTGACCCAGCCTTTGGCAGAAAAACTGGCCATTTGAGATCAAGCCGGGTGAGTAGGTTAGATTTATGTGGTTCTAAGTGACGGAAATCTGATGCAGGTTTCTTAGGTAGGAGATACTCGAAATAGCTAGGTTGGAAAGTAGCTGAACTTGTGGCAGGATAGAATAGGAAAAAAGGTCCTGGGGGACCCAGGTGGGACCTTTTCTTTACCCCCTTGTTTCTGTATCTGGCTACAGGCTGGCTACACCCCTCTCTCTTTAACTGCAAACAGACTCCAGTTGCCTCTCCGACCTGCAGAGCAGGCATCCCACTGTGCCCAGGTTTGCAGGTTATTTATTCTACCACTAAAAGGGAATGAATCGATATGCATGTGAGTGGGTATGTATTTTATTTCTTCTCTCCTTATTCTAAATTATAACGGAGAAACCTCTAATTGGCACATCTTGGGTAAGGTAACCACCATGGTCTAAACAGGTTAACTAATGAGTTTGGACTTATCAGGCATACAATGGTGACCAGGGCCCTTAGCTGAGAGTGAGGCAATCATGGCACCTTGGAGGTTGTTTCCAAAAGAATTCTGCTCCCCTGTATAAGGGACTCATGCACCAGTGTGGAGGACTCTGAGCTATCATTCTCACTCCAAGCAACTGTGAATCTGAGCCTCCTTGTCATTCTTTGATGCCTCTCCTCACAGCACAAGTACCAGCACGAAGATGTGTTTTTATTTTTCTGTAAATCTTTCCCCCACTAAACTTAGCACAACGCCAATGAAACCACAAGCTTAATGTGATGAGAGGCAATACCAGACCGACGGGGTTTGAATCCAGCTCTGCCACTTCCTCGCTGTGTGACCTTGGGCAAGTTGATTAACCTCTCTGGACCTGTGTTTTTTCTTTCTTTTTTTTTTTCTTTTCTTTTTTAAACAGAATATTTATTAAAGTGGTACAATGTATGATTTCTTATTTGTCATTTGGAAGTCCTTTATTATAAAGGCAATTCTTTTGACAAACAGCTGCCACAGAGGTTATTCTGTTTTATTGTTTGTTTTAATTTTTTAATTTGTAATTTTTGTGGGTACATAGTAGGTGTATATATTATGGGGTACATGAGGTATTTTGATACAAGCATGCAAAATGAAATAATCACATCATGGAGAATGGGGTATCCATCCCCTCAAGCAATTATCCTTTGTGTTACAAACGGTTCAATTATGCTCTTTTAGTTTTTTAAAATGTACAATTAAGTTATTCTTAACTATAGTCACCCTGTTGTGCTATCAAATAGTAGGTATGATTCATTCTTCCTATTTTTTTGTACCCATCCTCTGATTTTTTTTAACTATTATATAAAGTAGGCATAATGGTAGTAGCTAGATTATAAAAATGTTTTGAGAATTAAATGCAGACATGCTTAACATCATGTCTGGCATTAGCTAAGATGACTCTTAGCTAGTAGTAGTAGCCATAGCAATGATAGTGATAGTAGTATTGCCATCGTTATCATTATGCGTATACTATATGCTTCATCATATCAATGACATGAACACAAACACAGAATTTACAAATGACTGCCTATGTATTTCATCTGGAAAGAAAGTGATTCCTGACATAAATTCTCCCTAACGGGGTTCTCCACTGTGTAAAAATAAACTTTGTATAAAGCTAAGGATCTATATTTTCCAGGTCTGTAGATGAGAGTGTGATGAAACAAGGGGAAGGCAATTAGATGGTGTAATAGATGGGCATGGAGGGCAGGACGAGAGGGCAGTAGAGGATCACGGTTAAAGGACAGGCTCAGCAGTAAGGCCAACTTGAATTCAAAGCGTGCACCCATGGCATAATTTTGGACAAGTAATGTATCTATATCTTAGTTTTCTCTACTGTAGAGTAGGAATTTTAATAATACTCCTCTCTTATAAACACCTGTTAGTTTTCAATATCCATTCGCCCTTCTAAAAAGCAACATAGCCTGGTGCAGTGGCTCACATGTGTAATCCTAGCACTTTGGGAGGCCGAGGCAGGAAGATCACTTGAGCCCAGGAATTCAACACCCAACCCGGGCAACATGGCAAGACCCTATCTCTACAAAAACTAAAAATAAAAATAAATACAAAAATTAGCCAGGCATCATGGCATGCATCTTAGTCCCAGCGATTAGGAAGGCTGAGGTGGGAGGATCGCTTGAGCCCAGGAAGTTGAGGCTGCAGTGAGCCATGAGTGTGCCATTACACTCCACACTGGGTGACAGAGTGAGACTCTGTCTCAAAAATATTTGTAACAAGAAAAAATAAATAAAAAGCAGCACTCTGAATTTCTCTGGGAAAAAAAATTCCCTTTCCAATTTTCACCCCTGTGGTTTGGGTGAGGAAACCCTGCTGATTAGCATGATTAGCACAATGCATCCTGTGGTCTCAGGAATTCTTGACTTTTCTACCACTAAAAGGGAATGAATCGATATGCATGTGAGTGTGAAGACTCATGGGCACATGAGTCTTCAAGAGGCCATGAGATATCCTGAGACTTTTGCTAATGCTTCTGAGAAAGAACCTCTTGCTTGGCTTTTCTGGAGTACAAAACTAGGGAGAAATAAGGATTGAAGTCCTGGCAACCATCCTGTGTCCCTGTAGAAAGATGCAGTGTGAGAAAGGGACCAGCGCAGGAGAGAAGGAATCAGTCAGACACTGAGGACAACAGCTGGGTGCTGGATCCAGTCATTCCTGAAGCTGCTTTACCCCAGGATTTTTCAATTTCAGAAGCCAATAGTGTTGACAACTATATAACCTTCAGTTATGCCTTTTTGGCACAAACCAGCCAGAACTGGGTTTTTTGTTTTTTTTTTTTTTTTTTTTTGAGATGGAAGCTTGCTCTGCCACCCAGGCTGGGAGTGCAGTGGCTGGATCTCAGCTCACTGCAGCTCGCCTCGGGTTACGCCATCTCCTGCCTCAGCCTCCAGTAGCTGTGGTACTACAGCGCCCTCCTCGATGCCCGGCTTAGTTTTTTTTTTTTTTTTTTTGGATTTTAGTAGAGACGGTGTTCACCGTGTTAGCCAGAGATGGGTCTCGATCCTGACCTCGTGATCCCACCCGTCTCGGGCTCCCAAGTGCTGGGATTACAGGGCTGAGCCACCGCGCCCGGCCCCAGAACTGGGTTTTCTAGGCCCTTGCCCTAAATGTTCCTCTTACTGATCAGATTAAATGAGAAGTTAAGTCTCCCAACATACTTAGCACATAGTAAGGCTCCCACACAGGAAGTTACTGGGGTTTCAAGATGACTAGAAGGAAATCTTAGTACCAGGCAAAATGACACGCTAGCTGAATCCTAAACCTTTTCCTTCCTTTCTAAAACCAACATTTTTTCGGCCTATCTAAGAGTTAAACAGACAACAGCCCACCAGCCAATGACCTGCTAGGCTAATTAGCCCAGCGTTACAGGCATTATGTGGGCTTGCTGGACTTGCCAGGAGATGCTGTTTTGCAAATTTGGAGTGAAATATTTAATTAATCAAAGCTGCTCAGCCAGTTGTCATACCAAGTCAGCCAGTCAGCATGCACCCACCCAGGCAGGGGCCAGGGCTCTGAAGGGAGACGCCAGTGCGAACTTGTCCTGGGCCTTCCTTCTCCTTCACCACAGAAACCAATCGAAAAATATCAGCCATGATGATGAATGTAGAATACTCGCTCTTGGCACCTGACGTTTCACGGCTCCGGGGTGTTCAGGGTGTTCAGGGCGTCTGGTGGCAGGCTGGCATCTGTCCCCTGGGTTTCCACAGCACCATGCTAGAGCAGTCAAGATTTCATGCTTTGGAGAGGGAACACTCCCGCTGATAGACCAGCTCAGGGAAGAAAGGATCAGGTCGTGGCTTTGTTTTAGATGTACACATAGCAATTTATTTGTAACTGTTATAATGCATATTTTCAAATTTAGTTTATTATTTTGCACATTTAAAAATAGGGAACATCTTGTATATTTTGATTAAAAATAAAAATAATAACAGAAACTGCTGTAGTAGGCAGGATGCAACGGCTCATACCTGTAATCCCAACATTTTGGGAGGCTGAGGTGGGAGGATAGGTTGAGGCCAGGAGTTCTAGAACAGCCTGGGCGACAGAGGGAGAACACATCTCCACAAAAAAATTAAAAAATTAGCCCCCCATAGTGGTGCATGCCTGTAGTCCCAGCTATGTGGGAGGCTGAGGTGGGAGGATCCCTGGAGCCTAGGTGGTCAAGGTCACAGTGAGCTATGATCATGCCACTGCATTTCAGCCTAAGCAACAGAGTGAGACGCTGTCTCAAAAAAAAAAAAAAAAAAAAAAAAAAAAAAAACATTGCAATAATGGATTTATATTTATGTTGTATTTATTTTTACAAACACATATACACATACACACATACATATAAATCCATTTAATCCTCACAACAATCCTAGGAGCTACATCCTGTTATTATCACATCTATTTTACCAATGAAGGAGCAGAAGCACAGAGAGGTTAATCCATTTTACAAAGTCACACAGACAGCAACAAACCAGGATTCAAACTGAAGCAGTGTGCCTTGGAATCTGTGCCCTCAACCTTGAGGTTGAATTGCCTCTCACTGCTTCTACGTCATGACTTAGTTTTCAAATCACAAAAATAATATGCTCATTGGGGCAACAACAACAACAACAAAAAAAATAGAAAGTACAAAAGAAGGAAAAAGTGACTCCCAGAAATTGCACCACATTCATGTATTTTGTTGTATATTTGTCTAGTTCTATTCTGTGTGAGTGTGTATATGATTTTATGTAAAAATAGGATAATATTTGGCATGCATTTTTGTGTCCTGCTCTGTCACTAAATAGACAGGAAGTATAAAAGGATATCCAGGGATTCCCTGTCCCCAGTTTCTTTCTAAGAGGCTATCAGAAAAATAGTCTATGTACATACTACCAAATACACACACAGGTACCTACACACTCAAGTTTTTTAATATAAAAAACTATATGTATATATTTCTGTTTTTACACAAATGGTGGCCTCTTATACACAGTATTTATGCCTTTCATTTTTTTTCTTTTCTTACATTAGATTTTCTTGAAGACTATTCTTTATTCTTAAGGAAAGAGCCTCTTCATTCTTTTATAAAATGGCATTGCATTGGCCGGGCATGGTGGCTCACGCCTGTAATCCCAGCACTTTGGGAGGCCGAGGTGGGCGGATCACCTGAGATCAGGAGTTCAAGACCAGACTGGCCAATATGATGAAATCCTTCCTCTAGTAAAAATACAAAAAATTTAGCTGTGCATGGTGGTGCACACCTGTAATCTCAGCTACTTGGGAGGCTGAGGCAGGAAAAGTTCCTGAATCCGGGAAGCAGAGGTTGCAACGAGCCAAGATTGTATCACTGCACTCCAGCCTAGGTGACAGAGTGAGACTCTGTCTCAAACAAAAGAAAAAAAAAGAAAAATAGCTGCATTGCATTATACTGTGTGCTTTTACCATAATTTATTCCACTAGCGCATATGGGTAAATGTTAAGGTTATTTCCATTTCTAAAAAGGTAACATTTGAACTGAGATCTAAAATAAGGTAGAAAGGTAAAAGGTGGAGAGAAAGGAAAGAAAACAGACTCAAGATGTAGCAAACAGCACGTGCAAAGGCCCTGGGGCCCATAAAATGGAAAGGTTTCCAGAGCAGGTGCCCACACCAAAGCTAGGCACCAGATTCTGGACATTACTGGTTCTGGCGAAAAGTCCCACTTTCCTTCTAAGAGTAATGGAAGCTACTGACAGGAATGCATTTTGGACAGTTCAATAGGAAAGCCTCACCTAGGCTAAAACCTGAGCTTCCCCGCCCCCACCAGTGGGAATTCAGGGCCATGGGAAGAAGCTTTGTCCCCCATCCTGTTCCAGGCAACCAATGCTTGTCTACCTCCTTCCAGTTAGCCCCACCATCAGAACTCAAGGAACTTCCTTCATCCTGCCTAACCCCCTTGCATTCTCCCCCAAGGAAAATGCTTAAGAATTCTTGTTATTTCCCTCCCAGGACTGGGTATATAAAGATACAGGAGAGGTGTTAAGCCTTCAGTAATTATCACCTCTGTAGAGGGAGGAGGGAGTCCAGATGGGGTCAAAAGGAGAGTGAATTTATTTTCCCAGTGGATTCCATGTTTTCATTAAAGCCCAAAGCCCAAGCTCGGGGCATGATGTGTATCCCTGGATTAAAAGGAAAGGAAATCATTGCCATGGCTGCCTGGTCTTTTGAAGGAAGAGACAGTCTTCAGCACCACAGGAGCAAGTTGGGTTTGGCCTAAGCTGGGTGTACTGGCAGCATCCTCATGATTTAATTGCCAGTTTTCATTTGATTGGATCAGAATAACCCTTCCCCATGTTTATGTGACTCAAGAATGCTTCCTCCTAAGCCCCAGTTCCAAAATGAGAAATGTTCATGTTTTGATTAGGATTTTCCCATTTTATGAGCTTCAGAGTCCCCTGAAATGCCAAAGGAGAAAAAAAAAAGGGCTGAGACAGAGGCAGAAGTGGATTCTTGACTTTAGAACTATTCTAAGACCCCGTGAACCCTACGGGGTCTGGGGTTAAACTCATATACCGGATTCTAAACCACATTTTAAAAATCATCCTCTCTTCTAGTCCCCAAGTCTTTTGCTGAGAAGATGCCAGCAACAAATGTCTGGCTGGCGTACCTACAGCCATGCCTGGCCTGTCTAAGTGATTCTACACCTTTGACACTATGATGGTTGTTTTTAAATAGTTATGATAATTGATACTGTATGTTTTGAGCTCTTTAAATGTATTAACTTATTCAGTGCTCTCTACAGCCTTGTAAAGTGGGCTCTATTGTTATTTCCATTTTACAGATGAGGAAACAGAGATTCAAAAACTTAGCCAAGTTAAACAGTTATTAGTGGCAGAGCTGGAATGTGAACATGGGAGGTCAGGCTTTAGAGCTGTGCGGTGCGGTCCAGCACGGCAACTACTGGACACATTCAGCACCGGAAGTGTGACGAGTCCCCATCCAGATATACTGCGTGTATGAAATACTCACTGGGTTTTGAAGACTTAAAAAGCGAATGTAAAATTTGTCATTCATGGTTTTTTATTTTAATCTGATACATGTTAAAACGAGGATACTTAAAACATATTAAGTCCCATAAAATACATAATTCATCCTGTCTCTATCTTCTTCCCCCTCAGATGGAGTCTCATTCTGTTGCCCAGGCTGGCATGCAGTTGTTTGTTGAAACTGGTTATCTCAAAGGTAGCAACTAAAACACGCTGCTACCAGCCCTAGGATTAGGGACTAGAGGGAAGATGTTAGAATGATTAAAACTTAGAAATTTAAAGGAGGGGCCCCATGAAACTGAAACTTGGCTAGTGATTCTGAGTTCAGAAAAGGGCTCCCATTGGCTGGATCCCTGATTTCTGAGGAAGGGGCACTGTCGGCTGGTGCTGTTGTTTCCAAGGGGGAACACCCTTGGAAAAAAATGCAGATCACTGGGGAAAAATACCAATGGGATTTACCTGTTATATGAGAAAGCACCACTGCTGCTGTGAGTAGAGTAGAGGAGGAAACCCGGTGCTCATAGGAGCCACATGTAGACGGGAAAGCACAAGTCCCTTCACATCTTCACAGCCATTCAATCTCCCTCTATTGCTCTCCATTGGCAAAGCCCAAGAGGAGGCCTCCGGCAAAGCATAGATGACATTTTCAGAGTCCTGGCCTTAGCATTACAGGGCAGAGCATAGAGGGCGAGTTTGGAGCTCAGACAGTAATGACTGGTGTTGTGGCTGACATCCCCACCAGCCTGTAACTGCCACGAGCACAAGGACTGAGCTTGTCCATTGCTCTTCTCTTAGTGCCTACAACATAGGGAACAGAACATGGGAATGAAAGGTCAAAGACCTTCACCTTGGAGTGGGGGTAAAAGGGTAGTCACTTCTAAGTCCCAAGGCCCAACAAACAGTTGTTTGGGGAGTAACTTAAGGATAGCTGAAGAACAAGAAATGATAAAGTTTGTCATTGGTTTCAACATTCCAGTCCACAGCTTCCCTTTACTATGGAGACATATGTCCCCAGCTAAGGCTGGTGTAAAAGCAATCGCTGTTTTAGCCATTAAAAGTAATGGTAATTACTTTTGCACCAACCTAATATATTAAGCACATTTTCTAAACCCCAGCTGGGATCATTGGCTTGACTAAGGAGAAGATGGACCACTTGAAATCCAGACTCGATCAGAAAGTTGGGAAGTATGGCAACTACAGCTTATATTCCATCTTGTCCAATAACTAGCACATACTAACAGCCAATATGTATTTGTTGAATTAAAATGAAAGAATGGGTGAAATAGCATGCAAGAATGGATCCATCTAGAGGATTTCCAGATCATTCATGCAGTAACAGGATGCCACATGCAAAGAAAATCTTGGACAGGGTTGAAAGAACCAATGGGACTTTTTTAATGACTCAGAGTAAGGATTCAGCAAGAGTGAGCTCCCACCTTTATTATCAATATTGTTACTTTTCAAAAAACTTTTAATGCCTATTAAAGACTACAAAAGTGAGACTTTTAATAATGTAAATATTTAATTTGCTCCTGCCTAATTTAATAATGTAAGAATAGTGTTTTTTTTTTACCTTAAAATCTTGTAACTGTTTCTGTAGATTTTGAGCCCTTCAAATATATTAATGTATTCAACTCTCTCAATTGCTCATTGATTTTAATTCACTCTTTTTGTTGTTGTTGTGTTTTGAGACTGAGTCTCACTCTGTTGCCCAGGCTGGAGTGCAGTGGCATGATCTTGGCTCACTGCAATCTCCACCTCCCAGGTTTAAGCAATTCTCCTGCCTCAGCCCCCCTGGTAGCTAAGACCACAGACACGCACCACCACACCTGGCTAATTTTTTTATTTTTAGTAGAGACAGGGTTTTGCCATGTTGGCCAGGCTGGTCTCAAACTCTCAACCTCAAGTGATCCACCCACCTCAGCCTCCCAAAGTGCTGGGCTTACAGATGTGAGCCACCATGCCCAGCCACTTAATTCACTCTACTTGTTTTTTAAAACAAATACGTGTCAGAGATGCATATTTACATCTAATATATTTGTGCACACACACACTGTATTAGTCCATTCTCATTCTGCGAATAAAGACATACCCGAGAGTGGGTAATTTATAAAGAAGAAGAGGTTTAATGGACTCACAGTTCCACATGGCAGGGGAGGCCTCACAATCATGGCAGAAATGAAGGAGGAGCAAAGACATGTCTTACATGGCAGCAGGCAAGAGGGCGTGTGCAAGGGAACTGCCCTTTATAAAACCATTAGATTACATGAGACTTACTATCATGAGAACAGCATGAAAAAACCCACCCCCATGATTCAATTACCTACTACTGGGTCCCTCCCACAACTTGTGGGGATTATGGGAGCTACAATTCAAGACGAGATTGAGGTGTAGACACAGCCAAACCATATCACACATGCATATGCATATACACATATATACATATACGTACATATATAGATGTGTGTGTGTGTGTATATATCCCATCCCATAAGCTACTCATGACAAAAGGCACCAAGCTGATAAGAGTCTTCTCACTGGCTGTATTGCGAGGATGGCCCAGAGTTAGATTTATCTGGGTGACTCAGAATGCTTGTTCTATGCTCCTAACATGCTGTGTGAACTTGGACAAGCCACATGAACCCTCAAGGCCTCAGTGTTCCAATCTGCAAACCGTTAACCCTCTCAAATGTTTATTTTAGCCATAAACAACTATCCAAATAATTGGACTCCTCAGCCCCTGATCCATTATCAGAATTTCATGGAATTCCATGCATCTTCCTCACTCTTAATGATAAGGACAAAGTGATTTCAGAGGTCCAGAAACAAATTTTTTGCCAGGTACGTGCAGCAATAATAAAGGAATGGGACTCACACACAAAAGAAATGAGATTCCAAAGAAATGCCCCCATTCATGTAAGGACAGAAGAAAAAGAGAAAGACTTTTCATACTGCTGAAGTTTAAACACTCAAGAACATTATGCAGGCATCAGATATCTCGGGAAACAAGGGAGCTGGGGTCCCATTAGGTTAATACACATATGGAAAATGTTAAATGGGGAGGTGAGGGAAGTGGGAGTGTACATGAGCTCAAGAGACACCTCGGTTTGTTTCCGGGAAAGGAAGAAATTGGTGCATATGATGAACAAGCCAAAAGGTTGGATTAAGCTAAGTCCCAACAGGGGAAATTGGCACAGAATGGATGGGCCAGAGTACATTTTTCTTTCTCTCTTTCCTGTGCGCGTGTTAGCGTGTGTGCACGCACACACATACAAGGGCATCATTATTGTTCCTTTTCTATTAGTAAAATGTATCTGCTCAAGGTACTTGACCAACATACCCCAGAAACTAAGACGTTGTAAGTTCTACATCAAATGTCACCGCTAGCTTACTGAGTGACCTTTGGCAGAATTAACAACCTCTATGGACCTGAGTTTCCCATAATGGCATCTGGGAGTGGCTGCTTATGTAGGTCACATTGGATGGAGGGGAAGAAGTTGGGTTTCAGGTCCAAGATGTTTGTTGGAGGGGGCGTGAGTCAGCCAAGTTTCCATCTACACATCCCAAAGCTACTCTAACATTCATTCTGTTCCCTAAAAAGCTACATGCAGCCTGCACAGTTCTTTCCCCATAGTCTGTGGATGAGGATTGTTCTGGGTTGGGGATGAAGACAATGTCAGAATTCTATGGAACTTGTAAGACTCTTTCTTTCATGTAGAAGGTAGAGATTAAATTTCACCACAGCATTGTCCCTAATAGCCAAGTAAATGGAAACAACCTATACTGCAAACTAAAAGAAATTGTTAAAGAAATATATCATGGACACTTACACACTGAAATATGGAACAGCCATTAAAAAATAAGGCTTTCATCGATTTGGTGGCACGGGACAATGCCCAGGTCCAGAGGTGTCACAAAAGGGACTCGGAACTATACATATTGTTAGAATCTAAGTGTGCAATGTATGTGTAAAGGCCTGCAAATATTTAGGCACAGGTTCTTGTGAATTGGCTATGATCTATAGGCATCATCCAGCTTACTGTCTTGAATAGCCTATGAGCTAAGAACGCTTTTCTATATTTGTAAATGATTGAGGGGGGAATCAAAAGAGAATAACATTTCACGACACACGAAAATTACACGAAATTGAAATTGTAGTGTTCAAAAATCAAGTTTTCTTGGAACACGGCCATGCATTATTAATGGCAAAGTTGAATCTTTACAACAGAGAGCAGATGGTTGTAAGGCAGAGAATATTTCTCGCTGGCCCTCTACAGAAAACGTTTGCCAACCCATGCACTAAAGGACAGCTAGGAAGGACACATGCCAAAGAGTTCATTGTGAAAATGGTTAGATTGGATAGGTTTTTCATTTTATTCTTAAAATTTCTTGTAACGCCTACCTTTGCTAACAATTACTATTAGATGACTTTTTTTGCTAATCAGAACATGCCCATTTACTAAAAATTCCGCACGTTTGCAGTACACAGTCTTCTGGAACTAGGATGAGTAGTATGAGTTTCCAAAGAATGCCAGTAAAACTATCTTCTTCCTCCAAAATGTATAGTCACAGCCACAGGACTGCTATCATTAACTGAGTGCCTACTATGTGCCAAAATTGTGCAAACTTTTTTTTCTTTACCTCTGAGACCTCATTCAAATTTCACATACATTCTGCAAGAAGACTGCCACTGTTACCTCACAACTGACTAAACCAAGACTCAGGGACATCAACGTACTTCTTCGAGAATGCACAAGGAAAGATTTGAAATCCTAGCACTGATTTTTCTGACCCCAGAGCCTGATTTGTAACCATGAATCCCTGCCTCACATAGGGAGGAAAAAGGATGTGGAGGCTCCAAGCTTGATTCAGACCCGTTTTCCCTTAGATGGCAGGACAGGCAGCCATCAGGCAAGAGCGAAATAGCCCTCCTGGTGCACTTGCCAGTGTGTACACAAAGGGTATGCCTCTGTTTGTCACAGCTATGTGAGCTGTTCTGTCATTTGTCCTTTAAAACTCTATTCGGCGATCATATTGCTTTTCCATGTAAGATGGGAAAAAAGCTCCAGCCACAAATTGCAAGCAGTGAGCTGAGCTGCTGACCAGATGTGGCTGTCTTAGAACACTTGACCTGCTGGCTCATAATAGTTAACACGGGCTCCCCTAGAAAAGCCTGTAGTTAATAACATCCCCTTGTTCAATCCCCAGAGGCCTCTGCTTCCTCCAACTCCTATTTCTAATACCCCCAACGAATGCCAAACACAGAGCAGTCGAAAAATAGAATGGGCAGATGCCCACACAAACACATGCCCATTTGGCATCTATATTGAGGGCAAAAGAAGTGAACCTTGGCATGAACATCAGCAGGAGAGATGTGAAGTAGAAGATAGAACAGATCATCAAAAGGTGGCTAAATGTTATGATGAGAGATGGAGACAAATGTGAGGTACTCTTTAGAGAGGCAGTATCCAGCGAAGTTAACAGGTCCTGGCTATGTTAAAAGGGTAACTGAGTCACCTGTATTGCCTGTTGCCCCTCCAGACCCCAAAACTCATCATGTCTCATATCCAATTCCCATCCTCACCCTCATCCCATCCCCACCACAGCCAATGGTCCCAGGGATGTGTATCGAGCATCAGATACACCTGGGGCAGTCCCAGCTCTGCCATTTACAAGTCTGGGACCTTGCGTAAATCCCTTAATCTCTCCAAATCTCAGTTTTCTCATGTAAAATGTCATTGTCACTTTCTTGGGCTGGTATGAGAATTAAGTCAGAGAATGCAAGAAAAAATTTGAGCACAGTGTTTGGTACACGCTAAGCACTCAATAAATAATAACTACGTTATTATTATCATTTTTTGTTATTACTGTAGCAGTAAGCTCTTTTGTTTGGAGGTGGTTTTAATATCCAAGTTTCCTCCTGATTCAAGTGACAGGATGAAAGAGAAAAACTCTGGAAGCCTTTGAAATCATAGGAGGAAACACAGGGAAAGGTGGAGTCCACATGGCCCTCTGTATCATCAACTCTGGCAATCCGAATCACATCTCTGCACCAAGCAACGTCTCACTTTTCTGAGCCTCAGTTTCCCCATCTGCAAAACAGTGATTGTAATATTGCCCTCATTAAGTTGTTGTAAATATTGTAAAACACAGAGTAAAATTAAAACATCTCTACACATCAGTTATTTCCTTGTGGCTCTGAGTAATGTGATTTGTGAAAAGGGCGACTGAGTCGAGTATATTGCCTCTTGCTCCTCTAGACCCCAGAATGCATCATTTCTATTATCCAGTTCCCATCTTTCCCCTCATGCCCACCATAGCCAATGGTCCCAGGGATGTGAAGTTTCTTTCATGTTCCACCCTGTCTTGTCTCTGAAAGTTCTGCATTTTGCTGTGAGTGGCTTGTGCTGGGTAGGTTTCCTTGCAACAGTTCCACCACCCCAGTTCCTTTTGCCGACTGCAAAAGAAGTGCCCAGGTGCAAATGAGAAACAGATTTCTCTCCTTTTGAAGCCTCCCAAGGTTGCAGACTACTGGGTTGGTCTGCCATATCTATATACAATATATATTTTATATGTATTCTTAAAAATTATTTACATATTAAAAATATATAACATATAAA
>NW_016821178.1:152583-155729 GCF_001698545.2 Rhinopithecus bieti
TTTATATATAATATGTAATTATGTATGTATATATATTATGTATATATATAATTTTTTTTTGAGACAGAGTTTCACTCTTGTTGCTCAGGCTGGAGTGCAATGGCACGATCTCAGCTCACCGCAACCTCCGCATCCCTGGTTCAAGCGTTCAAGCTATTCTCCTGCCTCAGCCTCCCCAGTAGCTGGGATTACAGGTGCCCACTACCACACCCAACTAATTTTGTATTTTTAGTAGAGACAGGGTTTCTCCACATTGGTCAGGCTGGCCTCGAACTCCCAACCTCAGGTGATCTACCTGCCTCGGCCTCCCAAAGTGCTGGGATTATAGGTGTGAGCCACCGCACCCTGGTCTGCCTTTAATATTCTTGATTATTAGGTCTAGGTTTGACCCACAAAGGAATATTCTTCAAGACAAGAATGAGCACATAGAGAGAGAATAAGGTAGAGAGAAAATAAGGTCACATCTCAGAAAACTTATCTCAGGGAGAGCCTCTCTTGGGAATGGTGAGGTTGGGGTAGACTTGGTTGGCCATTGGGATTTGAATGAAAACGTTTGGAGGCCAGGCGCAGTGGCTCACACCTGTTGTCCCAGCACTTTGGGAGGCTGAGGTGGGCAGATCACCTGAGGTCAGGAGTTTGAGAACAGCCTGGCCAACCTGGTGAAACCCCATCTCTATTAGAAATACAAAAACTTAGTTGGGCATGATGGCATGCACCTATAATCCCAGCTACTTAGGAGCCTAAAGCAAGAGAATCGCTTGAACCTGGGAGGTGGAGGTTGCAGTAAGTCAAGATCACGCCACCACACTACAGCCTGGGCGACAGAGCAAGACTCCATCTCTAAAATAATAAAAATAAAAATAGAAATATGTTCTCGGGGAGAGAGCATCACTGAGGGTACTTTGAGAGTCAAGGAAGAGAATGTCCAGCTGATGGTGCCCCAAATGAATGGAAGATTGCTTTTCTCACATAGCAAGAATCTCACATAGCAAGAATCTTGTCTTAGGCAACTCTGGAGTTTTTGGGCTGGCTGGTGATGGCAGGGATATGGACAACCTCTCTATTCTCCTGGCCCTCCCCTCATGGTCACAAAGTGGCTGCTGCCTCTGTTGACATCAAGCCCTCAGAAGATAAAACTCAAAGTAAGGAGAAATGGGACTGGTGGAAAAGGGTTCTGTCCTTATAGACATCTTTAATTATGGAAGGAAATCTTTGCTGCAAACCTGTATCAGGATGCTGCTTATATCTCACTGGCCAACTTTGAACCAGTTGTCTATTCTGGACCAATGGCTAGCCAAGGAAAAGGGGTTTGCTGATGTTGACCTAGATCAATTGTGATCATTCTCCGGGGCTTGGCTCAATGTCCCTTGAATAAATTGGGGGTTTTGTATGGGAAAAATAAAGAAAAAAGTGGTGAGCAGCTCAACAACAGCATCTGCCCCCAACAGAGATGCTCCTCAGAGACCACATGAGATCCTCCTCTAGGTCTCCCCTGCCTAGTGTGGCACAAAGTCAGGGCTCTGTAAATTATTGTTAAAAGGAATGAATGAACGTATCCAATCTGGCTTCTACCATAACCACTAGTATTTAGTAGGTATTCAGTAAACATACATTGAACAAATGAGAATGCTTGTCCCAGTGCCTTGAAAAGAATTGAGTGTACTCAGTAACGATCTGTCAAACGAACTCTAATATCTGCTTCTCAGTTTCCTTATTTCTTAAAGAAATAGACGGAAACTAAGGGTAAGTGACAGGCTATTTATTCAGACTCTGTTGAAAGAAACAGATGTGTTGATCTTGGGATGTTTTCAGGTGGTAATAAACATTATTTGTTAACAGCCAGTGAATAGATATAATATTTTCGTCTTTGAAAGCCATATGATCTCTGCTGTGACTCTTCAACTCTGCCCCTGTAGCATGAGAGCCCCTGTAGACAATAGACAAATGAAAGGGCCTGGCTGTGTTTTGATAAAATTTTATTTGCAAAAATAGACAGCAAGGCCAGACTTGGCCCATGGGCTATCATTGGCAGACTCCTGCTCTAGGCCACAAAAGCAAGATCTGAACCTGGAACATGGTCATCTAGCTCTCAGATGCCAGCAGAAGGCACAGATGTTTTGGCTTCTGTCTTAGGATCCTCTGAGAAGAAGAGTCCAAAGCAGGGTTAGATGTGCAAGCAGTTAATTGAGGGAAACATCCGTGAAGGATTAAGAAGAAAAAGCAGGAGTAGGCAGGGAGACCCTTCAGACCACAGTGCAGGCCTGACACCTCCGAAAGGAGAAGGGGAAGGAAAGACTGGGAGGGAAGAGCCTTAGACCACCATGCACTCCCAAGTCTTGCCCAGGCTAATGGGGAGACCTCAAGCTAACACCCTCTGTTAGAGGAGCCTACAGCCTGCAGGCATGGCCTGAGATTATATCCTTTCCCCAGGCTTAGTCACTGGCTGCACACAGTTCAGGAGAAACATTATCTCAGCAGGAATGCAGTAGAGGGTCCAGACAGGCAACTACTCTGAGGTTTTCTGTCAACTCTGCTCCCAAAAGCAGGAAATCTGTGGGGCTCAATCTACCTACAACCTCTCCAAAGGTCACTACTGGAGACATCATCAGAAAAGACATCCACAGGCAAGGGGACACATGGAAAGTACCTGGTGTCTTCCCATTCAGCTGAGGACCAGGGGCTAGGATGCAGAAAGCCCTAGACATAGTTGGTGGCACTTGCAAAGTTCCCCAGAAGCTTACATTTACTACTGTTGTTTTAGGAACCTTAATGTAGGCTTGGGATATCCTAGTGCTGAGAAAGTCCATCCCCATTCTGCAAGACCCTGGAGGAGTGAGAGTCTATTGCTTTCCCAGGAGAGGCTTGATCCTCTAACCACCTAGATGGAGCAGGATTTCTCAGAGTGTGTCTGTGGAATCCCCGTCCACAGGAAGAGGAGGCCATATATAATATACCAAACAAAATTATTCCACATTCAACTAAGTATGAGAATCATTTCTTTAAATAAAATTAAACAAATTCTTTTTCTGCAAATCTCCTCCGAGTCTTTGGTCCAAAATTCTGAGAGTTTTCCAAACTTACATTACCATGAAGTTTTTTTTTTCTTTTCTTTTCTTTTTCTTTTTCTTTTTTTTTTTTTTTTTTTT
>NW_016821178.1:156040-175797 GCF_001698545.2 Rhinopithecus bieti
GATATTTTTTTTTCTTTTTTTTTTTTTTTTTCTTTTTTTTTTTTTTTTTTTTTTTTAATTCAGCAGCTCATAGATCTAACACAGTGGAAAATCCAGTGTAAAAATTACAGGTCCAGAGTGAATCTGTGGAAATAATCCTGGTTGTCTCTTTGATGAGTTTACCATACTCCTAAGGAATATCCAGATAATAAGAATTACTACCGACCCAGCGCAGTGGCTCACGCCTGTAATCCCAGCACTTTGGGAGGCCAAGGTGGTAGGATCGCCTGAGTTCAGGAGTTTAGGACCAGTTGGCCAACATGGCAAAACCCTGTCTCTACAAAAACAGAAACAAAAATTAGCCAGATGTGGTGGTGTGTGCCTGTAGTCCCAGCTACTCAGAAGGCTGAGACAGGAGAATTGCCTGAGCCCAGGAGGCAGAGATTGCAGTGAACTGAGATCACACCACTGCATTCCAGCCTGGGCAATAGGAGAGACCCTGTTTTTAAAAAAAAATTACTACTGATCTTTGATGGTCTTCTATAGAAGTAATGCTGCATCATGGCTTAGAGCATGGACTGGGAGACCAAGCCTATTTGTCTCAGTTTGCTCATCTGTAAAATGGGGATAGCAATCATCTGTACCTCACAAGGTTAGTGTAAGGTCAAAATGAACTATCATGTGTAAAAACATCTGAAACAGGCACTTAGAAAGTAGTATGTGTCACTCACTGCTACGTGCTAGGAATTTTATATATGTCATTTTTATTCCCCTAAGAGCTCTCAGAAATTGGCTCAAAATGCTAAACAAAACCAAGTTTAACATTTGTGACTTTGAAAGCGTTTTAGTGAAATTCAGGACCTGAGTTGAGGCGAGACTATTTCCTGGACAGACAATTAGAGGTCGCAAAACCACCAGAGTATGTGTTTGCGGCATGAATCCAGGTGGTGGCTTGACAATTTTCTCCTGGGCCCAGATGCATCGGAAACTCTACAGAGAAACATGGAGAGGCCAGAGCCCAATCCACACTTGGTGACATTCCCCAGAATCTTTCCAAAGTGTCAAAGGATATTGGAACCATGCTAGGGAATGCAGTATCGTTTTAAACATCGTGAAAATTGGCCACTTTGGAAACAATTTAGTTCTACTCTGTGTATTAAATCATTTCCCCATTTTATGAGTTATATAGAAAAATAATAATGAATTATTTCCCCCCAAGGTACTAGGAGGAATTGTGTTGTAATATTAGGTTATGATCTCTTGTACTATTTAATAGGTATTCAAGGCTGTTTTATTTTAATACACAAATAGAGAGATTTAGTGAAAAGGTGTGATGGGAAATACATGTTCCTGGATCATCGAGGTTTTTACATTGGGGTCCCTTCCACCTAACTCTTTATGAGAAATTACATCTCTGTTATAGGAGTATTTAGGGAACCAGGTACCGGGTAAGTAAATTACCCTTTGGGCATGAGTTAAGTGTTTGGGAGAAGTTCACTGACTGTGCTGTGGGGTATTTCAGTGAATTTCAGTCCCAGGGACTTGGTGATGGGTGGGGGGGGGATGGCAAATCCTTCTTACAATCAACTCTTGCTTGACTCTGTCAATTGAAAGAGCAGCAGCAGCAGCAAGGATCCCACAGAATCTGAGATGACTCTAAAGTTGATTCTGGTTGACTCAGGAAAGTACACTTCATGCAGAGATACTTAGTTCTACACTGAATTTACTATATAAAATGGAATGAAAGAATGAGAAAAGACAGAACAATGGAAACAAAGGAAGGGAAGCAATATTGTGGAGTACCTACTATGTGTCAAGTACTGACAATTGCAAACATGGTCATACACAAAACCTAATGTCTGCCCACATAGAGTGTGGCATGCAAGACATGCGAGTAATGTTCAAAATATTTGACAACTGCAGTTGATAGATTTTTAAGATTATCCCAGTTATCCCAACCTCCTGGTATTCACAATATTGTATAACCCTCTTGAGTAAAATGTTTCTAACAGAATGCAACTTTGTTGAAGGGATGTCAGTTCCATGATTAGGTTACAGTAAGTTGGGACTGTAGTCACACTGGCCAACTCTTAATGTGCACACCTTCTCAGTTTGCATTTTTTGATACAATAAGATGACAATTTCAGAGGTCCATGTGGCCAGGAGCTGAAGATAGCCTCCAGTCAACAGCTGGTGAGGAACTGAGACCCTCAGCCTTATAACTCACAAGGAACTGGGTCTTCCCACCATCACATGGGCTTGAAAGCAGATCTTTCCCCAGTTGAGCCTTCAGATGAGACCCTGGCCTTAGATGACACCTTGATTGCAGCCTTGTGAGAAACCTTAAGATAGATCACTGAGCTAAGCCCTGCCCAAATTCCTGACCCACAGGAACTGAGATAATAAGTACATGTTGTTTTGAGCCACTAAAGTAGGGGGGATTTGTTATGCAACAAGAGATAATGAGACAGTCAACATAGCGCTTTCTTTGGGGAGTCAAATCAGGCAGAGACACTCAAGAGTAACTGAAGTGTCAGGGATTAACCGAACAAATTAATGTGTCACTGTATGGTCTGGAAGTCATAATGGAGGTGCTGAGGTAGCCACTGGGTAGAGGAGGACACTTAGGGAAATCAAGGAAATAGTTGCCTACTAGGTGATATAATATTTCAAAATTGTAACAACTAGAATGGTCTCACCAGTACAAACTTATAATTCATATATGTATAAAATTTCTGCACCAAATCTGACTTTTGTCTGGGTATGGGGAGGTGGAAGAAGGAGGAAACAGGAGTTAAATTAAAAAAAAAAAAAAAAAAAACCTTGCTACTAGTACCTGCTGTATGATGGATATTCTGAATCACAAATGTCCAGGGGTGCACTGGGGCCAGCTTGAAAGTCTCACAAGAGTCAATTGTTCCATATTCAGGAAATATACAAGCCAGTTGTTTATCATCACCATTGGCAAAATTTAAATTATATATACTTACATTGTAATAAAGTATATTAAAGACAAATGTAATAATTATTTCTCAAAAATCAGTACTTTCTGATCATTTTATTATACACTTTTCTATTACAGTTATTTTCCTCTATTATATCCACATAATAGAAATACAGAGTAACACTGTGTTCCTACACATCTCTCCCCAAATGTGTGTTCAGTGTTATTACATTGGTAGCTTGAAAGTGGTCACAGTGGTAGCAGTATTTACACCACAGAAATGGGCAGACACTATAAATCATGGTCTTTTTTTATTCACCTCTTTCAAGAGAGAACTAGTTGGTAAACATTTATCAATATGCCACTGGCAACGGCAAACCAAAGTAACTTCCATACTCAAAGAAAAAATCAGGGTAATGGAGAAGTAAGCAGTTAAGTACCATACAATGGCTGGTATTGTGAGATAACAAAACACATAGGAACATGGAGGGAGGGCCCTAACCCAGGCAGGAATAGTGAAGTCAGGGAAGGCTTCCTGGGGAGGAAGGATGAGAGTAAGAAGTGGTTGAGAGCAGGCCAAAAGATCTCAGTGGAGCCAGGTGTGGTGGAGTGCAGCTGTAATCCCAGCTACTCAGAAGGCTGAGGCAGGAGGCTCATTTGAGCCCAGGAGGTTGAGGCCACCCTGGCAACATAGCAAGAACCCTGACTCCAAATAAGAAAATAAAAAAAATAAAAATAAAAGCCAGCCATAGTGGCTCACACCTGTAATCCCAGCACTTTGAGAGACTGAGGTGGGCAAATCACTTGAGCCCCAGGAGTTCAAGACCAGCCTGGGCAACATGGCAAAACCTTATCTCTACAAAAAAAATACAAAATTAGCCAGGCATGCTGGTATGCACCTGTATTGCCAGCTTCCCAGCTACTCAGGAGGCTGAAGTGGGAGGATTCCTCAGGCCCAGGAGGTCAAGGCTGCAGAGAGCTGTGAGCCCTGAACTATGATCATGCCACTGCACTCCGGCCTGGATAACAGAGTGATATTCTGTCTCAAAAAAAAAAAAAAACAAAACAAAACAAAAAAGATTTCATTGAAAAAAAATACTAACACGGAAGTCTGGAGTTGTGGATTCAATTTTCATGTCTGCAGTGTGACACAGATAAATCTGATAAGGAGATGAGTTGGGAGCAGGATACCATTAACAATTTTGTCCAGGTCTAAAGGCTGATGACTTGTACACTAAAATGAGTGTCAACTCCCGAATATTTATAAGCCTTTGGCATGTGTAGAGAAGAATGGTTGTTGTGAGATATAAAGTAAACAAACTTGTAAACAATCACAAAGGAAACAGGTCTCAAGAAATCATATTTTCTCAGAAATTCTCACTTCTCCATTCACATACACATATTATCTCCACTCCCAAGATCTAATAAACTCATAACAGAAAACTTATCATTTTGTCTATCTTTCATCCTGTCTTTGTAGCCCCATCAAGCTTAGCTGAACTTGAGTATATCACACCTTAATGAGTAAAGACTCAGTCATGCTTTGGCCATTTAAAAGCCTTTTCCTGTCCTCAAAGCCTGCACCTCCACGAGGCAAAAGGCACAAAGAAGTCTGTCTGGCCATTGGCTACCTCCATTAACCTAGCAACACGTGAGCTGCTTCCAGTCATCAAGACCAATAGCCCGGCAACCAAGAAGTCCCAGGTCACAAGGCATCCAAGCACAAGGACTTCGAATATTGTCAGCTGGTGGGAAACGAAGGGAAACATTAGGAGGCAAAAGATGAAGGATCTGGAGAAGCAGAACCAGAATTCAAGCACAGAAAGAAATACCAGATAGACAGAAATCAATTTTCCTCTTTGACCTCAAAACATCATCCCTGTTTTGGCTTTCCAGGGTGGGTAACTGGTGGAACAGTTAATGTACTATTCTGGAGACTTTCAAGAAGCAGGAAAGACTGTGAGACATTATAGTTAAGTAGGTTTTAGCATGATTTCAGAGCTGGAAGGCAGAAAGGAGCCATTGTGCCTGGCTTGGACCAGACATGATTCAGGGGCCCACCTTCTTGTGAAATGGGAGCTGAGGAGAGACTCGTCTTCTTGCGAGGTGCATGACTGACCAAGTACTTCACGGAAAACATCATAGCTCTATTTCTAAGGCAGAAAGGACGGAATGGCTACTGAGTAGACAACCAAGAGCCATTTATATCTCCACCCTCTTAGTCTCCTCCTTTCTCAGATTTTGTTCCCTAACATTGAAAGCTTCGGTGCCAGGCATCATGCTAAGCACTTCAATACATTAACGTGTTTAATCTTCACATTGACATTATAGGTAAGTACCATTTTCATCCTCTTTTACTGATGAGGAAACTGTGGCTCATAATGGTGACACAGCTTTCCTAACACCTTAGGAAAACCACAGTTACAAAGTGGTAGAGTCAGGACTCTTGAAATTGACAAACTCTAGGGTTGTGCTATCTAATACAGGAGCCACTAGGCACATGTGACTCTTTAATTTTGAAGTACAGTACAGATGGTCTCTGTCTTACAATGGTTTGACTTAAGATTTGTTGACTTTACGATAATATGAAAGTGATATACATTCAGTAGAAACCATACTTTGAATACCATACTATCATTTTGTTTTTCACTTTTAGTGTAGTATTCAACAAATTCCATTATTCAATGCTTTATTATAAAATAGGCTTTGTGTTAGAATATTGCCCAACTGTAGGCTAA
The DNA here is from genome assembly GCF_001698545.2 of Rhinopithecus bieti. Classification (NCBI taxonomy): domain Eukaryota; kingdom Metazoa; phylum Chordata; class Mammalia; order Primates; family Cercopithecidae; genus Rhinopithecus; species Rhinopithecus bieti. The sequence continues at coordinate 161,702 of NW_016821178.1, forward strand.
TGTAAGTATTCTGAACATGTTTAAAGTAGGTTAGGCTAAGCTATGCTGTTTGGTAGGTCAGGTGCATCAAATGCATTTTTGACTCATAGGATATTTTCAACTTATAATTGTTTTATTGGGATGTAACTTCATTGTAAGCCAAGGAGCATCTACACTTAAAATTTAAAATCCAATTCCCTAGTCCCACTGGCCACATTTCAAGTGGTCAAATAGCAGTATTAGTCTGGTAGCAACCACATTGAAGGGTGCAGATACAGAACATTCAAATTATCATAGAGAGTTCTGGGACCCAGGTTCTTAATCTTTCACTAAAATGGCTTCACATTACTTCTGTCTCAAGGACTGGCGATCTTTGTGAAGGTTTCCAAAGCCACCCCTTCAAAGGCAAGAAGGTTCCACCTCTTCCCACCCCACTTCCAAGGAAAAGGCTCTACCTCAGCTTGAGGCTCCTAACTCTTTTCTGCAAAACTTATCAACAACCCACCTAACAGGTGAAGGGAAAAATTGAAATCCTGGGAGTGACTTGGAGTAGGAAGAATAGAAAAGCAATAATACAGTAGTAGCGTTTGAACTTGGAGACACTCATAACTGCACTGTGGTTTCCCTGTTTCCCAACACCCTCTCCAGCAAAACCCCTGCCAGGCCCACAATCCCAAGCTCCTCCTAGTTCTCACCCAAACTGCCAATCCACAACAAATATGTTTCCCAATTCATGACAAGAAGACATTGTGTCAATAGCAGGTGACACTGTAGTGTTAGGTACAACACCCGATGAAAACCCAAAATACTCTCATTGTTCCACCCTTGCAAAAATTCCTCACGGGCCAGAGTACATGACTCAGTTTGTGGTCTGGTTAATTCCATTTCCAGACACTGGTGAGTTAGGGGACTGAGGATGATTCTTCTTTAAAGGTGTTGTAAAAACCACAGTAATATTTAAGATAACACACAACTCTGTTCCTTTATTCATCTCCCTTCCTGCTCTGCAGGGTGCCAAGTTAAGGCTGCCAGGACTAAGCTGGCCTCAAGAAGACGGGTTGTGTCCAGGAAAGAATATATACTCAGAAGACCCAGACCTCAGCTGGAATCCTTCCCCTGCCATTTATCAACCTTCCAAGAAAGGAAAGTCACTGTTCTTTTAGATTTCATCTCTATAAAAAGGAGCTAAAATGCCAACCTTACATGGTTATTGGGAGGATCAGAGGAGACAATGGTTATAAAGTAGTGACACATAGTAGGTCTTCAAGTAAATGTTGCTTCCCTCTTCCCTCTAGTTATTGGATATTTACATTAGAAATTTTTGTACAACTGAAGATAAATTTAGCAAATATTCTGGACAAGGAACCAGAAATACCAAATCCTGATAGTTGCTCCTTCCCAAAAGAGTGTCATTACAACGCCAGATGAATGGGAAGCAAAATAGCATTGTGTTATTAGTTGAGGCTTTGGTAACAAATCCCACGGCAGGGCTTAAGAGTCACCAGGGCTGGGTCACACCACTGTGAATGGCTTCTTTTCTAAAGCTTGCAGTCTAAACAGCCTCAGGCCAAAGTCAACCTTGAATCCAGCTCTCCTTCACCTTGTATTGCCTCAGCTGCAAACTGACACTAGACATGTAGAGGCGGGGAACAGTTTCTAAGAGGCGAGGCTGTAGCTCTGTGTTACCTAGCCAGAAAGACATAAAAGAGAAGAAAGACAAATAGACAGAGGATAATGCCCTCCCCTGAAAGCTCCAGCCCTAGAAAATGAAACCCAGCCAGAGCGCTCAAAGATCACGAATCAGATCCAGGTTATGGCTGGTAATAGAGGCAGTGTTTCTTGCCTTGTATCTGATGAAGAGCATGGTGGTGGGGTGGGGAGGAGCCTCAAACTACACTTAGAAGGCTCTAATTGGCCTAATTACCTAAAGATTCATCCTGTGATAATTCCAGGCTGGCCTTACAAAGCCCCTGAGGATGTAGGTAGCTTTGTATAGCTATCTACCTCCAGTACAGATTCTTGAGTCCAATCCAGGAGACTATGAGCAGAAGGTCCAGAGTGGACCCTGGGAATCTGCATTTAACAGGTTGGATGCACAGTCAGGTGCAGGAGGCTCTTGTGATTGGTGATTTGTTTATCCAATTGTTTAGCTGATCTTCTGATGACTCATCCATTTATCAGTCTGTTCTCTTTTACGTTTTCCTACTGGGTCTTGCCATTGGCCCTTTCCTTAATAACGTCTGCTTCTTCTTTGGTCCAATGCCATGGCCTCCTCTTAAGAAATCTTTCCCTTCCTATCTACTTGACATTCAAAGCCACCATCTTGGTGAAAGTGGATTTTAGTAGGGAATACCATTTCTGGTTATGTTTCTTTGAGATGGTCTTGCAACTTGGGAAATCTGTGTCCATCTGAAGACTAAGTATGTTGGAAAAGTCTGGTGAGAATTTATCATGGAAATATGTGCATAATGAAAGCTCAAACGTAAGTTTAAGGATCAAAGAACAACAGACCAAATATGTAAATTCACACACGCACACACGTGCACACACACAGAGAAAATACAACCAAAATATGGAACATTCTGTGTATGCACATGGAACCCACATGGACCATGGAAAAGTCAATACACGCATTGACCTACATTTCTCTAGGCAGGCTGCAACCCCCACAGAGGCATCTAGTTTCCTTCCTCAGGGTAAGACAATAGAACATCAACATGCAAAGCCCACCAGCATAATTCACTCTAACCCCCATTCTTTGCTCACACTCAACCTTAATCCATCAGCCTATCCCTGACCTTTTACTACTGTATCCTTGACCACCTCTCCAGCCATCCTTAATCCTCCTCCATGGTGCAGGAGGATTATTAAGTAAATCTCAGGGATGACATGACCACATCTTTCAAGTAAAGTCACCTTCAAAGGCTATCTATAGCAAACATTATGACGAGAGAGAGAGAGAGAGAGATTAGCTGATGAACTATCTATATCTATCTATCTATCTATCTATCTATCTATCTATCTATCTATCTCACAGAAACTGCAACCCATCTCAGGAATATCAATCAAAGTAAAATATCCTAGGCTTTTCGATTTAATATCTACCTCCAAAATGCTCAGTCATGTCAGAGATAAGGAGAGATGTCATCTGCAGTCTATGATGGAAGCATGGAGGTACACAAGGACATGCTTTAAATTGGAAAGTAATGTAGAGACAGGAAAGAGTAAAGCAGTACATACATGTGTGCCCCACATGTGCCAGCCCCCTATGCTGTCAGCAGAGCTCTAGCTCCAGGTGCCGAGAGGAGACTGTGCTGTCTCAGCCACTGTGTGCTCATCTGCATGTGTTCTCTTGCAAAGAGACATACTGGAGATGTTCCTTCAACAACTTGCACTGAGATGTGTTTCTGCCCAGGGGTCAGGCAGAGCAGCGCCCCCATAGATTTTCAGACCCATGAAATGCTAAAATGAAAAGCACCAGAGTGTCCCAAAGTATATTCTAGGGATTATCAGCTGCATTGCATGTAAAATCATATAAAAGAAGGAAACAGAGAGATGGGAAACTCTGCCTCAAATAAAGTGAAACTTGTTTCTTTCTTACAGGACTTCCCAGAAGCTTTAGTGTCTAAAGTTCATTGTGAATTCTGAAAGGGAGATAGAACAGTCAATGTTTCCCAAGCTGACTTGAGCACAGAATCTATTTCTAAGATTCCACTTTCAGGATAACTGTCTTGAGAAACATTTTGAGACAAAATGCAAATTCAATCTAACTCTTTTCACCCACTTGACAGGTGGAAAAACTAAGGTCCAAGAGCAAACAGATTAGTTGTGAATGGCACACTGGTTAATGGAAGGCCAGGTCTCCTGACTTCTGGTCTAGGATCACATCTTCACATATCTCTCATGACATATGAGATTCTGGGTGAGGAATTTAAGTCACTCATTCGCTCAATGAGTGTTTCTTAGGTACCAGTTCTGTGCCAATTTCTGGGCTGGATTCTGGAAGCACAAAACAAAAACCAAAAAACAAAAAACAACAAAAAAAGGCATGATTCCTGCCTTCAAGGAGATTATAATTTACTGGAACTGGAACACATAAGAAAGCAGTCAATTATGGCACAGGAAGTCCCCACTTAGTCTCAATATGCACAGTTCCATATGCATAGTTCCAATATGCATAGATTCTACTTATTGCGAATTTTAAATAACGTCAGTTCCCCAATGACATGGTTCAAATTTAAGTTACCGCAGTATATTAATTGTGTGATTGTATAAAATACAACCTTTGCTGCCTTTCAGTCACAGCAGAAATAACAGATGTGTATCATGAGCAGTGACTGATCATGCCACTCTGTTCCAAGTCTGCAGGCAGCTGGTCACTGTGGGTCTATTATTCAGGTCAGACATGGACAGCAAAACATGTCACTGTATTGCTTCCTTGTCCCTTAGGGATCAACCTGCATGTCATTTTATACAACTGGATAATCAAAGGAAGGAATTGACCAACAAAGATGAAAGTGCAGCAAGAAAGCTAATAATGCTGGAAGTTAAATTTACATAAAATGTAAAGAGAGTTACAGAAAACATATAGCTGACTGTGGAAATGTGGACACTGACGTCATGTGAGGGACCTGGGATAGACAGCTAGTGGAACTTGGTGAAGGTGAACTTACTGACATAAATGAGGAAAGTGATGAAAAAGCTGAAAGTGTCCTTGAAAAGGTAATATCAGTAAGAAATTTCACATTAAGGGAACTCTTGTAGATATTCCACAGCATTGAAAGGGCAAAGAATAAAATTCTGGAAGTGAATTCAAACCTTGAAAGGAGTCTGACTTGTCAAGGTGTTGAAGAGACATTCACTTCCCTTACAGATCAAGTGAAGGCAAGCGTTGTTCAAACCACTAGATAAGATTTTAACAAAGAAATAAAATGTAGTTCTCAACATATTTTATGTTTTGAAGTACAGTGTACAAAATAAGAGTTTTAATTGTTTGCATTTTTCTATACACTTATATTCAACAGTAAAAGGATTTTTACTGTTTGGAGAAAAAAAATCAAAGGTCACGGCACAATTGTAATTTTTCCTATTGCTTCAGATTGCTTTGCATGGTTTCAGCCCTCATGCTTCCGCACTTTTGTGCAAAGAGAGGGCACCTGTATGTAAACACACTCTGGGCCTCAATTTCTCTGCTTTAAGAGAAAATCCATTAGCGTACCAATAGAAAGGCAGAGGCACACCCAAATGAAGATGATTCCAGACAGGTTTAGTTTTGAAGGTTCTATACTTAAAAGCAGAATGATGTAGGTGGAAGGCAAGCACAAAATGTAGTACAGAAACCTGGGGCTAGCAGCGGCTGACCTGTTACCATCCCTGGGCCCCCAAGGACAATGGAAGGAAGCTAACCAGAACCCGGAGCAGAAAGTGATGTTGAGCAGTGTGCCTCTGTTTGAGGAGGAGGGCCAGCCTGAGAGACTCTCCAGGAAGCGGGGCAGGGGACTCAATACCCCACCCTCACTCTCCTCCCCCTTCCCTATTCCCATTGGCTGAACTCACTGTATTAGCCTGTTCTCATCCTGCTGATAAAGACATACTCGAGACTGGGTAATTTATAAAGAAAAAAGAGATTTAACGGACTCACAGTTCCACATGGCTGAGGAGGCCTCACAATCATGGTGGAAGGCAAAAGGCACATCTTACATGGTGGCAGACAAGAGAGAATGAGAACCAAGCAAAAGAGGTTTCCCCTTATAAAATCATCAGATCTCGTGAGACTTAATCACTATTACGAGAATAGTATGGGGGAAACTGTCCCCATGATTCAATTATCTCCCACCAAGTCCCTCCTACAACACGTGGGAATGATGGGAGCTACAATTCAAGATGAGATTTGAGTAGGGACACAGCCAAACCACAGCACTCACTTGGAAGCCAGAAGGCTTTGTTGACTGTGTATAGTCAGCAAGTGGCAGCCCCTGGGACACAGAATAGGGTACGGAAGGGTAATATAAGATTAGAAGGGCCAAAAGGAAGAGATCTCAAATAGGACCCTCTTTAAAGAAAATTATTTTATATAATATGTAGCCAAAACCTCCCAAACTAGCTTAAACTCCAAAGGGGAATTAGGAGAAGGAAAGACAGCTGTCCGGCAGAAGCCAGTGCAGGAAGGACAGCTTGGCTCTAGGAGGAACTAGAAAGGCATCATGAGACCAGACAACCTCTCTCCAAGCTTCTATCTCTATGACCACCTGGTCTTTGCTTCCTTTTGTCTCTCCATGGCCAAGAGGCTTTCTCTGTCCCCCCACATCATAACAGAAATTAGCATCCGATACCATGCAACCACCAACAGAGACTAGCTAATGTCTCTTTGTCCTGTGAGAAAGAAACTGATTGGCCCAACTTGGTTCTAAAGCTGATGCCTGATCCCATCAGTTGCAACCAAGGAAGATCACATGATACTAGCATGGCTGCTAAGGCTCATTCTGGTGGATGAGAGGCTCATTCTGGTGAATTCTCAGAAATGAAGATTTATGGGTTGGGCAGCAACCCAAAAGGTGCTCATAACTGCACTTGTTCTATTTTTACTCAATAAACTCTTATATATACAGTATTTTTTAATGTGCCAGGCACCATTCTAAGTCTTTCCTTCATTTACAACAACCCTATAAGACACAGCCTGTTATTGGGTCTTTCTACAGGTGAGGAAATCGAGGCATAAAGATAGTAAGTAATTTTCCAAGGTCACATAGCTGGCAAGTGGCAAAGTTGGGATTTGAACCCACACAGTATGACCCCAGGATTCACGCTTTTAACTAGTATGTTCTATTATCTCTGAATTTTAAGTAGAGGGAAACAATGGTCTCTATCCATTTGCTTCTCAAAACTTTTCAAGACTTAAGATAAATGGGTACTCAGTAACCCTAAAAAGTTGTGTGTTGAACTAACAGAGTAAGCTATGAGCCTACAATGGCGAAGGAATTGATCCTCCCAATCTACCCCATCTCTTCCCAAAACCCTGACTTGTGTTTGCAGGTTCAGAGAACAGAAATGAAAGTGAGACCAAGAGAAATAGAATTCTCACTCTACTCACCATCTGAAAATAATCAGCTATCATATAACTCAGAAAACAAAGCTCACAGCAAACTACAAAGAGAAGACAATGCCCAAGAGCAGTAGAGTTTTATCTTCCTCTTCCAATAGGTGGCATGACAGCAGATCTACACTGGATCTTGGCACCTTTCCCACATGTTTCTGTTCAAGGGCCCTGCATCTACTCTGGGCAATTTGGGCCTGTCCTCTTTGAGGCAAACCAGTCTTCTCTGGGAAGACTCATTAAGTCCCATTGCTGCAATTAGGTAGCAGATGCTGGTGACTCTCAAATCTCCCTGCTGTTCTGAAGACTAAGGAGCCAGCTGCCCACTGGCCATCTCTACTTGGAGGTGCCACACAGGCCCTTCAAATGTAACATGTCCCAAACCAACCCCATCATCTTCTTTCCCAGACTCACCTTTCTCTATTGGTCCCCACCTCAAGGAATATCCATCATGTATCCAACCACCAAGTCTGAATTGTAGGAATCATTCTTGACCTATTCTTCTCCCTAACTTATGTGTTTCTCACATCTATTTAGTAAGTCCTGCTTATTTGACTTCCTGAATATCCCTGAAACTCTTCCACTTCTTTTTGTCCTCTCCACCACTTTCCCACTTGAGGCCAACATCTTGGTTGCTTGGATGACAGCAGTAGTCTTCTAGCAACAACCATTGCCTCTCTTCAATCCATTTCACAAGCTGCAATCAGAGTGACCATTCTGAAGTGAAAATCTGATCATATCTCAGCTTTTCTTAACTCTCTTCACAGTTTCTCTGTTATTCTTGGATCAAATCCTAAATCCTTAAAAGGGCTTATTTGCCTGTACAATCTGGTGCCCAGTCACCTCTCCAGTCTTCTCTCATACTACTCTTCCTTTCACACAGTGTACTCCATATAGACTAAACTCTCAATCATTGGACATGCCTCTGGTAGGCAGCCCCGAAAATAGCACCAATGATCTCCTTCCTTCTGAACTCACACATGTGACTGTGGACTCAATTCCCTTTGAATGTGGACTGGACTTAGTGACTCACTTCTTTTTTATTCTTTAAGTTTTAAAAAGCATAATTTCAAATTTTATTTTACATTCAATGGATACGTGTGTAGGTTTGCTGCATGGGTATATTGTGTGATGCTGAGGTTTGAGTTACGACTGATCCCGTTACCCAGGTAGTGAACATAGTACTCACTAGTTAGTTTTTCAACCCCTTCCCTCCCTCCCACCTCTAGTAGTCCCCAGTGTTTATTGTTGCCATCTTTATGTCCGTGAGTACCAGTGTTTGGCTACCACTTATAAGTAGTGACTCACTTCTAATGAACAGAATATGGCAAAAGTGATGGGATGTCATTCCAAGATGAAGTTACAGAAAGACTCTGAAATTTATTACATACTCATATTCTCTCTCTTTCTCTCTCTCTCTCTCCTGCAATGAAAGCAAGCTGCCATGTTGCTAGTAGTTCTTATGAAGATGCTCAAGTGACAAGAAATTGATACCTCCAGCCAACAGTTAGTGAAGGCCTCATGCAAAGAGACATCAGATTCCAAACCCATAATACTGATATAATAAATGTTTGTTATTTTGCTCTATTACATTTTGAAGTGTGGCATTTTTATGCAACTTTGTGTGGCTAATAAAACTCCACAGACTCTCTCATTTCTGAGCTACTGGCCACGCTCTTCCCACCTCCTAGATTGCTCTTCCTGCTCCTCCAATTCCAACCCATTTCCCCTAACTCCAATTCATTCTCAGATCTCAGGTTAGATGACATCTGGTCCAGGAAACCTACCCTGACTTTCCTCATCATAGTGTGGATTATACCAGCCAGCAAGCTCTATAAGGGCAGGAACCATGGCTATCATGATTCACTTTGGATCCCCTGTATTCACAAAAACACACAGACGTGTGATGAATCCTTCCCAAATGAATGAAGGCCATAGAAAAGCTTTTCCTCTCCGTGCTGAGCTGAATTGTTTCCTTGTGCCAAGTAAATGACTCAATATCATGTGGACACTGACTGTGTCCTGAGTTTCTAGAAGTCGTGTTTTTAATGTATGCAGTTGTAATACGGACCCCAAATCTAATATTTACACTGACTTTAAACAGCTCTTCTCCTTCATTGTCTTTTTCACTTTCACAATAACCATGGGAGGCATGATGATCCCCATTTTATGCATAGGAAAAGTTAAAAAAGGACTTCAGCAAGTTTCATTGACAACCAAGTGTGAATCCCAGGTCTCAGAATTGGTCTCCAAACTCAGCACAGAACTGCCTTCAGGAGAAGGATACCAGATGAACATATACCCTAATTACCAAATAATTTTTTCTAAAAATAAATGCAGATTGCCTCCACATATATGACTGATGGCCATACTTCATCACCCAGGCATGTTGGTAAGCAAATAAACTACAATATGAAATTTCTAATCTCTAAGGGGGTCAGACAGCAGAATCAAGGAAATAAAGTAAAACATAATTAAATCAGATCCGGAAAAAGGGAAGTTATGAAAAAAATCAGTAAAAAGTAAAGCATTTGAAAAGAAATTAATTGTGATGTTTTCAGATACATAGTGGTAAGCTTATAAATTGTTAGGAACAAACTAAAGTTTAATAAGCAAGATAGATTTTTTTTTCTTTTGAGACAGAGTTTCATCCAGGCTGGAGTACAGTGGAGTGATCTCAACTCACTGCAACCTCCACCTCCCAAGGCCCAAGCAATTCTCCTGCCTAAGCCTCATGAGTAGCTGGGATTACAGGCATGTGCCACCACGCCCAGCTAATTTTTGTATTTTTAGTAGAGATGGGGTTTCACCATGTAAAGGACCATTCGCAGTTAGGCTGCTTTGCAGACCAATGTATCAACGATGACGTTCCAGGCTGCACTTTATGTCTCTGAGTAGTTTGCACGACACTTGGTTTGATTTTTTTCTTTTATTTTATAAAAACCCTACTCACTTCCTACGAGTAAAATTTTTAAATCACAGTTTTGAATTAAATGCAGTTCAATTGAAAAATCACAATAACACCAGTTTCAGAGTCTATACGGTTGAGTAAATACCTTGTAAACAATGATTGTTGCTTCTTTAGCACTTAAATGCCTGTGAGTAGCTCACACACATTTGCCTTATGCTGAATGCCATTCAGTTGTTGAAAAGGTTCCAGAATCTATGCCAAAAACTGGAAAAGTGAGCCACAGGGTGCAGCAGATATGCAAGTGAGCTTGTGTGGCCATCACCATATTTTAAAAATTAGTTATCAGTACTTATTTAGTTTTATTTTATTATTATTATTTTTTTAACTAGAGTTTCACTCTGTCATCCAGGCTGGAGTGCAGTGGTGCGATCAGCTCACTGCAACCTCTGCCTCACAGGTTCAAGCAATTCTCCTGCCTCAGCCTCCCCAAGTATCTGGGATTACAGATGCTCATCACCACGCCCAGCTAATTTTTGTATTTTTCGTAGAGACGAGGTTTTGCCATGTTGGCCAAGCTGGTCCCGATCTCCTGACCTCCAGTGATCCGCCCACTTTGGCCTCCCAAAATGCTGCGATTACAAGTGTGAACCACTCCGCCTGGTTGGTTATCAGTATTTAGATATTAAAGAAGGTTCATTAAAATCCAGCTTTACAGCATCTAAACCCACATCCTCTTATGTCAAATGCTGGCCAGAGCTCAGTAAGGACTTGCCCTCCAGCCAGGGCATGTGGCCTCTGCTTCTCCAGGATTCATTGCTTCCTGTTTCTTCTGTGCCCATCCTGTACCAAGCATTTACAGTATTTGCCTGGCTCCTATGGGCATGGGGTTGAGATTCCTACACTGAAAACAATGACCACCATTTTCTTAAAATCCTATTGGTTGAAACAGAGATCTATTTTCTCAAGTGACCTATAGGAAAAGTCAATTTTTTTTTTTGTTTTTTGTTTGTTTGTTTGTTTGCTTGTTTTTGAATACAAAATGATACCTGGGTTGGCCAGGCGCGGTGGCTCATACCTGTAATCCCAGCACTTTGGGAGGCCGAGGCAGGTGGATCACTTGAGGTCAGGAGTTCAAGACCAGCCTGGTCAACATGGTGAAACCCCATCTCTACTAAAAATACAAAAATTAGATGGGTGTGATGGCAGGTGCCTGTAATCCCAGGTACTTGGAGGCTGAGGCAGGAGAATCGCTTGAACCCAGGAGGCAGAGGCTGCAGTGAGTGGAGGCTATGCCTCTCCACTCCAGCCTGGGTGACAAGAGCAAGACTTCATCTAAAAAAAAAAAAAAAGTGATACCTGGAACCCATCAACTGCCTTTTCTTTTGCCCTCTCCCTTCTCCCCAGGCCCCCAACCTCTCCATCATGCATCTCCACTTCTCTCTGCGTCTCTTGGCTACTTTTTCTCCTCTTATGAGGTCAATTTCTCCATAACATCAGTTGTCAGTGGCCCAAAATGGCCACTTTGATCTAGCATCTATTTCCTGGTCTTTCAAGTTAGCTTTCACAGCTCCCCTGGCACAGTGTCTCCTTGTCCCAAATCCAATTTGATGAAACAGGAAATGGATTGGTATCATCATCTATTCAACTCAGGCCAATCAATTTCTGGTCACAGTAGCTGGTCACTCAATGAATCAAGGTGCCTGGGATCCTGTCCTAATAACAAGAGAATATTTTATGGCACAAAATATGGTTGCTCAGGGCACCAGGGATTCTAGGCAAGACACACTTCTTTCAAGGGTAGGCAGGACCTGACCACCTCTCAAAGCCCTCACCCCTGCACCAATACAGCGACCAGCTTCCAAAACAAGGTCCCCAGTGATTTGTCTCTCTGCTCCCAGGAGGTGTGGCCTGACCAGGACCTGGCTTCCAGAGAGCAGAGTCACGGACAAAGGATTCATACACTTTACTTGGCCACCGAGTCCTCTGCCACATGCACAAATGGAGGCAGTTAGTTTCTGTAATGAATTTGTAACGCTCCTTTGCTTGTTTCCTCTCAGTGCCTGATGGCCTTTCAAAACAGTGTGAATCCACTGAGAACCATAATTGTGCTGCTTGTTAGCCAATCTAGGGATTCATGCCCACTGCATCCCCCGACCCGGACAAGCCGCTTTGCCTCCTCTGAAGTGGCCATAACAAATTTGCTTTATTGGACTGAATTTGGGAACTCATGTTATTTGCCTTTGAGATAGAACAAAGGGACTCTCTATTTTCTCTGACTCCTCCCACCATTGAGATGGCCAAGAGCAGAGCATGTTTTCCAGGTTTCAGTTCACCCTGCAGAAACGAGGAGATTCTAGCAGTGTGAGAGGCAGACAGGTCTAGTGGTTAAGTACACAGGACCCGCCTCTTATCCCAGCTCTGTCACATTCATGCTGTGTGGCTTTGGGCAAGTCATTTCACCTCTCTGAAATCCACTTTCTCCATTGATTCAATGGGGAGAATAATACCTCCTTGGTTTGTTGAGAGGATAAGGTGAGAAATATAAGCAGCCCACATGGCATCCGTTGATGCACAAATATTATTTATCTTTCTCTCCTCCTCAGCAAATATTTATGGACCGCTTAAGATGTTCATGAGCTGGGTACCATATGAAAAAAAGTTGAAGCAGCTTAGCATTCGTGTTGGGTCCCATGGCTCTGCCAGTTTCTGGTTGTGTGGCTGGACCAAGTGACTTCACCTCTCTGAACCTTACCTTTGATGGATGACGACAATGAAACCTGCTTGCTAGGATGGTCATGACCGTGTCTGCCATTTGCACCACTGCATTTCCCATCCCTGGCCAGAGCTAGGAATGTATCGGTTGACTCAATCTGAGTGAGGGCCTCAAAGGGTGAATGGAAATTTTCTAGGATAGAGAAAAGATGATAGGTGTTTCCAGTGGAGAGGATAGGAGGAGAAAAATCACAGAGGCAAATGTACCTGGTATCATAAAGAAATGCTGATGGGTCTGGCATCTTTAAGGCTGCAATTTGTTATCCTTTTTGGGGGAAGCTTAGAGAGGGACCTTTGGAAAATCAGATAAAGCTGTCAGGACCTCCCAGAGGTAGACCCACAAGGTTTAGGTGTAGACTTTTAAGAAAAGTTGTCCAAGAAAAAATACAAGTGATTCAAACACCTGCATGTTTGGGAACAGGGGAGACAATGAAAAAACACAGTGTTTCAGAGAACCCATGTGTAAAACTTCCTCCGAAAATGTAATAATTTGGGGATTCTTTAAGTTTTCCCTCTAAATTCTTTAAATTGTACTAGATGCAATGAAATGCAACCATGGGTGAGATTTTCAGAAGAAAACATACCATTGGTTCAAGTAGATAAGGAAAGCCATTTGGGCTGACCTACCCTTGTTGAAATGTAGGACTCACAGTGGCCTGGTCACGCTGCCTCTTTGTCCTGTTTGTCCCCTCTCATTTCCTCTGCAGAATTCAGAGCTGCCCTTAGGTACTCCGCCTGGATAGGAAAAAAGATCACCGTGCACTGTAGGTTTAAGTGCAAAACCACAGCCTTTGTTGTGTTGACCAAGTAAGGACCACCAATCCTACTGACCACTTCCATGCCTCTCTGAGTTGAACAGAATACATTTGACCAATAAGGCTAGTTACGAGTTCCACATTGAACGGCTGAAACTGGAAGCAACATTAAGCTGGAAAGTGAGAAGGTAGTTCATGTGCTAATGACAATTAATTTACATATATATTTGTACTAATAATGTCAAATTAGACTGTGGTGAGCTAGCATGGGGTCACAATTAGCATTCAAATTGGTTACATCCATGTGCACTGATTGTATTTCAAGATTCAAGCAATGATCAGCAAATAAACTTTTTCTACAATTTCTTGTACGCAAGCAGGACTTGAGATCTGGAAATAAAATGACAGGTTTTTACTTCATTTAAAAAAAGTATAGGCCAGGCGCGGTGGCTCAAGCCTGTAATCCCAGCACTTTGGGAGGCCGAGACGGGCGGATCATGAGGTCAGGAGATCGAGACCATCCTGGCTAACACGGTGAAACCCCGTCTCTACTAAAAAATACAAAAAACTAGCCGGGCGAGGTGGC
>NW_016821178.1:176164-220303 GCF_001698545.2 Rhinopithecus bieti
ATATATATATACATATATTTCCCCTCCAAGGGCTTTGCCTTGCCCAGGAGTGTCCCACGTTGCTGTTTTGAAGCCAAGGGCTGTAACATGAGGTGGGAAGGATGGGCTAGAACCGTTTGCTGAGGACTTAGGCTGCATGGTGAAGGTGCAAGACCATGGGAGGTTTATATGGGGACAGGAGCCAGTAGTTGGGCCAGAATCTCTCTCCCTCTTTCTCTCTCTCTCTTTCTCAACCTATTTCTGTGGGCCTGAATGAAATCCAGAGTCCTTGATTGAACTTTATGGCTGATTATTTAAAAATACAATTTTATGGTCTTAAAATATTCCAACAATGAGGAACACTAAAACCTAGAAACCTACAAGCATCATAGCCACACCCTCATGTAGCGAGTGTTCATTATTTCAGTATGTGTATTAATTTCCTGTGGCTGCCATAACAAAGTACTACAACCTGGGTGGCTTAAAACAACAGATATTTATTCTCTCACAGTTTTGGTGACCAGAAGTCCAAAATCAAGGTAATGTCAGGAACAGTTCCTTCCAGAGGCTTAGAGGAACAATCTGTTCCATGCCTCTCTCCCAGTTTCTGTGGCTCCCAGCAATCCTTGACATTCTTGGTCTTGTAGATGCATCACTCCAAGCTCTGCCTCTGTCTTTACATTACTTTATATTCTTTCTTAGTTCTTTCTCTCTTTCTCTTTCTCTTTCTTTCTCTCTCTTTTCTTTTCTTTTCTTTCTTAGACAGAGTCTGACTCTGTCGCTCAGGTTGGAGTGCAGTGGCACAATCCCAGCTCATTGCAACTTCTGCCTCCTGGGTTCAAGCTATTCTTCTGCCTCAGCCTCCCGAGTAGCTGGGATTACAGGCCTGCACCACCATGCCTGGCTAATTTTTGTATTTTTAGTAGAGTGGGGTTTAACCATGTTGGCCAGGCTGGTCTTGAACTCCTGACCTCAGGTGATCCACCCACCTTGGCCTCCCAAAGTGCTGGGATTACAGGCATGAGCCACCATGCCCAGTCTGTCACTTTATTTTCTAGATATCTCACTGTGTCCAAATCTCCCTCCCCTTTCTCATAAAAACACTAGTCAATGGATTTAGGGCCTACTCTAAATGGATGATTTCATCTCAAGATCCATTTGCAAAAATCTCATTCCCAAATAAGGTCACCTGAAGTTCTAGGTGAATGTGAATTTTGGCGGGTGGGAGGACACAATTTAACCCACTATGGTATCCTTTCAGAAATTACATTATATAGACCTGCCTTTGTAGAGTAGATTTAAAAAAAGAAAGGATGAAATTCATTATAGACAGAACTTTCTATTTCTCATATTTAGTTCTTTACAAAAAAGATTATATTACCCATCATGTCAAAGTCACACAGCTAGGAAGTGATAGAATCCAGACTGAAACTTGTGCTTAGGGACCTGCATTCTTAGTAGCTATGCTCCCCTGTCATTGTGTGCCATGAGAGGTTCTCTTCCTCCCTTTTTTGCTGGCCTCTTAGGTTGTGTCCAGTTTGGGCTCGAACATACAATGCTTTATGAATATCCCATACATATAACTTTGTCCTGGTGTGTATTTTTGTTATATAAATTCCTAGCGGTACAACTGCTGGGTCAAAGGGTTTCACTCCTTAATGCCAGGTTCTGCAGGGCTAATTAAAACCCTATTGGTTGATCGGGGGACCTCCCCCCAGCCCCATCAGTCACCCCATCCTCAGCCTCCTTTTCCACAGAAGGAGGCAAAAGGGACTGATTTCCCACTTCCTGCAGCTGACAGAAGGTAGTCAGTGTTTATGCCACAGACTGGGCTCGAGCAGAGGTCTTGTTTCCAGGAGAGAACAGGCTTCAGATTTGGACAGTCTCAGCTCAAATCTTAGCTATACCTCTCACTAGCTGTGTGACCCTGGGTGAGTCACTCAACATCTCTGAGCTTTTATATCATTATATACGACTGGGGTGTTGGCTCACGCTTGTAATCCCATAATCCCAGAACTTTGGGAGGCCGAAGTGGGCAGATTACTTGAGGTCAGGAGTTCAAGACCAGCCTGGCCAACATGGTGAAATCCCAGCTTTACAAAAAATACAAAAATTAGCCAGGTGTGGCAGCGCACACCTGTAATCCTAGCTACTCAGGAGGCTGAGGCCCAAGAATTACTTGAACCTGGGAGGGGGAGGTTGTAGTGAGCCGAGATCTGCACTCTAGCCTGGGTGACAGAGTGAAGCTCAATCAACACAAAAACAAAAACAAAAAACAAAAAACAAACAAACAAAACAAAACAAAAAACCCAGAAAAAAAAGAAAGAAAGGAGGTCAAAATGTGTACCTACAGAATTGTCAGGACGCTTGGAAAGAATGGATATGAAGTCCACAGTGCAGTGCCTAACACTCAGGCTCTTGTTTTTTCTCTGCTCTTATATTTACTTGAGAGTAATACACTTTTTCCCCAGGCCTTCTGCCCCTTCTTCTAATATTTGATGGAGAATGCTGAACCAGGAGCGTGGGAGGAGACATGCCAGGCTCTAGAACTGCCTTCCATGTGAACGCGTTTGGGTCCATTCAAACCCTCCAAACTGAGACTCTCTCCACTTGAGATTCAACAGCTGAGGAGGTCAACTCACTGACAATGAAGGGCAAAGGGGACATTTATCTGGCTTAGCCTCTACATAGCTGTCAGGAAGCTAATGGGTTCTCTCTCTCCCAGAACTGGAATATTATGTTATCATTATCATTATCATTATCATCATCATTTTGACAGTGGTGTTGGCATCAGGGAGCCATTCTCACACACAAGCAGATAAAGGCATCATGGACCCAGTCTTGTAACTCCAGAGGAGCACTGCCCCCTCTGAGATTCCACTATTGGACTGGAGCCTGCAGTAGAAACCTACGTCTAATATTTACTTCATAGCACACAGGCTGCTTATTAAGCATCTGCTATGTGCCAGGCCTCATGCAAGATGCTGGACACTCAGCGAGCAAGACAAAGACCCTTCCCTGATACAGCTTAGGCCAGGAGAGACAGACACGAGATAAGGGTTTGGTGTGGTTTTTCAGCACATGAAGACAAAATGTGATTTCTGCTATAAAGAGAACAGTGTGTTGTGTTTAATAACAAGGGAAGGAGAATAGCAAAGAATAAGATCTGGGGATGCCCAGTGGATTGGAGGAGGCCTTAGAAAGTTGTGTGACGTTGGGCTAAGTCCTCACATCTCTCAGTGTGTTCCCTGCTATTTATTTACTTATTTATTATAGAGACCAGATCTCCCTCTGTCACCAAGCTGGAGTGCAGTACAGTGGCATGATCACAGCTCATTGCAGCCTCAGACTCCTGGGCTCAAGCGATCCTTCCACCTCCACCTCCAAAGTAACTGGGATTACAGGGACTACCCTGTCTTTACAAAAAACTGAAAATATTAGCCATCACATCTGGCTAATTTTTTAAGTTTTTTTTTGTAAAGACAGAGTCTCCCTTTGTGGCCCAGACTGGTCTCAAACTTCTGACTTCGAGTGATTCTCCTACCTCGGGTCTCCCAAAGTACTGGAATTACTGGTGTAAGCCACTGCTCCCGGCACCCCACAATTTAAATGACAGGATACATTACTTGTTCTGGAGTCGCTGGGGTGGGAAATGACATCTCTTATGCAATGGCACCAGCACAGAGCCCGCCCTATGATTGCCTTTAAGTCGGACTAGTTCCACTACATTGTCTGATCCTGGGTTTAGGCTTCCAAACCCCTAAGCCCTTGGAACATTACAGTCTGTGCTGAACACTTGGGGAAAACCAAAAGAACCCCAATTTCCTATAACCTCAGGTAAGTGTTTGGAGTTGAGAAAGTTCCCAAGTAGGCTTCCCAGGGCAAACCATAACTTTAGGAAGAGATTCTACCTGACTTTTCTTTTTTTCCTTAAATATTATATCCCAGCAACATGAGTGAAACAGCCCTTTTGCTTTTGCATTGTTGAATTTACTGTTGCTATGGCGACTGCTAATGATAACGATGATGGTAATGATGATATCGAAGCCTGTCTGCCCAACCAATCTATTAAGCCTTACCATACAGCATTTGTTACTATCATCTGCATGCTGTAGGCCTTAAAAAGGTTTTCATATTGCATATAGCACATGTAGAGGGTAATGCACTCTCAATTCCTTATTCTGTACAACATGTCAGTCTGAAATGACCTAAGTCAATGTTATTCATAGAAACTTGTAAGTCACTTGATGGAATCACTTAAAAAGAGAGAGGGAAGCAAAAATATTAACACAGATTTAGTAGACAGTCACAAGAATATGATCTACCAAGGGAAAGTGTTAGAAATTGTTGCTAATAAGCCTTTGTAGAAGAGACAAAATAAACATAAATCTATAGGACAAATAAAACAAATCTATCATAATGTGTAGCGAATACATGAGTGGGTTCTTGTGGGCTACAATAACATCTCTCATGATGGTGTCATGCCGAGATAAGAAAAAGGGCTGTGTCACTAACAACACAGATGGACATGAAGGTGATCCATCGGGGCTACTAGGGGAGGCCCGAAAAAGCATCCCCAGTGCTGAAAAAGACATCAATGTGAAGATGCATGGGAAGAGTTCGAAGGAACAGTTTTTTGAAATGTGATGGGGGTGGGGGATGGTGAGGAAGTGATATTTGTAAATTAATGTATTATGTTACATAGTAAGAAATCTATTTCTTTATTTATTTTTTATTTTTTACTTTTTTTTTTGAAACTGAGTCCCACTTTGTTACCCAGGCTGGAGTGCAGTGGCGTAATCTCGGCTCACTGCAACCTTCACCTCCTAGATTCAAGCAATTCTCATGCCTCAGCCTTCTGAGTAGCTGGGATTACAGGTGTGTGCCACCATGCCTGACTAATTTTTGTGTTTTTAGTAGAGATGGGGTTTCACCATGTTGGCCAGGCTGGTCTTGAACTCCTCGGGTCAAGCAATCCACTCTCTTTGGCCTTCCAAAATGCTAGGATTACAGGTGTCAGTCACTGTGCCTGGCCACATAGTAAGAAATTTAAAATATAGTTTCCACAACTAATTAATAGATTAAATATTGCAAGTCATTTGATTATTTCATCTTCTCAGCCTTATAAACTGGGACATTTAAGTTGTTTTAAAAATTGTAATTTCTTTAGGGAAATAGGTTGAGGCCTAATTGGCATCATCTACTTCATTTTTAAAGTCTAGGCAGGGCTGGGCATGTAGTGGGTAATAGTGAAGAGAATGAATGAATGAATGAATGAATGAGTGAGTGAGTGAATGAATGGAAAATTTGACCACTCCCTGTAAGACACATCACCTCAAAGAAACTCAACTCCTAGCCATAGAGGAGATTCACTTTCATTTGGAATTAACTTAATCTTTGCATGTAGGTCTTGCCTTTCCCAGAATTTAGCACCCTCAGTAGGCAAGAGGAAGCCAACTGGTCCCTCAGCCACAAGGCACTTGAACCTCAACTCCTCTGGAGCAAAACAATCCAAGCTAGACGAACTCTGTCCCCATCAAAGGAGCTTGGGGTTGTGCACATACAAGGGTTTGGGGTGGGATTCTTGAAATCCTTTCTTTTTGGGAGAAACAAGTGCAACTCAAGACAGGGACTGTCCTTTCAGATTCCCTTGATGACTTAGCATCGAGGCCTCAAAGGATAATGGAGCAAAGCAAGAGATAGAAAGGGAGGGAGAAGGTGAAGGCTTTCACAGGAAGGCAACTGATAATAATCCAAGCTACCACTATGCACAGAGGCCTCACCTGTGCCAGGCACTGTACCCAAAGCTTTACCTGCACCATCTGGCCAAGACCATTAGCCTCATCCAATGGCAGAGCCAAGTCGTTGGGCAACACAGATCAAGGCCACACAGCCTGCCCAGGGAGGAGCAGGGAGTGCACCAGATCTACCTGATTGCAAAGTGTGGGCTTTTAACAATAGTATTCAAACTGCTTCTACATTTTTGAACTGGCAACTGCAACAGCAATAACAAAAGCAGTCAAACTAGCTAACTCATAGACTTACTGTAAGCCAGGCACTGTTCTAAAATGCTTTACACACACTGGAAACACTATCATTATCCTCACTGTACAGATCAGGAAACTGAGGCACAAAGAAACTAGGTTGCCCAATTCAGCCAGGAGCTAGGAACTTTCTTAGGACTGTCCCACTTTTAGTACTGAAAGTTAAGACCCTTCAGTCTCAGGCTAACTAGGAGAGTTGGTCACCCAAGCCAGGAAGAGGCCCCAGTTAGTGTGGCACCAAAGGGCATGCTCTTAACCAGCTCCTGACCCTGTTCCAGAAGTGGCTTGGTGTAACTGTGATGTGCATGAGGTTTGGAGTCAGGAAGAGTGCCAGGCTAGAGTCCAGACTTTGCTTTGTATTAGTTAGAGAGCCTCTAAAGCATAGTTTTCCTTGTCTGTAAAAATGGGAATAGTAGAATCTGTTCCATTGTGTTCTTTGAAAGGCTCTCAGCAAGGTCATCCTTGCTGGTCCCGGGGCTGGACACAGGGTGGATGCCCAGCAATGATTAGATTGCATGGTCATCCCCATCATGGTAAGAAAGATAATCACATGTTACTTTGGATGAAACAATGTCAGCATAGGTAGGCAGATGTGTTGAGAAAGGATTAATCCAAGGAGCTGCTCAGGCAAAGGGAAGGGGAGCTGGTGTGACCTTTATGTCATACCAGATGCTGCCATCGCTCATTCCAGATGCCAGATATCCTGGAAGGGCAGGCCCAGCTGCCTTGGAAACGAGGCATCTGTATTTCCCACTGGATCCTGTCTCCGAGGCTCCAGCATCAGCCTTAACTCCAGAGCCCAAGGAAAGCTCCTCTGGCTTCCTCCCTCTTCCCTCTGCTGTTTGTGGTCCTTGTGGTGTTCTAGGGACCAGTGGTTCTGTTCTTTCCATCACATATTCTCTTTCCAAACAATGGGAATCAGGATGTTCAGCCCATCAAATCCCTGATTGTCCCACCATCTCCCGGAATTGCAGGATGGAGAACCCTGCCCAGCCTCAACATTCCATTGCTAACTCAACCAGCACCTACAACAAATTCTGCATTTCTTCACCTCCCATGTTATTCTGATTCCAGCTCTGTTGAAAGCCATCATTCAGTTATTCAACAAATGCTTAGGGAGGCACAATGAGTAAGTGTGTGCTCCCAAGCCAGGCTGCTCAAGGTCATGATGGCAGCTTCACTACTTACCAGTGGCCAGATCTGGGAGTCAAGTTCATTAGCTCTCTGTACCTCAGTGGCCACATCTGAAAATGGGCTCAAAAATAATACTCATCAGATCATGTTGTACAAATCCTTGGAACAATGCCAGGTGACTAGTAAGTGCTCAATAAATGACACTTATTATTAGTTGTATTATAAATATTAATGATAATATGTCTTACACTTTCTAGAAGCAACCCTTTCATTATATCCTTGTTTCTGGGCCATGATTAATGGAGACACCCCCTAGGGAGAAAATATTACAAGGAGATGAGTATTAAGATTGAAAATCCAGAGGTGGTATAAACACAACTTCCTCTTGCTGTCACTGTCCACCCTGCCCAGGACTAGCCACAAGAGCATGTGACCGGTGCATTGGCACAGGGCCCTGCACTAGGAAGGCCCCATGCTTGAGGCTCATATCTTATGGTTCATGCTGAATTGAGTGGTCTGTGTAAATCAAGTCCAATGGACAAGGGAACACACATGGTGCTTTGGATCCTGGGCTCATGAACTATCCCACCTCCCGCCACCTCATCCTTTTCCTGGGGTGGCTCCTTGGCCATCCTCTCCTCTGATTTCATCTCCACATTTTCCTCCCTGCCCTGCCCAGCAGTCACTTTACCTTCCACTCACAGTGGAGCCTGAGTATGAAGAGAGTTAGGGTAGGAGCATGCACCTTGCTGCATGCCCAACTGGGTCATGGTGACTGCCATCTCACTCTGGGCTGGCAGTACCACCCTCTGCCCAGCTGGAGACTGGCCAGAGGCTGCAATTCAATAGGGACAAGCCTCTTGTTTATGCTGATTCAGGTATCTAGCACATCCTGGTGCAGAAGTTGCAGTACCCTTGAGGGTTGCCCATCTATCATGAGTTGGGGCAATGGGAAGCAAGGATGGCAGGAGGGAAGAGAGGATGGCGGGAGGACCTAGCAGCCATCAAACCTGAATGAGCTTGTGCACACACTGCATGGCAGGGTAGGGTCCCTGGTGCCTGTGAGAGTCTGTACCCACCTAAGAATACCGTGCCTAAGAAGCATGCCCTTGAACTGGCTCTGTCCCTAGTGTGACCCTCTGTTCCTCCGTCCAACCTTCCCAAGTCTGGTTTATGTTGATCTCTTCCGGCCAGCTTCAGGCACCCTCCTGGAAGAAGCTACAGTGCACAAATTGGGCAATTTTGGTGATTCTGCATCAGAGTGAAATGCCAGGTGCTCTGGTATCTGCATTTAAAACTGGCTTTGCAGAATCAAAATATGAATTTTAAAAAGCTTATTCTAATATGTAACTTTTTTCTTTAGATAGAATGCATTTTCCTAGAATACCAGGATGAGTCAAGAGAAAGGAAGGAAACTGCTTTATATTTTTGTAACTCGAACGGCCGTTTTCCCTGCTTTTTGAGCAGGGACTCTGCATTTTCATTTTGCACTGAGTACCACAAATTACGTAGCCAGTCCTGCATCCACTGTACTGAGGAATTCTGAGGTGCAATTTTGCTAGCAGAATTTATACCTCTCCTCTCAGTGTTAACAAATATTCCCTTTCATGTAGAAGCAAAATGAGGAAAGAAAATGAAAAATGAGAGAAAGCAATGAGAAAGGAAGAAAACCTCCTCCTGCCACCAACATCATCCCGCTGCATCCAGGGCTGTAAAACAGACTGTAACACTTGGGCAAGTCAATTTACCTCTCGGGGGCTCAGTTTCCTCATCTGTAAAATGGGCACAAACATACAGTCTTTCTCATACACTCTTCAAAAGAGTTAGCGGGATAGTGCTGAACTGGATGCTGTGCTTGGCACAAGTGCTAAATAAGTAGTATTTCTAGCCTTTACATTATAATGGCAATAATAGCAACAAGAAGAAGCAAATCTAGTTGTACTAACTGTATAAACAGGTGCTAGGACCTGATGAAAATTATTTTCTCTCCAGGCTCAACTTGTGAACAGATTTTTCTGCTCGTGAGGGATACAGGACCTTCCTTATCTTTCTCTCATACCTTTTCTGTTGTTATTTCTTCTCCAGGTCACTTCCTTTCCTGTGCAGCATTTGTCACCTCACAGATTCCTGGCCCCAGCTAGTCTGGGCCACTTCTGTCTCAGGCTGTGCCACTCAAATCCTGGCTTGTAATTATAGCAACACTCACCAAGCCCACATTTCCTCACATACCCTGGAGAGGCCAATGGCTGTGTTTTATGTGATTTTTGTATGATTATTACAACAACAAAGATAGATACCATGAGAATACACCTGAATTTATGAATTAAGGCAAGGGATATTCACCAGGGTCAGGGACTGAGCTCTTGTTTATGCAAGACATTAACTCAGCAAATCCTTTTTATGGCTTCAGTAAAGAGCAGAACTGCAGTTCAGCTTTCAAAACCACAAACTCTCAACTAGGAATGAATTTTCATCCTCACTTCACATTTGTCCAGTCAGAAAACCAGGGTACTTAAGGCTCCCTCCTCCAATTCCTCATCTTCCCTTCACAACTCAGAACCAGCCACACTCACATAACTAAAAAAATATATGTCAAAGTGCCCAGAGGGGTGGAGTCTCATTCACTGCTGGTTAGAGTATAAATTGATTCAACTTTTAGGGAGAGTAATTTGGGAGAGTAATTATCATAAATAGATTCATTCAATTTCTGAGAGAGTGATTTGCCAGAATAGTTATCATAAGCCTCAACAATATCCAGACTCCTATAGATCCAACAATTTTGTAGCTAAGGAAATAATCTGAAAGACAGGCAAGGGTGAATATACAACAACGTTCATTGTAATATTATGCTTAAGAGTTAAGAAGTAGAAACAATTGCATTGCTGATATCATGGGCGTGCTAAGTCCATGTTCTGGTTATCTCTTGCTATACTAAAAAAAATCCTCAAACTTAGTGACTTAAAACAGTAAAAATTACATATATTTTAAAACGAATCTTCCATGTATGCAGGGTTGTATGGAATGCCTCCTTCTGGTTCTTAGTAACTTGGTCCTCAGAGGGACTGACCCACAAAACTAAGGGCTGGAACCACCTGAAACTCTAGTCTCTTGACGTAGCATTCCCGATATGGTATCTTTAGTCTTCAGTGTGGCTCAGGACTTCAAAATGAATTGTTTTAGAAAAAAATAATTGTTTTATTTTCTTCTTTATATTTTCTGGGTTGTCTAAGATTTTCACAGGCCATATTGGGCTGTGTTTGGCTCCTATGTGACTTTAAGAACGTTCATGTTCAAATCATCACTTCCAGCTTCAATGAAGAGTTCTGGCCACACACAGCACAGGAGGCTGGCGCAGTACCGACGAATCGACCCCTGTAGAGGGGTATAGACTCCCCAGTCTGTCTTGCCCCAGCTGGCCTGCCTTCCTACATTTATAATCCCTGTCTGCCCTCCGGGGGCATTCAAGTTTGCAAGCCCCCAGTCCATATTTAGAACTGAAAAGCAACAATGACGGCATCATGGGACAAATCTAGGGGAAAGCACATTGAGACAATTTATTTGTGGAGAGAAAAATAGTGTCTTGGAAAAAAGGGAACAAGAGACACTGGGGCTACTTGAGAGTGGAGAGAAGGAGGAGGGTGATGATTAAAAAACTACCTACCTGGTACTGTGCTTATCACACGGGTGACAAAATAATCTGCACACCCACCCACCCCCAACACACGATTTATGTAGAGGGCAAACCTACACATCCTCCCCTGAAACTCAAATAAAAGTTAAAAAAAAATAAAATTAGCAATATTATCCTCTGATTACTCCTGCCAGAAACCCAAAACTCCACAAATAGACCCATTTTTACATATGGGAAAATCTACTACCCACTCTTAATAGTCTCCAGTTTTAGGTTGTAATAAGACCAGTATTTTGCTGAATTTCTACTCTTCTTCTTAGTCAAGGTCAGTTTATTCAGAGACTTTTGGAAAACAAGATTTCAAAACAATTCTAAAAGCCTATATGTCATTATAGAAGTGTATGATTTTTCATGGGACCTGATACTTGAAATTGATCAATGCTTTTATTCATTTTCCAGTGAAAACTATGGGTTATATTAATACAGCTTGAAAATACATGCAGTGTTCTAGAACCATCATATAAAATACAATCTATTGGGAATATAAATATTTTCATAAATTCTATTATAAATGTGGGGGTTTTTTAATGGTGTCTTGGATGTAAAACATTCATGATTTCCCTACACCTTGTGTAAGCTGGTCCTAGTTCAAGTCAAGGCTCCGTCACTACCCCCAGGGCATCTTTCCCACCTCACTCTTTCTCCCCAAAGCGTATGGTAGGTGGCACATGGTAATGGTCCACTGGCATTACCAGCAATGCAAACAAGTCCAGAGAAAGGTAGAAGAGCCAGTGGAAGGGATAGAAATATGAGAAGAAAGATGGAGATGGTGACTCCAAGTAGGTGCCTTGGGTTGGGAAGAGGGAGAAAAAGAACAAAATCATCAGTAAAAGAAAAGGGTGTGAAATGGCCATTTCATGCCTTCTAGCAAGCAAGGTAGAGTGCACTGAACTCTGGCCACCCTACCTACTCCGACTCTTGCTCATTTGCTAGCAACATGCGTTGCAGACACCCAGAGGAAGACTGCAAGCCTCCTTCCAAATTACAGTTAACCCTTGAACAACATGGGAGGTTGGGGTGCTGACACTAAACACTGCGTATAACTTTTAATTCCCCCCAAAACTTAATGACTAATAGCCTACTGTTGACCAGAAGCCTTAATGAGAACAGAAACAGCTGGTTTTGTTAACATATATTTTGTATGTTATATGTATTATGTATTACATACTGTATTCTTACAATCAAGTAAGCTAGAGAAAAGAAAATTTTATTTTAAAAAATAATAAAAGGACCAGACATGGTGGGTTATGCCTGTAATCCCAGCACTTTGACAGGCCAAGGTGGGAGGCTCACTTGAGGCTAGGAGTTCGAGACCAGCATGGACAACATAGCGAGACCCCAGTCTCTGCAAAGAAAATGTAAAAAATCAGCCAAGTGCAGTGGTGCATGCCTGTGGTCCCAGCTACTTCGGAGGCTGAGATGGGAGTACAGTTTGAGCACAGGAGGTCAAGGCTGTAGTGAGCCATGATCTCACTACTGCACTCCAACCTGGGTGACAGAGCAAGACCCTGCCTCAAAAAAAGAAAACGGAAAAGAAAATCATAAGGAAGAGAAAATACATCTAGAGCACTGTACTGTATTTATCATTACCATAAGTTTATGTCATCTGTTTATAAGATGAATTGTCTGTCTGAAATGGCGGGCAATTGCAGCTGCAGACCGCAATCTAAGATACATAACAAGCAATTCAACTTTTTCTTGTAATGTCATGACCTTTCTCTGCTTCTTGTGAGCACTTCCAGCATCACTAGTGGCACTTCATATGGGTCCTGCAGTGTTTTTCAAGGTTTATGGTATTGCACTAAACATAAGGAAAAATACGTGAGAACCGGGAGAGATCACTTTTTATTGCAATCTGCAGTTTACTGGAGAGAGGCACTGCTCACTTGGAGATGATGATTAGTGTTGCATAGCATTTTAGGTAGATACTTACAACACTTGAGCTCACTGCAACAGCAGCAGGGGTGGCTGCAAAATTATCCCAGTAGCAAAGTATGGGCAACAGCTGATTTTTATGCAGTTATGACTTAATACCATATCTTTATTGTTTATATTTCTCTTGACTATGATTGGCACTTTGTATGTTCTTTTTGTTTGCATAACTTTTGATAAATTTTAGCTTTTTGTAATAAACACTTATATTTTATAGTAATAAATGATAAAATAGACTAGTATCTACATATATTTTATGTATTGTTAACATATCTAACTTTTTCTTAATTTCTTTGATACTTAGGCTATGCAATTTTTCTGTGAGTTTTTTCAAGTTGCAACAAGTCTCCAAAGCGTTTTTCAATATACTTACTGAAAATAATCAGTGTATAAGTGGACCCATGATGTTCAAATCCATGTTTTTCAAAGGTCAACTACCTAGTCCTTTGAGTAACACCTTCATGATATTTACTATATGTACAAATCACCCAGGCCATTTTCTACTCAATATTCATCTTTGTACTGATTTTAAATTGAATTCTTTTTCCACTGAGTTTTGTTCTATGCACTCCCTCTGAGATCATGGAGTCCATGGGCAGCGTGCTACACACACACACACACACACACACACTATGAGGTGCTGGGTCTGGCCTGTACAGGCACATGAAAGCCACTGTTAAGTTTTCAGAACTTTTGGTAGCTGTTTATTAACTGCAGCCATCGTGAAAAATTAAATTATATGAACTTACAATTAAGTTTATTCCAAAGAAAAAATGATAAATACTTAAAACCCATTGCTTCCTGATTATTTTATATTATGCTATTATCCCTACACTTGAGGTCATTGTCATCTATTGTGTTTGTATGGTGGAAATACTGTATAATAATTTGCTAATCCACATTTCTTCCAAACTCTGCCTTTTGTGACATCACAGTGGTAGCTTGGCATCTACTATGGCAGCAATATTTACACCATGGAAATTAGCAGTTGCTGTAGTTCACAATGTTTTCCCCTGGAGAGCTAATTGTTAAGCATTGACCAGCACACCACACCTTTGTGCCATTACTAAAAACGCAGTATGTGTTAGGATAACATAGTAATATACATATAGTTCAGAGTAAGCAGAACAAGATTAGCGGCAGACCAAGCCTGGCTGCAAATTTAAATATATGCATACATTTGAATATATGCATATATTTAAACATATCCATATGTTTAACTATATATTCAAATACATGTGTATATTTCTACGGCCTCTAAGAAGATCTGAGGTGCCACAGTTGGAGGATATGGAGTATTTTAACTCTCACTA
The DNA here is from genome assembly GCF_001698545.2 of Rhinopithecus bieti. NCBI lineage: Eukaryota > Metazoa > Chordata > Mammalia > Primates > Cercopithecidae > Rhinopithecus > Rhinopithecus bieti. The sequence goes on from NW_016821178.1 coordinate 190,258, forward strand.
GCCCAACGGTCACTTGCTAGGGAAACTGAGACCCAGAGGAGGTAGGTGAGTTTCTTGAGACCACGTGATGAGTTCAAAGCCATCCCTAGCTTCCCTGCATTTCCCTCTGCTCAATGCTGCCTCCCTCTGTGGCTGATGTCAAGTCTCATCACTGAAGCACAGTGTTCATAAACAAGTAGAACAAGAGGGAGCAGCTCGAATGGAGGAGGCGGGGTTGGGGGCTTGGGGAGGAGCTAGGGGGCTAAAAGGGTCATTAGAAATTCACACAATTAATTAGGCAATGCTGGGGACACAGCCCTCTGGATAACCCATTGATAAGGATGGCAGGGGGCCTATTCCCCAGGCCTCTTGCGGGTTACCGCAAGCAAAACTCCATGATCCACCTCCCCCTCAATATCCACCCCAAACCCACTTAAATATTTGATGCAAAATTAAAGCCTGCTCCAACTTTTATGAATACCGTACAGTGTCTGCTGGTGCTGGACGCCCACCACCCCCACCATTTCCCAAGGAGCCCCCGCCCCTGTCCTGCGCAGCTTCGTCCTCCATCAAGCAGAGTGCATTAGGACAATTAGCACCAGCCCACTGGCGCCAATTAGCAACCAATAGTGTCTATATTATGGAGAGGGGGCAGCAGGGGCGCCTGTGTCTCCAGCCGGCCTTCACACTCAATTACATTAAGTGGAGGCTCCGAGCTGCGGTTGGGTGGGCAGTTGCTGGAGTAATTGTGTCTTCTCAGTTGCTGCAGGCGATCTTCTCCCGGCTCCCTGATCCCCGGACTGACTCCTCTCCTTGTCCACTTACATCAGTATACAGTCTTTCAAAAGGGAAGGGTGGGGGAGGGATGAAGGGGGAGAGGCAGCAACGGCGCCCAGCGAGGCAGGAAGAAAGTCATGGAGCTAAATCATGATATGAATCATTCATTCAGTCAACAAATACTCACGGAGTGTTTACTGTGTGCCTGACCTGTTTCTATAGTCAGGACTGGCTTCGTCATTGGCAGGGCCCGATGCAAAATGAAACTGTGAGACTCACTACTCAAAAATTATTTAGTAGTTCAAAATGGTGACAACAGAGCACTGAGCCAAGTACAGGATCCTTTTGGGCAGGGGTCCTTCTGAGCACAGGGGCCCTGTGCAACCACACAGGTCATGCATTTGGAAGCTGGATCTATCTGGGGCTTTGGGGTCCAGAAACGAACAAATCTGAACAAAAACATCTGCCATTGGGGACTTTCCACTTTAATGGAAGGAGGCAGTCAGTAAGTGATCAACAGAACAGATTAGGAGATTAGCTAGGTCTTTAAAAGGCAATGAATGCTATAGGAAAATGAAAAAAGTAGAACAGAGTAAGAAGGGTCAGGAGGTCCAAAGGGAGTGGGGCAAGGTACAGGATTAAGCTGGGTGATTGGAATAGGTCTCATTGAGACTGGAGTAGAGGTTTGAAGGAGGTGAGAGAATGTGTCCTCTTCTTTTGGGAAAAGAGCCTTATCGGTTGGGAATCAGCCAGTGCAAAGGCCCTGTGGCAGAGATCTATTTGCCATGTTCAAAGACTGGCAAAGAGGCCAGTGTGGCTGGAGCAATGTAAGCAAGAGGGAGACCAGAAGGTAAAGGAGGCCCCAAGAAGTAAGAGAACTGGGCCGGGCGCGGTGGCTCAAGCCTGTAATCCCAGCACTTTGGGAGGCCAAGACGGGTGGATCACGAGGTCAGGAGATCGAGACCATCCTGGCTAACACGGTGAAACCCCGTCTCTACTAAAAAATACAAAAAATTAGCCGGGCGAGGTGGCGGGCGCCTGTAGTCCCAGCTACTCAGGAGGCTGAGGCAGGAGAATGGTGTAAACCCGGGAGGCGGAGCTTGCAGTGAGCCGAGATCGGGCCACTGCACTCCAGCCTGGGCGACACAGCGAGACTCCGTATCAAAAAAAAAAGGAAGTAAGAGAACTGGGGAGTGGATTGTGTAGGGCCTTGATGACCATTGTGAAGATGTCAGCCTTTATTCTGAGTCACTCAGGAGACACTGGAGAGCTGTGAGCAGAGGAATGATGATCAGTTATTTTTATTTTTAGAGACAGAGTATCCCTCTGGTGCCCAGGTTAGAGTGCAGTGGCACGATCATGGCTCACTGCAACCTCGACCTCCCAGGCTCAAGCAGTCCTCCCACTTCAGTCTTCTAAATAGCTGGAACTACAAGTGTGCTCCACTTTGCCTGGCTAATTTTTAAAATTTTTGTAGAGATGGGGTCTTGCTACATTGCCCAAACTTATCTCAAATTTCTGGGCTCAAGCAATCCTCCCACCGCAGCCTCCCAAAGTGCTTGGATTAGAGGTGCAAGCCACCATGCCTGGCCTCATACCTCCTCATTTAAATGATGACTCTGAAAGCTATGTAGGGACCAGATGGTGGGGCAATAAACATGGACACAGGGAGGCCCACGAGGCATCTGAAACAGGGGTTGACAAACATTTTCTGGAAAGGGCCACATAGTAAACATTTTAGGCTTTGTGAACGATATGATCTCGGTCACAACTGTTACTATAACACAAAATCAGCCATATTCAGTGTGTGAATGAACGGGCAGGGCTGCATCCCAATGAAACTTTATGGATGTTGAAACTGGGGTTTCATATAATTGTTCTGTGTCATGAAATATCATTTTTCTCTTGTTTTCCCAACCACTGAAAAATGTAAAAGCTATTCTTAATTCATGGCTGTGCAATAAAAGGGCAGCAAGCTAGATTTTTCCCAGGGGCTATAGGTTACTGATCCCTGCTCTATGAAGCAATCCAGGGGAGAACAGCGGGGAAACAGGGAACAACATTCAAGTGGGGAGAGGGCAGACTCTGGATCTATTTTATGGTATAGCCAATAGGTCAACAGTGGTGTGTAAGAGAGAGATGCCAAAGATGACTCCCACGGTTTGGGGTCTGAGCAACCAGAAAGATAGATTTAACATCCATCCAACTGGAGAAGGCAGCAGGAGGTACCAATACCGGGGAGGTGTGGGAGAGGATGATAATAGCCATAATAGCTATTGATTGCTTATGTAATTGGGCATTTAAGATGTGCTCAGCTCTTTATGAACACTGTTTCATTTAATCCTTACATAAACACATTTTGTAAGTTTGACTCCATTGACATCTCAGCCCATTTCACAGATGTGGACACTGAGTCTTATAAGAGCAAAGTATTTCTCCAAGATCTTCAGCTGATAAGTTGCAGAGACAGGGGTTTCCCCCTCAGGAGCCTGGGCTCTGCTGTATTACACAACCCACACTGCTTTGGACATCTTATTTGAAGCAAGAAACTTTCAAACAGAAAGCAGAAGTCTTCCCAGGCCCAAGTTTTGGTTTTGGCTTTAACATCAGTATTGGTTCAGGAGTGTATGTTTCAACAAGCCCCTCCCCTTCCCTGTGCCTCTGTCTCCCTTGTCTTTTCAATGCAGCTCTGGGACCAGGGCCTTCTCCAGGTTATTCTCTGATCTAACACACACTGACATCATGATTACTCAGTTCCAAGCCAGGCAACCTGGGCAGGGAAGGTCCAACGGCCTTAGGAAAGAGTTAATTCTCTGTGAAATTACTGGGGATTATTTACATCTTTACACGTTGTTTTATATCTTTAAGTGCTTTCTGATTGCTTAAAAGCTAATCCCAGGTGGAGGCCAGAGGCCTAGGAGAAAGCCTTGTCAAGTTGAAGCTGGAATCTGGAGGAGCTGAAAGATCTGGCAGGCCTGATGGAGGCGTCTGCTGGAAACAGTCTTCCCCACCCACCTCCTGTAGGCTGCCTCTCCCGAACCCCCCAAAACTGTTACCCAGTTACCTTGCCACTGGCCTCCAGCCTCAGTAGCAACTAGGCAGGTGCCAGATACCCTGTGTGTACCTGACCACGTAAGGAGACAGATGAACAGCAACAAAATACCTCTTGCCCTTGGGAAGCATGCGCTCTGGGTAGGGAATATGGGACTACATATCCTGGAATCAGTTTCCGGGAGCTGCTATTGATGGCCTAATGCAAAAAGTGGCCACTGAGCCATTCAGCATGTGATTCTTATTCTGGAGATACCCAGTGGTGGACGGCCACGTTTCTGCCAGCATAGGACTTTCTGTTAGTTTGTGCAATGGGTGGGCAAAGGACTCCAACCATATCTTTCTGGAAAGAGGACTTGAGCTCAGTTGTGAAGGGATTCCTTCATGTGCCAGCTGTTTCACTGAGCTCCTTTGCTGGGCCAGCCAGGGTGCCCAGGTCTCTGCTCTGCTGGAGAGTTGGAGATCAACAGGAGTGTGCCTGTCCTTAGGAAGGAAAGCGGGAAATACATTTATTATTAGGTTGGTGCAAAAGTAATTGCAGTTTTTACCATTATTTTTTAGGGTCAAAATTGCAATTACTTTTGCCCCAACCTAATAATTCATGGCCCTCCCCAAGAGAAACTGTAAAAGAAAACTGAAAATTGACTCAGCTAGAATTTGTAGATAGAACCTCAGCAACATTGGAGTATCTTTTGTGGGTTGAGGGGAGTGTAGCATGTAGGAAATAACAGGGAGGTTGAAAGGTCTTCAAGAATGGGATGTCCATTCTCATATATCTCCACACCTAGATATTATTATATTCTCTCCTGTTGCCTGTGGGTATGTCTTTAATGCTCCAGACCCTCAGTCTCTCATCTGTAAAATGGAGATGAGAATCTCTCCTCCGAATGGGCCATTTGGATGAGAGAATAAAATAAAATAACAGAAGCGAGTCTAGTAGTCATTGCACCAATAAAAAGGGCTAACATTTATTGAGCACCTAGTACATGCCAGGAACTCTGCAATACTTTCCATGAGCTGTGTCATCAACTCTTCTCAGCCACCTTTTGAAGCAAGATTTCGTACCAGCCCTGTTTTGCAGATGAAGACACTGAGACTTAGCATGGTAAATGATTTGCCAAAGTTACTTGCCCAGTTAGTAAGGGCCACAGCCAGCATGTGAACCCAAGCCTGGTGTAAGAATACTGCAAAAAGCACCTGAGTTTTTACAAATCTCTTTTGTATAAACTCCTCATGATCTGTATTGACAGCCATCATCCAGACAAATGTCACCTTTATCATCTGCTTTTGCTGCAGGAATAAGTGTAGCCTTTTGGGGAAATCAGTCAAGGCTTCTTTTTGCTTCTCAGTGAATTTGGGGCAGACAGAAAACAATCTCCATCCAGCACATTGTGGATATTCGTCAGCTGTGTTAGCTTTGGTCCTCCAAGATGTAGTCATCAAAAAGATATGAAACTTACAAGGACCTTTTTAGCAGAAAGGTCTGTGAGGGAAAACTAGGGAGGAGCTGGAAAGGTTGGGAGAGCTGTCAGGCTAAAAATAAGTCTGTTCTTAAGTGAAAGGGAAAGAGAAAGGAGGCTGAAAAGCAGAGTGCTAGGCTCCCGTGTCACCTAAGGAAGCTTCCTCAAGGTTGTCATGGAGTTCTCCAGCCTGAGTCGGCCATCAGAGCAGTCCCAGGTCTCCTAGAACTGTAACTGTCTAAGACTTCCTGCAGCTGGGAGCCATAGTGAGAAGCATGGTCTCCCTATGAATGTAGCCTTGGATTTCAGAGCAGCCGCCTGGCTCTCCCATGGTGCAAGATCTACAAAGCACATCACCTTGACCACTGCACCTGTCACTCCCTGCAGATGCCACATGTTTGAATACTCACAAGGAAACACAGAGAGCCAGAGGACAGTGAAAGCAACGGCCAGTCATGTCCCCCAGCTACCATGGATTGGCTCAGTGAAGAGAGGCTGTGGTCATCTCTGCATGGTTTCCTGGTACAAACACAAATTTCCTTTCCTCTGGCTGCATTCCTAAAATTAATTAAATCTTGGCTCAAGAAGGCTTATGCCAGCAAGGTAGGCACCCAAGTAGGCCATGATTGGTCCCTTCTGACCATTTATCGAAGGGCAGCCTTCCAAAACTCGAGGCCAAATAAGTGATGCAGCAAGTGAGCCACACCCAACAACTTATCATCAGACCTCAATTTTTCCACATGAGAAATGGAATTTTGCAACCAAAAGCACACAGGAATTAGTGCCTAACAGAAAGCATTCAGTCCCAGCGTCCCTGCCTACCCCTGTTCCCAATCCCAAAGACTGGATCGCTATGCGCTTTTCTTTTTTCCTTTTTCTTTTCATTTTTTTCTTCTTTGAGACGGAGTCTCGCTCCGTCACCCAAGCTAGAGTGCAATGGCGCAATCTCGGCTCACTGCAACCTCCACCTCCCAGATTCAAGTGACTCTCCTGCCTCAGCCTCATGAGTAGCTGGGACTACAGGTGCCCGCCACGACATGCGTCTTGCACATTTCTTTTGTAGGATGTGTGGCCACGGCTGAAAGGCAGTTTGCGCAATTATTTGTTAAGGATCAAGTGGTGAAGATTTAGGCCTCTAGTGTGCTCCTGCCTGAGTTGGTATCCCAGCTGTGCCACTTCACTCTGTGCCTCAGTGTCCTCTCCTGTCAAATGCGCATAATAGTAGCATCTGCCTCCTAGGGCTGTTGTGAAGATTAAATGGATACCCATAGATGGAGCCCAGGGATCTGATGGATACATTGTAAGATACATTAGAAGGAAACAGTAGCTGTTAGCTTTTTAAAATGATGACTGTCTCCCATTTGGAGATGGGGCTGCTGAAAGTGAGAGACTGAATAAATACACAGAAGTCAAATAGGCAGCCCGTGATGAAATCTGGATAGGAACTCAGGTCTCTGTGGCTGGCATCTGACCTTCTCAAATTCTGGGTGCATCTTGGAGATGCGCATGTTTCCGTGTTCGCTTCTCACTGTACTCTTTTACGCTCAGGGCCTCTCCATTTTCAAACGATAGGATCTGATCTCAGGGCTCTGGATTACCCAGAGGAAGGACAGACTGAATGGGCACCTCCTTCTCTGTGGGAAGAAGCCATGGATGCCGCATCCTCTGGCCCAGCCTAGGCTTGGAACCTTCCAGACCTGCCCCATTTAAAGCCCCCAGGAGCCCCAGGCTCCTCCTCCCTGCTCACATCTTCCTGCTAAGTCTCGGTCAAACTTATCTCCTCTGCCCTGTATTTTAATTTTTCAAAGTCCGGGTTTTTCTCTGTCTTTCATTCTTTAAGGCTCGGTCTGACTTTTCCCCCTCCACTTCTGTCTTCCTTTCACTCAGCTTCCTGTCCAAATACAAGCTTTCCACACACCCACAGATGCCGTGTGCTCGAGTCTGGACTCCCACACTCGTTCAGCTCATAACCAGCATGAGTACACATCCCATGTATATATCTATTCTGCACCAATAGGCATATGGCATGCACTGTGTGCACATCTCCATGATCACCCATGCTGGCAATGTGTGCTAAACCTGAGCATGCCTGCTGAGCACACCCACAGAGTCAACAGACACGGGCACACACATGTACATACATAAGAATGTCACCATAGTAGCTAACATTGAGTGTTTACTACATACTAGGGACTTTTCTATGAAATACCTTCTCTAGTCCTCACCACAACTCATGAAGGAAGTAGGATCATCATCTGCAGTTTCCTCATCCTGCATGAGGAAACTGAGGCTCAGAAAGGTTAAGTAACTTGCCCAAGGTCACACAGCTAGAAGGTGACAGAGGTGAGATATGAGCTCAGACTCTCTAACAGAGTCAGCAGTTTATGGCCCAGGGTCCAAATATGACCAATCATCTGTTTTTGTAAATAAAACTTTATTAGAAAACAGTCCAGGTCCATTCATGTAAATATTGTCTACCTCTGCTTGTGCTACAAGGGCAGAGTTGAAGAATAGTCACAGAGACCAGATGGTTCACAAAACAGAACGTATTTGCTATCTTGCACTTAATAGAAAAAGTCTGCGGAATTCTGGTCTCATCCCAGAGTCTTCCTCTTATCCACTGTACCTGATGGTAGTTTTCCTGGTAGAATACTGATACACAATTTCCATTTGAACTAAACTTGCAGATACAAAGAGGGGTGGGGAGAGTTGTTCTGGCCCAGCTCTCTTTTGCTTTACAGATGAGAAAAGTGAATGCAGAGAAGCTCAAGGTCAAAAGCAAGATCAGCCTGTACTGAGTAGGAGCACACACACATCGCATGTTCTACTTCTTCTGCTCAGGTCTGCAAAGCTGGAACATGTTCCTAATTCCCACCCACTCTGGCTGAGTGCTCACATGCAATACATGTGGGCACACAAGCTCACATTTACATCCGAGTGTGGGTGCCCTGGCACATACCACCCCCGCCCGCACACAGTGGGTTCTGTAACATGCCCACACACTCAGCTTGCAGATAGACACCCTATCACACTGCTCTGCTGGTGAAAAGGTGCCCTGTCCACAGGCACCCGCAGTAACGTACAGACAAGATGCTTCCTTCCTGTTCACTCAACAAGCACACACAATTGATGGGATAGAGTGCTGGCATGTGTCCTCCCCCAGCAAAGCTTAAGGTGGTGCAAAGAGGCAGGGTCTGGTGACCGGGGCATCCATTTGGTAGCCCCACATCTGCCTCGGGTTTCTGAGGGCCCCCAGTCTTTCCATGTGTAAAATAAAAGGGGTCAGCCACCTCTTCACATTTTTTAGGTAAATTCATTTAAAAGTGAAATCCACAACATAGTTCTTACTGGAAAACCAATATCACTTGTCAAAAATGTAACTACAAAAAAGCAACAAGTCAAAAAAGTGACAAGACAATGCATAGAATGGGAGAAATTATTTGCAAATCATGCATCTGATGAGGGAATTTTATCAGAAGATACAGAGAACTCTTACAACTAACTCAATAATACAAAGGACAAAGACCCCAATTTAAAAAATGGGCAGGCCAGGTGTGGTGGCTCAAGCCTGTAATCCCAGCACTCTGCTCAGATGCTCTTCCCCTAGGCAATGTGCGTGACTCACTTTCTCACTTCCTCTGAGTCTCTGTTCCAATGTCACCTTAGCAGGGAAGCCATCTTGGCCACCCTATTTTCTACTCCATTTCCAGCCTCATGCAGTTTTACCCCCTTCCCTGCTTTATTTTTCTGCCTAGTCCACATCACGAGCATATTATTTATGCATCTGTTGATGACTTCTTCCCACCAGGATGTCAGCTCCATGAGGTCGGGGACCCTGCCTGTTGTATTCACTTCTCTCTCCCAGAACAGCAGCTGGCACAGAGTATGTGTTTTAAACATATACATTTCAATGAATGAGTGAAAGGCTGAGTGATCGGAAAATCCTAGACTAGGTGACACTTAAGTATCCCTCTCATCCTCACAGTCTATAATTTAATTGGAATGTGATTTAATAATTAGAGCTAGGAGTCTGGATACCCATCCTGTATCTGTCACTGCCGGGTCCTGTGATTTTTTCCAAATCGCTCATATGGTCTTCCCTATGAAGACCATAGTCCCTTCAATTTCCCAATAGGGGTCAACCCTTCCTGCCCAGACCTGCGGAAGATTGCTTAGATGATATTACATATCTTTTATTGAGTTCTGTGGGTGTCACATCCTCTGCATGCATCTCTCAAAGAAGACTAATAATATTAATAATAAAAAACAACAGTAATACACCATAATTGAGCACTGACCACATGCCAGGTTCCATTCTAAGCACTCGGCATAATTTATTTAATTCACACAACACCAAAAAATAGGCAGTAGTATTCTCCCCACTTCATGGATGAGGAGGCTGAGGCACAGAGAGGGGAAGTAACGCCCAAAGACATACAGTTGCTAGGAGGTGGAACCAGGATTTGAACTCTGGTTATCTGATTCCAGCGATCACATGTCTAACTTCTCACAACACTGGGAGGTGCTATTCTTGCCCCATGAGAAAATTGTAGCTAACAAAATAAATAACTGATCGGATATTTAAAGCCAGGTCTTTCCAACTCGAATGGTCATAAGGAGAAGAGAGAGGAGGTGGAGAAGAGGAAAGTTGTTCCTAGTGCTTAGTGTGTCCTAGACCTTATTATAGAGGCTTCAGGTGCATTGTTTCATTTGAATTTCAGAGCAAGTCAAGGCAGAGGAGAACATTGAGGCTCAGAGAAGTTCGGTACCTTGGCCAAGGTCACACTTTCCTATTTCCACTTTTGGACTAGTAGTCAAGCACGTATCCCCCCAGAGCCTCCAAGAAAAGGCTGTTGGACCAAGATGCCCCAGTTGGACAAGGTCTTGGCCAAACATCCATCTCCAAAGGCCCGGGAGAAGGAGCTGGTGGGCAGAGATGCCCCAATTCAATCCAGTTGAACTTCCATCTGCCTTTGCAAGGACTCAGGGCTCAAGGGCAAAACACTGGTAAACTCCTGAAGCTGGGGCAAGGACAAAAGAGAGCTAATTAAGACTGAAAGCAAGACAAGGACCCCAAGCACTGCCTCCTTTTACTTTGGAGAGACCAGATAGTCTTACATTTCACTCATTTGTTTGCAGACATCTATAAAGGCATCTTCAAGAGACCTGTGTACACCTTGTCTGAGTTTAAGGAGACACCCTGAAGAGGATCCGATTATGAAGGACCAAATGCACATATTAAAATTAAACATCACACAATTCTCAAATTATTGGTTATTAATGTCCAGCGGTCTTACTTGTGCTGGGATCCACATTATTTCTGTGCACATTTGGAAGACACATTATCATAGCAAACTGCTAGGCTGAGATGAACTGTGGGTTCATCCAATCACCAAATGGCTCATTCATTTATCCCTGAGACAATTTCCAATTCCATCCATCTTTCATTCATTCTCAAAACCCATCCCTGACCTCCTGTTCCATCGGCTTTCCTATTTTGTAAAACAAACAAACAAAAAAGATAATACTTTATTTCTCAGCCTTCCCTGAAACTACATTAGTTTTGTGGCTCTACTCTAGCCAATGAGATATAAACGGATATCTGCTAAAGGGATTCTAGAAAAGCATTTTCTTTCTTGATGAAAATGGGAATGGATATGGCTAGTTGAGGCCTTTGGTCTCTTTTCTCTCTTTCTCATCTGTAAAGATGCAATGTCTGGAGGAACAACAGCCGTCTTGACCACGGGGCATTGTTAAGCATGAAGAGAATTAACCCAAGAACATGACAGCATGAGAGCATCACAACATGAGAGCTGCTAAACAATTTTAATATCCACCTACCTCTGGATTTCTTGTTATGGAGGCAAAATAAACCATTGTTTGTTTAAGTAATATAAGAGTTGGGTTTTCTGTTACTTATAGCGAAATGTATTCCTAATATGATTGCTTACTATGAGCGAGACAGGCACAATGCTTCTCCCAGGATGCTCCTAATCTAGAAAGGGGAGGAGAGAAAGAAAATAAAAGAAATAACAATAAAAGTAGGCTCCATGTACCTACAGCTCTACTGCTACCATCCAGAGAGACGGAGGCAAGGACATTCTCTGCCCAAAGCATGTTCCTAAAGCTCTTCTCACTTCCCTATCCAAAAGTGCCCCACTCTAAGAGCTCCCTGCACAAACAGGCCCTGCTCTAATGTGCCCCGCCTGCTTCTGTCCTGTAGCTACAAGGTCCAGAGTTCAGACCACATGCAATGAAAGATTTTCTGGATTAATACTCATTTTAGCTCAGCTAGCACTTTTGCTGTTTAAATCTACTTAGCACCAGTCTTAGCTTGTTTTCCTTCGCAGTCTGGTTTTTGTTTTCCCCCTGCCTAATCATATGCCAACATAATTCCTCCTATTTACCCTGGCCGGTTGAGCACAAGATTTCTTTCTGTTGGAATCCCAGGTTGACCCCTCAGTTCCAAGGTTCAATGTCCCTCAGTTCCAAGATACAAAGTCACAAGCAGGAAAAAGGATGACAGTTGCAGATGCAGTGCTCAATAACAAGGAAGGAAAACAATAATGACTTTTTATTAATGAAAATAATCACAGGCCGGGCACAGTGGCTCACTCCTGTAATCCCAGCACTTTACAAGGCCGAGGTGAGCAGATTACTTGAGTTTAGGAGTTCAAGACCAGCCTGGGCAACATGGCAAAACCCCATCTCTACTAAAAATACAAAAAGTTAGCTGGGTGTGTTGGTGTGTGCCTGTAGTCCCAGCCACTCAGGAGGCTGAGGTGGGAGGATCACTTGAGCCTGGGAGGCAGAGGCTGCAGTGAGCCGAGATCACACCACTGTACTCCAGCCTGGGTAACAGAGTGAGACTTCATCTCAAAAAAAAAAAAAAAAAAAAAAAGAGGCCGGGGGTGGTGGCTCACTCCTGTAATCTCAGAACTTTGGGAGGTCGAGGCCAGCAGATTACTTGAGATTAGGAGTTCCAGACCAGCCTGTCCACCATGGTGAAACCCTGTCTCTACTAAAAATACAAAAATTAGCTGGACATGGTGGTGGATGCCTTTAATCCCAGCTACTTGGGAGGCCGTGGCAGGAGAATTGCTTGAATCCGGGAGGCAGAGGTTGCAGTGAGCTGAGATTGCGCCACTGCACTCCAGCCTGGGCAATAGAGTGAGACTAAGTCTAAAAAAAAAAAAGAAAAGAAAAGAAAAGAATGAAAATAATCACGAACATGTGAGCACCGCTGGAGTGGCCCAGGACAACAGAGCCTCACTCTCCTGACCTCCCAGAGACTGTAAGCTCCTGGCAGACAGAGGCTATGCTGTGCTCATCCCACTGAGTACTCAGTGACTGATACACGCTGGGCACTCAAGATTTATCAGGTGGATAACTCCCCTCCACGACTCAATGAGATAAGTATAATTATCAATCCCATTTTACAGATGAAGAAACAGTCTCAGAGAGGAAAAGGCATTTGCCTAAGGTCAACTGCTGGTAAGTGGCAAAGCTGAGGTGTAAACTCAGGCAACCTGTCTCTAAGCACCTCACACAGGCGGTGCTTCAGTCTGTTTGTGTGCTCTCGGACACTTTCAATGAAATTTTGGCATGAAAAGGTACAGCGATTGCAATGTGAGCTAAAGGCAGTTATTTTCCCTCTGCTGAAACACGAAGATTCATCGCTGATTCTATGAGTTGGTCTTTGCTGCTCTTGGTAAGAATGACCTCTCAACCTGTGTAGGGAAGGTAGGCATCACGGAGTCACTGAGATGCTGGAAGATTCACTTTTTCAAGAGCATGAATGAAAGGCAGTTATTCAGATGACCAAAAACCCTTCACAAAAGGATTCTGTGCGAGTGTCTCTCAATAGCAAACTAACTTCCTCTTGCCTTAGAAATTCATTCACTCAATCATTTAGCAAATGTTGATCAAGCCTCTAATGCATGTCTGGAACTCTTATAGGCACTTGTTCATAACTGTGAACAAGAGAGATGAAATCCCTGCCCTCAACGGGCTTATATCCTGATAGGGGAGATAGGTAACATGGTAGGCTGAGAAGTAGTGCCCCGAAAAATATCCACTTTTGAATCCCTGGAACTTGTGAATGTTAAATATTTTTTACCATGTTTTACCCCACGTGGTAAAATAGAAATAAAAATAAAAACATCTTTGCAAATGTGATGAAGTTATGGATCTTCAAATGCGAATGATCCTAAACACATTAATTGTAAGAGGGAGGCTGGTCAGGTACAGTGGCTCATGCCTGTAATCCCAGCACTTTAGGAGGCCGAGGGGGGTGGATCACTTAAGCCTGGGTGTTAAGTGAAGTTAACTGAGTCCAGCCTGGGCAACATGGTGAAACTGTGTCTCTATAAAAAAATGCAAAAATTAGCTGGGTGTGGTAGTGCATACCTGTAGTCCCAGCTACCTGGGAGGCTGAGGCAGGAGGATTACTTGAGCCCAGGAGGTTGAGGCTGCACAGTGAGCCATGATCATGCTGCTGCACTCCAGCCTGAGAGACAGAGCAAGACCCTGTCTCAAAAAAAAAAAAAAAAAAGGAAAAGAAAAAGATAGGGAGGCAGAGGGAGATCTGACACACACAGAGAAGGAACTGCTGTGAAGATGGAGCAGAGAGATTACAAGCCACCACTGCCAAGATCGGAGTGATGCTAACACAAGCTGAGGACTACCACGTATGATTATCAATCCCATTTTACAGATGAAGAAACTGAATCTCAGAGAGGAAAAGGAACTTGCCTAAGGTCATACTTTTGGCAAGTGGCAAAGCTGAGATGTAAACCCAAGCAGCCTGTCTCTAAGCACCACACACAGGTAGTATCTCAGTCTGTTTGTCCCTCACCAATCAGAGCCTTCCTCCAGGAGTTGAAAGAGACACGGAACTAATTCTCCCCTGGAGCCTCCCGAGGGACTGCAGACACCTTGACTTCAGCCCCGTGCCACCGATTTCAAACTTCCTACGCCCAGAACTAGGAGAGAATACATTCCCGCCGTTTTAAGCCGCAAAGTTTTTGGTAATTTGTTACAGCAGCCCTAAGTGTACAAACACAGATCATTTAAAAACTCTGCTGCATAAACAATACCGTGCCGTGTGCTGTGCAAATAGGACTGAATGCTCACGGGACTTTTCAGAGGCATCCCCTGCATCTAGTGGGGCGCTCCCGTAATGGAAAGTTCAACGACCAGGAAAGGCTTCACTTCCTGGCTCCACTTTCCTTCTGCTGAAACACAAAGATTCATCGCTGACTCTATGAGTTGGCTTTTGCTGCTCTTGGTGTGCCCCCTGTAAGCACAATCCCAAGGCCACTGTGGAGCCCCGATGGAACCTTCTCCCTGCATCCTGTTTAAGTCCAGCGACTTCCCTCGCCAATTAGAGGCTTCCCCTTCAGCCGGTCCGGCTTTCCCCACACCTGCCGAGGGAAGCACGTGCCGGCCATTAGCCTCTCTTCATGCCACCGCTGCGTGTCACTTCATTGTTCCCCAGTTGGCAACGGTTCTGGAGAAATGACCCCATTTGGAAATGTTTGTGGGAGTCTGAGCAAAAGATCTACACAGCCCTCTTCTGGGGAAACACGAGGGTTATCAGAACTACCACTTCTCAAGCACCCATTTCATGCCAGAGCTGTATCTCCTTGCTGCTCAAGATGCGGCCAAGGCACCCCCACATCCGCATCTGCTGGGGGCTGAGGAACACACCTCTCACTCCCTGCCCCGACCTGCCAACTCTGAAGCTGCATTTTTAGTGTATTTTGTTTGTTTGGTTTGACACAGGGTCTCACTCTGTCACCCAGGCTGGAGTGCAGTGGTGCAATCATGGCTCACTGCAGCTTTGACCTCCCAGGCCCAAGCAATCTTCCCATGTCAGCATCCTTTGCAGCTAGGACCACAGGCATGTGCCAACATGCCTGGCCATTTGAAGATGTATTTTAATAAGATTTCTGGGTGACTCATGTGCTAGTAAGAGTAGAAGCTTTCCCAAACTACCACTAGGGATAAGGCCAGAGACTGGGAGTCCTGGTTTCCATTCTCGAAGTGACTGATAGTCCGGATTTGCTTGGCTGTATGGAGCTCAAAGCAATATTCCCAAGGCCCAGGATATCTCAATTTTGCTCGTTTTCAGTGTCCTGGGTCACTGCGAGTCTTTGCTGTCCCCAGAATCCACTTCCCAATTTTCCAGTAACTTTCCTTATTTAGGGATCAAGTCAGGTTCACCCCTAATATGTGAGGTCTCAAGGTGTAGAGGCCATGAGGGTGCACCTTGCAGACCTCTAACTACAGGAGGTGAAGTTGACGGAGGACCCCAGCACTGAACTATGACATTCATCACTGTACTATGACATTCATCACTGTTTTGCTCAGGAGGGGCTGCATTTCCCATGGCTGCCCCCAGCCAGTGACTGACAAGGCAGGGACACTAAGGCAGGTTTGTTTCTGACACACATGGGATTTTATGGATGGTGGACTTTGGCTTAAGGATCTGCTTTCCTCCCCCCATGGCTTTGCTGAATCTCCTTAGGCTGCACCATGGTCTAGAACACTTCCACCCTGCCTTCCTTTCCTCTCTCCTTTACTCTGGGTCAGACCTGCATGGCTCACCCAACCTTCCCCAGCTGGCTCCATCTTTATTTCCTCCCATAGGTATTTCTCTTAATTAAATGCTTGCACATTGAATCCTACCTTGGTATGGGATTCTTGGAGGACCCAATGACACACAGGGCAGGAGGACAAACTAAGTCCCACAAGGTCCCAAGGTTTCTCTCCACCTCTCCAAGTCCAAGGTGGGCAAGCTCTGCTCATAAGATGCCCCTAGCATGCATCTCACTAGACTCAGCCTTTATGTTCCTTGAAGGAAGCTGAGGCCAGGGGAACAGCTTTGAATTTATATTTTTCAGGCTTCCAGAGTTTCCCGTAGGAACATGAAGTGTCAGGAAAGCAGGCCAGCTTCTTTCCACCGCAGTTTTCCATACCCCCAGGCCTCAAGTGCACTCAAGGGGTATCCTGGTTTCTATATCCAAACTGCATCCATATCCCGCCACTCCCTTAACAACTGTCCCTCGGGTCTAGGACCAGAAGCATCAGAATCTGCTGGGAGGACAGATGCAGGGAGGTCTATGCAAAGCCTGGAATAAGGCCTGGAACTATTAAAGTATGGAATTCAGGGATTCCACGTACCCAGAGCAAAGTCTTCCCTTAGGCCCCATGGACTTCCCATCCTGTGGGAAGGGGCATAGCCCAAAGAGGCCAGAGTGGAGTCCCCCAAGGCTAGGCCTAACAATTCATTGTATTCAACCTTTAGCCTTTAGCCTTCGTCCCCCATCCTTAGCCCATGAAGCTAGCATGGGCCCCATCCCAGCTCCCAGGGCAGACATATCACCTAGATAGTAGCCACAGTGATTGTTTCTTGGATGGCCAGCTGACCTAATGAGCCTGACAAAACCCCTCGGTGTGAAAGCTAGGAGAGAAGCATGTGTTCCACATGCTGACCTTGGGTTTGGGGAGATCGAGATTCCCGGAGCACTGCTGCCATCCTTCCCCCTTAGAAGATGACTTGTAGCTCCCAGAGGCAGCTGTAGGGAGTCCAGGAATGAAGCCAATACAGCAGAAGGCAGAGTCAAGGGAGGGGAACAAAAAACCAGAAGCAACTGCAGCCAGTACCAGTCTGAACCCTCAACTTCCTTCAGTTACACAGGTTCATCCACCACTCAAAACAGAATAAATCCAAACACACATATATGGCCTCTACCTTGAACTCCAGTCTTATTAAGAATAAGAGTAAGAGACTTCGTGCAAACTCTGTTCTCACCCCTAAAACACCCAAAAGCTCACCAAAGAAGAGACATATTTGCCAACTAAGCATATGAAAAGATGCTCACCATTATTAATCATTAGGGAATTCAAATTAAAACCATCATGAAATAGCACTACTTATCTACTAGAAAGGATAAAATTTTAAACCAGAAAAAGAAAATGAAAGAAACTGGCAATATGGAATACTGGTAATGATGTGAAACAACTAGAACTTTCATACACTGAAAGTAAGAATGCAAAATGGTACAGCCCTTTGAAAACACAGTTTGGCAGTTTCTTTTGTAGCAAACATACTCTTACTAGGTTACCCAGTAATGCTATTCCAAGGAATTAACCCAAAAGAAATGAAACAAACGTCTACAAGAAGACTTGTATGTGAATGTTCACAATAGCATCCTTCATAATCACCAAAAACTGAAAACAGCCCAAATGTCTCTCAACAGGTGAATAAATAAACCAAATATGGAACAACCATACTGATATGGTTTGGATTCGTGTCCCCACCCACATCTCACGTTCAAATGTAATCCCCAGTGTTGGAGGTGGAGCCCAATGGGAGGTGATTGGATTGTGGGGGTGGATTTCCTCCTTGGTACTGTTATCAAGATAGTGAGTAAGTTCTTGAGAGATCTGGTTGTTTAAAGGTGCATAGCACCTCCCTCCTCGCTCTCTTCCTCCTGTTTCGGCCATGTGAAGTGCTGGCTTCCTCTTTGCCTTCTGCCATGATTGTAAGTTTCCTGAGGCCTCCCGGGAAGCCAAGCAGATACCACCATGCTTCCTGTACAGCCTGTGGAACTGTGAACCAATTAAACCTCTTTTCTTTATAAATTACCCAGTCTCAGGTATTTCTTTATAGCAATGCAAGAACTGACTACCACAGTGGAATATTATTTGGCAATCAAAAGGAGCAAACTCCGGCACACACAACAAAATGGGTGAATCTCATAAGCACCATGCACAGTGAAAAAGGTCAAACACAGGAGGCTACTCACAGAATGAATCTTTTAAATGACATTCTGGACAAGTCAAAACTATAGGGACAGAAATCAGATCCGTGCCTGGCAGGGGTTGGGGTGAGGGAAGAAGAAAGAAGAAACCTTTCAGGGTGATGGAGGGGTTCTATAGCTTGGTTGTGGTGGTGGTTACATGCCCATAAATATTCATGAGGAATAATTGAACTGTACATTGAAAAAGTGCATATTGTATTTCATTGAATGTAAATTACACATCAATAAACCTGACTTCATATATATACTGATATGTTTGGATATTTGTCCTCTCCAAATCTCATGTTGAAATATAATCCCCAATGTTGGAAGTGGAGCCTGATGGGAGGTGTTTGGATTATGGGGGTGGATTCTTCATCAATGGCCTAATGACATCTCTTTGGTAATGAGTGAGTTCACACAAGATCTGGTTGTTTAAAAGTGTATGCACCTCCCTCTGTTTCTTGCTTCCATGCTCAATGTGTGACATGCTGGCTCCCTGTCACCTTCTCCCATGATTGCAAGCTTCCTGAGACCTTCACCAGAAGCTGAGCAGATGCTGCCATCATGCTTCTCATTCGGCCTACAGAACCGTGAGCCAATTAAACCTCTTCTCCTTGTAAATTACCCAGCCTCAGGTATTTCTTTATAGAAATGGAAGGACAGTCTAACATATACACCAACTAAATACCAGTACTTATCATGTGTTCCAAATCCTTTACTTGAATTAGCTCTTCTAACCTGCCTAACAACCCTACAAGGTGTGAGCTATTATTATTACCATTTTACTGATGAGAAAACAAACATAGAGAGGAGGAGTTACCTGCCAAATGTCACCCAGCTAGCAAGTGGTGGGCTTGGGACTCAAATCCAAAAAGTATGATTTGGAGCCCATGCCCATCCCCACTGTACCACAGGTTGCAAATGGAGGCATGGAGGCCAAATCATTTGCTTACATTCACCAGCGAGGTCAGAGAAGGGAGAACGGGAGCAAATCAGATTTAGGAAAAAAAAAAAAAACCTTGTTCCAGCCCCAGACATGCTGATTTTCCCACAGTTGCTGCTCCAATTCTTCTGGCTAATTCTTCAATGCCAGCCAACTCCCTCTGGGCCCCTAACTCGAAAGCCCAGCAAGATTCTGCAAGAGAAAATGACTGCTTCCTAAAAGCACCCGGTGGATTTCCCTGACACATCTTGTCGGCACTCAGAATGCCCATGACAGCTTCTCCTGAAATATTTTCCAGGTGAGCTCTCTGACTGCCCCACAGCCAGCCTATTGCCTCTGATTACTCCTGTTCCCTCACAGCCGGAATGGCCTGTTGACAAGACCTCTCACTCCTTCCAGGTCCAGATCTGACCTTCCCCAGTTTCTTAGATCAAATGCAGAAGCAGGTGCTTAAGGAGAGTCACTGGATGGTGTTAAAAGCCGATTTCTCCCCCTCTTAACAATGCAAGTTGGAAGGTGGTGATCAGAGGGGAAACATTTAGAGGCAATGTTCCTCCAGGTGCCATTTCCTCACAGTGGACTTGGAGCAAAGGCTGCTCCAACAGCAGGGAAAAAAAAACCCACTGGGGCTCTGGGCCTGACACAGGGGCACATTGGATGGATACTGCCAGGTCTGGAACTTTGTAAGGGGTTGCAAACATCTGTGCTGCAATGTTCTTCCCAGCTCAATTAGAAAGATGGACCAGACTCCACACAAAGGCTCCCCTAGGAAGTAGCTGAAATGCAGTTTCCACAGACCCTTAAAAGTGGCAGAGTAAGACCATCTGCCAAAACAGGAAAAATGTTTAACAACTTGACAAGGAGTTTTTAAAAATCTTCCCCAGGGTTTGTCTATCGTAAATCTGTTAAAGCAGGGTTTTAGCCCAGGGATAGGAAGGAGTTGGGAATCTTGGTTCTAATTCCATTTTGAACTTGTCTGTTCTCAAACCTCTTTGTCATTCCTCCGTTCCACTTTCTTCTGACTATCAGAGCAAACTGGTTTCCTGTTGAGGGCTGCCTGTGATTGATTGGTTGTGACTGTTGTATGTTAAGAGGGATTCTGAGTCATGTATGGACTCAGTGAGAAAGAGTGTTGTGATTGATTAGTGATGTCTGCTGGGACTGAGGCAATAGGGAATCATAAAGGCAAGCCACCTATTTCCCATCTCTATTATATACAAAAAGGAAATGGTAATAGGAGGAAGACATCAGAAAAAAGTATCAAAAATAAATGCAATTTAGTTTACTAAAAACCACCAGATACCTTTTAGAACCTGTTTCTGACAAGCATAGCCCCAGCTACTGACTCCAGTGCCACCCCAGAGAGTCCAGTAAACACTCAACACCTGCAAAGCATAAAGCATGTGGTCGTCTTCTAAGAAGAACACAGTTCCTTCTGCATAATGATGTCATTATTGTACTCTGTGATCCCACCACCCTGGCCACAGTCGATTGGTTAAAACAGTTGGAAACTATAGGCCACAGGCACCTGTTTGGGTAAATAAAGTTTTATTGAAACATAGCAACACTCATTGGTTTGTGTATTATCTACAGTTACTTTTGTGCTCCAATGATGGAACTGAGTCACTGTGACCGAAACTGCATGGCCTGCAAAGCCAAAAAGTTTTACTCTCTGGCCCTTTTCATTAAAGTTTGCTGACCCTTGGATTAAACAGTTGCCATTCAATGTAAATGTAATTGAAATGAAGGGTTCATAATAAAACTCAGCCATCTATAAGTTATCTTGAGAATAACCACTGTCATGCTATATTGGCTGATGACAAATTATTTCAGTCATCAGATTCTTTGTCTTTCCCTCTCTCTCTGAGGGAGATACAGGTTGAATCAAGGTTACTAGAACTACTGCTGGATCCAGAATGGAAGTGAAACACTGGTCTTGTTTTCCATGAGGCTTGCTCTATAGCCTAATCTTGGAAACACTGTATTATTCCCTATGCTTTCACACTTCCCTGCATTTTTATAAAATAAACTTTCATGACCTAAGGGTAGGAGAGTTAGGGGATTTCACTTCTCATGCCACCTCTGGTGGTGCCTGTCTAGTACAGTGTCTGCAAACATGAAGCCTGGACAGGAAAGAGTACCACGATGGATTAGTGATGTCTGCCATGGGTCATGGAAGGAGAGGAGAGAGCAATGTGTGATGTGTATTTAGAGCTAGGGCTTAAGTTAATCTTCTGTGCCTTCTCTTTGCAACCTAAGAGTCTATCTTCCATGTCTACCTTATTACCACCTTCTCTCATCTTCCTTGGAAGTTAGATTTAAAATACATCATTCTGTTTGTGAATATGCACCATTGCGCCATTTTCTCCAGAGAGTTTCATACATAATCTTTATTTCCTCAGTCAAATAACAAACATCTCCTTAAACATGCTATTTCTCTTATTTTAAAAGACTCCTGGCCAGGCATGGTGGCTCACACTTGTAATCACAGCACTTTGGGAGGCCAAAGCGGGCAGATCACCTGAGATCAGGAGTTTGAGACAAGCATGGCCAACATGGCAAAAACCCATCACTACTACTAATACAAAAAATTAGCTGGGCCTAGTAGCACACATCCTGTAGTCCCAGCTACCTGGGAGCTGAGGCAGGAGAAACCCTTGAGCCCTGGAGGCAGAGGTTGCAGTGAGCTGAGACTGCGCCACTGCACTCCAGCCTGGACAACCGAGCGAAATTCCATCTGGAAAAAAAAAAAAAAAAAAAAAGACTCCAGCAGCAGGTGCCAAGCTGGGCACATAATACTCATTTAATGAATCCATGAAGCTTCTAATTTGGGGATTGAAGGTGCCAGCTTTCCTCTTAGAGCTCTGATTCTCCATTTATTCACATCAACTTTGAGGAAGACATTCCCTCTAGTTCATCTAAAAGTTTCCCTTAACAACTCAATCGTCTTTATTCTTGTGCAGGGCAATGGATATGCCATGCCCCACAAGTCCAGCTGGTTTGGCTGGGAGCCACCTGGCTGCAGAGTCACTGTCTGTCCGGGTGCAGTGACTATCCACGAGAAGTTGGACTTACCCTTTGTTTCCAAGTTCTCATCCTGACCCCTGCCTACTTCCTTCTTGGCTTCTCTCCACCTCTAAGCTTACCTCACTCTCCAAGGCCTCCTCCCACCCACTCTGTGACCTTTCTCTCTAAAATATGGCCTACAGAGAGTCTCTATGTAACAAAATCTCATTTGCTGGTGACAATCGTTCCAAGCCTTCCCAGGACTTTCCAGCCTCCATATCTGAAGGTTATGTTAACTTAAACACCCACAGGTCTCTAACTCATGGCCCCTACCTGTGGAATTGCAGACCCTCAGAATCATTTCCTACTCACCTGCTGTCACTTTCCCTAGTTACTGCTTAGATTGGCCAGGGATAGCCCTCATTTATTAAGTTTATTCATGATCTTCTTGGTACATGCTTTGTTTTTTTGAGACAGAGTCTTGCTCTATCACCCAGGCTGGAGTGCAGGGCCATGATCTCAGCTCACTGCAACCTCTGCTTACCGGGTTGAAGTGATTCTCGTACCTCAGTCCTGCAAGTAGCTGACACTACAGGCACCTGCCACCACACCTGGCTAATTTTTGTATTTTTAGTAGAGACGAGGTTTCACCATGTTGGCCATGCTGGTCTTAAACTCCTGACCTCAACTGATTTGCCCACCTCAGTCTCCCAAAGTGCTGGGATTACAGGTGTGAGCCATGGTGCATGCCTTTTGTCACCCAAAGCCCTAAAACAGAACTGCCTGGACCCCAGTCTTATACAAATCTCCATAACAAAAACTGCTTCTCATTTCTCCTCAACTCTCCTTCTACACAGAAGAAATATGCAGTTGGCTCTCAGGAAGGTAGTCTAGCGCATGGTTAAGAGGACGACATTGCACTAGACACGTGGATTTAAATTCAGATTTCCACTCTTTCCTGGCCACTCAGATGTTAACTAAACTCCCCATGCCTCAGTTTCCACGTGTAAAGTGGAATATTAATACAGTAATCATTAACTTATAGAATTGTGTGGGCGTATTCATTTTCTAGGGTTATTGCAAGAAATGGCCACACACTGGATAGTTTGAAATAATAGAAATCCATTCGCTCATTGTTCTGGACGCCAGAAGTGGGAAATTGAAGTGTCCAAAGGGCTAGTTTCTTCTGAAGGCTGGGAGGGAGGATCTGCTCCCGGCTCCTCTCTTACCTTCTGGTGGCTGACAGTAGTGACAGTAGTCCTTGGAACTCCTCGGTTTATAGACACATTACCCCAAACTCTGCCTCCATTTTATTTTATTTTATTTTTATTTTTTATTTTTTTTGCCCTGTCCCAGTCAGTGAAAGGGACACTTTATTGAGCCCCAGGGCCATGGGGCCCTTCGCGGAAGGAAAAGCCTTATTTGACCTTCTTCTTGGGGCACAAGTTGTTGGCGTGGCCACACTTCTTGCAGCAGTTGACAGCACAGGGGTGAGCAGGGCACTGGCGCAGATCCCTGAGAGTAATATCTTGTTGCAGTTGTATTTCTGGGCAAGCCAGTGGAGGGAAGGCTCAATAATGCCACCTCACAGACGCAGCACCAGGTGCAGGGTGGACTCTTCCTGGATGTTCTAGTCTGAGGGACTGCAGCCATCCTCCGGCTGTTTGCCCGCAAATATCAGACACTGCTGGTCAGGCAGGATGCCCTCCTTGTCTTGGATTTCGGCTTTGACATTCTCAGTGGTGTCAGTGGCCTCCACCTCAAGGGTGATGGTCTTGCCCATGAGGGTGTTCACAAAGATCTCCATCTCTGAGTCTGCAGCTCGGCCACCTCACTGAAGAGAAAGAGCGCCTCCATTTTCATATCACCTTCCTCCATGTGTAGCTCTCCTCTGTGTGCCTCTTACTGGGACTCTTGTCCCTCAGGGCCTACCCAGATAATCCAGCATGTTCTCATCTTGAGACTCTTAACTATATTTACAAGACCTTTCTTTCTTAAAAAATTAAATTTATTTTTAATTTCCATAGGTTATTGGGAACAGGCGGTATTTGGTTACATAAGTAGGTTCTTTAGTGGTGATTTGTGAGATTTTGGTGCACGCATCACCCAAGCAAAAAAACTAACCCCAATTTGTAGCCTTTTATCCCTCACCCCTTTCCCACCCTTTCCCCTGAATCCCCAAAGTCCGTTGTGTCCTTCTTATGCCTTTGCATCCTCGTAGCTTAGCTCCCACCTATCAGTGAGAACATATGATTAGGTTACTCCAGGTTACTAAGAATGCCATTAACTCATTCCTTTCTATGGTAGTATTCTATCATATATATATATACACACATACATACACACACACACACACACACACACACATATATATATATATCACAGTTTCTTTATCCGCTCATTGATTGATGAGCATTTGGGCTGGTTCCACATTTTTACAATTGTGAATTGTGCTGCTATAAACACGTGTGTTCAAGTATCTTTTTCATATAATGACTTCTTTTCCTCTGGGTAGATACCCAGTAGTGGGATTGCTGGATCAAAGGGTAGTTCTACTTTTAGTTCTTTAAGGAATCGCCACACTGTTTTCCATAGGTCTTGCACTAGTTTACATTCCCACCAGCAGTGTAGAAGTGTTCCCTTTTCACCACATCCACAGCAACATCTATTAATTTTGATTTTTTGTGTATCTGCAAGACCTTTCTTACAAATAATGTCACATTCACAGATTGTAGATATTGGGATGTAGACATACCATTTTGGGGAGCACAGTTCAACCCGTGACAGTAGGATTATAAGAGATGGTGCATATACTGTGCTTAGCACCATGCCTGGCACATAGCAAATAGTTTTGTTCTTATCATTCTTTAAAGGGCCAGAGCTAGGCTCTAGATTTAAAAACAAGTATCTCTGATCCTCTCCATTTCCCATCTCTCTGTCTCTCTCTCCCTGCTTAGTCTGAAATCCACCAGAAGTTGAGCCTGAAACAAGGACTTGGATAAGCTAGTTTTATTGGTGGTAGGGGTAACATGTGGGGGAGGGTCGGAGTGGGGAGGTCAAAGTGACCTCAGGACTCAGGTGCAAGGGAATGAACAGAGTGAGCCAAGGAAGAAGGAAAAGCCAATAGGAGGTTCCTTTTTTTTTTCTTTTCTTTCTTTTTTTTTTTTTTTTCTGACAGAGTCTCGCCCTGTCACCAAGCTGGAGCGCAGTGGCACAATCTCAGCTCACTGCCACCTCTGCCTCCCAGGTTCAAGCGATTCTCCTATCTCAGCCTCCCAAGTAGCTGGGACAATAGGCATGCTCCACCACGCCCAGCTAATTTTTGTATTTTTAGTAGAGACGGGGTTTCACCATGTTGGCCAGGATGGTCTCCATCTCTTGACCTCATGATCCACCTGCCTCAGCCTCCCAAAGTGCTGGGATTACAGGTGTGAGCAACCATGCCTGACTGAGGCTACTTCGTATATGAAGCAGCTATGTAGACAATGGGATATAAATACCATTGGAAGCTGTGAGAAGTGTACAGAATACATCCCAGAAATGTCCCGTTGATGGATCAAGGTGAGGCATTTATACCCCAAGTCCACCTGCCACTGGTTGAGGGTCATCCCCAGTGTCTCCTGCTCATGGCCTCGGCAGCCTCCTACAGCTTCACAGAGGTGGGGTACGCACTTGGATAGCATCCTGTCGATTTGAGTCTGAGCTTGCAGGAATCTCTGACCGGCAGCTGCAGCTGCATTCAGAGGTGAGCAGGTGTGAGAAGGAACACCTTAAATCTGCTTAAGGGGGTATGATAAGGAACACCTTAAAACTCCTTAACTCCTCACTAGAAGCCAATGCATAGATATCTTCCATGATAGGCTTATTTTTTTCATGTTGTCACAGGTTGAATTGTGTCCCCCAAAAAGATACATTGAAGTCTTAACTCCCATACCAGTGCATGTGATTGTGTTTGGAAATAGGGTCTTTGCAGATGGAGTCAAGTTAAGATGAGGTCCTTAGGGTGGCCACTGCTCCAATATGATGGGGGTACATGCCTTAATAAGAGGAAGAGAAATGGCAGAGGCTGCCATGCACAGGGGGAAAATGTGAAGTCACACAGGACAAGGTCCACGTAATGATGATGGCAGAGATTGGACTGATGCATCTACAAGCTAAGGAATGCCAAAGATTGCCAGCAACCAGGAGATGCTAAGAGAAGGACATGGAGCACATTCTCTCCTAGAGCCTTCAGAAAGAGCACAGACCCGCTAACACCTTGATTTGTAACTTCTAGCCTTCAGAACTGCAAGAGTATCCATTTCTCTTGTTTTAAGCCACCCAGTCTGTGGTACTTTGCTATAGTAGTCCCAGGAAATGAATAAACATGCTCATTCATTCATTCTAGCAATGCCTGGGTATGTTTTATGGGATAGAATGGGCTCACAAGTTCATTACTTAAACCAATCTTTGAGCCTCTTTGTGGCTCAAATAGGACCCCACTGACCATGGGAGTGTTCAGGCGGGATCTGGGTTGGAAACATGTGTCCTCTTCCAAATTGCTATGCAGCTCACCCACACCATCTGCCAGCATTCTTCACCCCCTCTCCTACTGCAGACCTGTTCCCGAGACAGCTCTGCTCCCAACATCCCTGAGAGTAGTATCTTGACCAAATCAGGGACCACCCTATAAAAGACTTAGGACTTCACCTCCCAGGTACAAGCACATCCATTTGCACTTCTTTAAACTGCATGCTATTCAGCTTCCCTTCCATCATCACAGTGGACTCCACTTTGAATCCTCCCAGGCTATAGTTGTAGAGTGCATGGGCCCTTGGGATTATCAAAGCTCATCCTTCCCACTTTACTCTTGGAGAAACATTATAACTTACCACCTATCACCCTAGGCCTGAGTCCTGCTCCAGGGTGGAATAGGAGTTCTGGGTTTCTCGTCCCAATCCATCTGGTCATTTTGACCTTGGTCACATTCTCTTTTTTTGTGGGGGAGTGGTGCTGGGAGCATAGGGTCTTCATGCCATCTCTTCTGCTTGTGCCTGGATTGCAGCCTTAAAGATTTCATCCAGAATGTAATGCAGGCAAGAAATTCCCACCAATACCAAGGGGCTAATGAGAGCCATTGTGTTTCCTTATGAAAAGCAGAGGTCAGCACCTTTAGTTGAGGAATGAATTATGAACTTGTCTTCAGCGTGTTTCTCACAGTTCCTCCTACTGTGCTGGGTGTACTAAAGACAGACGACACCCTACCCCAAAGTCAGCGTAGAAATGCAGAGAAGCTTGAGAACATGAAATAGGAGATAAGAACAGAGAGAACGGGGGAGCAGAGGGAAGAAGAAGAGAAAAGAAATCGTCAAGAACACATAGAAAACTATCTGCTGGTTAAATTGCAGGCTTTGAAATGCGAAGAATGGCATGTTCCAGTAGTTTTTTATAGACCCATGCTCTACAATATTAGCAACAACCAAGGCGGACACACAATTTCATGGTTACATCGCGAATTGGTTATTTCTGCCAATGCAGCTAAGGGATACCCTGATCAGTAAAATCCAGATAATTTCCAAAGCTGTTGCATCAAATCCTTTGGCTTAGTCCTTCCTGCGAAACACAGGATCACTCCCTGACGTTACCAGAAAACTGTTACTGCAGACTGGCATTTCACCTTCTTTAAATGATTCTGACCACTTTCCCCAAATACAGAGGTGTTTCCAAAGTAGGAAGAACAGATAAATGTGCCAGGCACAGCATGCCTGTACTCCCAGCTACTCAAGAGGCTGAAGCAGGAGGATTGCTGGAGAGCAGGAGTTTGAGACTAGCCTGAGCAACATAGCAACACCTCATCTCAAAAAAAAGTTATAAAAAATTATAAAACAATAGACTACACTCCGTCTTCACCCACCTCCAAAACACACAAAGGAATTCTTGTCTTCATGGTGCGTGCCTGGGTCATTTCTGCAGGTGATTCATTAAAACGCCTGGTTTGGAGTCATAAATTGTACACTCGTAAGTATATGTATGTTAGTTACTGCTGTGTAACAAACTAACCCAGAACTTGGTGGCTCAAAGCAACAACCATCTTACTTGAGTCTACAGGTTGTCTAGTTCCACTGATGTGGGCTAGGTACAGCTATCTTACTCATGCATCTGTGTAATCAGGGGGCAGGTTGGCTGGGGGCTGGCTGGTTTAGGATGTCCTCAGCTGGGATGACTTACACCTTTCCAGCAGGGGGTGTTGTCATGGTGGTGACTAGCAGAAAATAAAATAAGTAAATCACTGTTTCCAGTGTCTGCAGTGAGATTGTTACCACCTCATTGTCCACAACGGGCCACATGCTCAAGCCACAAACTGTGTGGGAGGGCCCTACCGAAGTTATGGACACAGGGAGACATGAAAATGAGATCCATGTGTCCAGTCAGTTTACTAGAGGGTAGAAACTGCACAGGTAACTATTCAAAAATTGTTTGCTAGCTACATACAGAAAACAAAATGAAAAGTTCGGAAAATTATCTGATCATCCCCTTGGTCAGTGATCTGACAACATTTTAGTAAAGAGCTAGGTAGTAAAACTGTAGGCTTGTAGAACGTGCAGTCTCTGTCACAGCTACTCAGGTCTGCCACGGTAGCATGAAAGCAGCCATGGAGGATACATAAATGAATGGGTGTGGCTGTGTTCCAATAAAACTTTATTTATTAGCAAAAACAGGGGGCTGGCCCATGATCTTGGTCATCATTCATCAAACTGATATTTGCTGGGGCCAGACTATGGGCCAGGCACTGTGGATGTGAAGATAAATAAGACATGTCCCAAAGAGCTTTCAGCCTAATATGGAGACTGGTAGACTGTAAGAGCTCAACAAATAACGCCCTGAGTTAACATTAATGGGAAAATAGATAATAAAGAAACACAGTGGAAAGAAATGTTGCTGGGGCCATGGAAGTCTAGACAGGGTGCAAGGGATAGGAAGAAAGAGGCTTCCAGGAAGAGGTTAGGTTTGAAGACTGGCTAGGCATTCTTACAAGAATATCTAGGGTAGAGTTTGGAATTCCAGGCTGAGGGAACAGAGAGATTAGAGACCAGGTGATGAAAAAGAACTTGGCGAATATTTAAGCGGGGCTGGACCAAAGGGTGTTTCATTTAGCTTTCAATGTTTTTGGCTGGGTCTAGATTCTTTTAAATCTAAATTATTCGAAGGTTCAAATTTCCGCAATCCCTGGGGAACACCCAGTACCTGAGGTGTTATGACAGCATGTCTTTTCGTCCTACCCAATTTAAGGAAGCGATCCGGTGTATAGAGAATGAACCAGATTATGAATCAGCAGAACCGGGCTCTAATTCCCCTCACTCCTCTCATTGCTCCCTGGATAACCTTAACCATTTCACATGCCTCTTTATGCCTCAATTCCCCTAACTACAAAATGGGGGAAATAATGTCTCATAAGGTCGCTGTGAGAATTCCAAGAAATATCTACGATGTGCTTAAACACACTGCCTGGCTGGGGATAAACACTCAGAAACGCTAGCTAGCTATCATCCTCACCTTCATTGTTGATCATCATTGCCATCTTGATTAACTCTTCTCTCTATCCAATCCGTCCTTGAAACTCCCTGCCCCAGACACTGAAGCCTCCAGAGATGAACCCAGAACTGGCTCCAGAAACAAGTCCCCCACTCCCTGCTGTTTGTTGGGTGGGGTGAGTTGGGGGACGCTGTCTGAGTCTCTGTTGTGTGCACAGCCAGCAAGGAGGCCTGGAGCAGGGCCGGAGACAGGCAGTGGCGGAGGCTGCGAGTTGCTCGCCAACAAACAAAAGTTGCCTTTCATCTGATCCAGTGCTCCCGAAGAGGAATCACTTCCTCCTGCCTGGGCGTTTATGAAAGCCGACAGCAGAGGCGAGAAAACAGCCAGCTCTTTCTGCGCGTGATAAAACCATTACAATCAATTTAGGCAGCTCGCAGGCGCGCAGACAGACTCTGTGTCGACTGGATTCTGTTACCGGGAGTGGGGTGGGGGGAGCCGGGGCGGGG
>NW_016821178.1:220562-305621 GCF_001698545.2 Rhinopithecus bieti
TGGGGGGCGTAAGGGGGGCCTTCTGGGAGACTGGAGCGTTCGGCCTTCCGCGGATGGGCCCCATTACGGCTGCAGGCTGGCGCCACTGCTGCGGGGGCTCGCTACCCAATGAAAGTGTCATCCAACTGGAAGATGGGGGGGCTACCAGTGTTAGCTTAACTCCTGCGGTCTCGCAGACTAATTGCTCACGGTGGAAACACGCCTCAAAGTGCTTTGGCCTCGTCAATAATAGGGTATCAGATGCTTTCCATTCCGCAGTGCATTGATCTGTTTCCTCCCCAGGCCGCCTCCTGGCTCCGCTCCCTGGCGTCCCCCCACCGGTGCTGCCCTGGCTTCTACCTCTGATGACTCTTCTTCCTTTTTTTTAAAGTGTTTTCTAAGCGTGTGTTTAGCATGAGTGGTGCCTAAGTGCTAATTGTTACACCACAGATTGATTGGCGACGAGATGGCTTGCCAAGTTCCTCCAGTCTCCTGGGGGGAGGAGGGCAGAGGCGGAGAGAGGAAGGGTGGGGAGGGCTGAGGGTGGGGGTAGCAGCGGTTGTTGGAGGGAGGAGGAGAGGGGAATCCTTGATGCTTCTGAGTTCCCTCTAAGTCTATGTCTTTCTGGGTTGGAAACTCGTGCCTGTCGTCGGGGAGACTCAGTGAGGGGCAACCTCTACTGATATTTTGTTATTTGAGAAAGTGGCATCGGTTTGTTTGCCAGTGCTGAATAAACCCTGGAACAGGCTGCGGCTGATGGAATCGAGCAGGGAGGACAAGCAGTGGGGTCAAACGTCCTTGCTGTCCGGGCAGGGAGCACATTGTTTTATCCATGAAACCCCCGCAGTAACCCCCAGTCCAGGTCTAGGTTAGGGTCCCTGCTATACGCCCTGAGAACTAGAAGTCTGTACTTAGCCCATCATCCCGTTTTTAAGTTACTTATTTAATTATCTGGTGCTTTCCACTGACCTGTTTTCCACAATGGTGGGAACCTAACGCAGAGCTTGTCAGGTTCATGTTGCCCCCAGAACATTTCTTGTCATTCATCCAGACCACTGGGTTTTGAGGTCTTTGGAAAATGGGGTTAGCCGAGCCTGTCAAGATTCCCGCAGGTGGGGCTCCTTTGACACCTAAAATCCTTCCAAAGGCAATGCTGGATGCCTCCTTATAAGGCAAACAAACTCTGTCTTGGCAATGAACACGCTGAAACACTTGCACCTGACAGGTGAACCTAACATTTCTGGGTGTGCGCCTACTTAAAATGAGACAGCACGGAGTCTATTAATGCAGTTGTGAAATCCAACCAGTTTTGGAGAGCAGCTTCTGACCCACTTGGAAACTCTATCCTCCAGGTGGAAAGTAGGGGGCCTAAGCAACACAGGCGGTGAGGTGCACTTGGAAGGCAGATAGCCTGAGCTCCACCTCTCATCCATCTGGTGACACTGGACAAGGCACTTAACTTCTTAGTGCCTCAGTTGGCTCACTTGTGAAACAGGGATAATGGCAATGCCCAACCCATATCAGGAGGGCCAAATGAAAGGCCATCTGGTGATTAATAAATATTCCATCAGCAGTGGCTGGTACAATCGCTGCTTTGTCATCTTTCTTATTTGTTCTGAAATACTCAGCATTGTATGGTCTTGCTGCTCAGTGTATGCTGCGTGAGCAGTGGCTTCAGCTCATCTGAAAACTTTTTAGAAGTACAGAATCTCAGATGCTGCCCCAGACCTACTGAATGGGAACCTGCATTGTCACAAGATTCCCCAGGAGATTTGGGAGCACACTGAAGTTTGAGAAGCACCAACTTATACATACTAGAACCCCTTCTTCCCCAACCCAGAGCATAGTAAAGGCACAGCTTATATTTGGACTTCTTGGGGGAGGACAAGCATGACATTTAGCACCTCCCCCAGAATGAGACAACTTCACTTGCTTTACAGTGGACATGACCATGAGCTGTCATCGGAGTTTTACCCTTTGGCCAACCAAGAGCTACAGGTATCTAAGGCTTGGTTTTGCGACTTTCTTTTGGGACAAGCATCCTTGGCATTTTCTTAAGAGATTGGCTGGCTTCCTGGGAAATGACAGCTCTGGACCATTCTTCCCTGAAAATACCCAGCAGAGTCATAGTTTACCTGCAGCCTTCCTCAGCTGATGGAGTATCCAGGCAGGCAGTAGAATAGGATGGCTCAGAATATCGGTTATGGGAACAGCACTGAGTTCAAGTGCAGAGAACAGCTTGTGGAACCTAAACCCCTTAATCCACCTGTATCCATTCTGTGCCTACACTGGGACCTCCCCATGTGCAGCTTTTGCTTGTCTCTGCCTTTCTCATTGTTCAAATTTGAACTAAATGTTACCGCCACAGAGACACCTCCCTTGCTGACCTCCTAAAGCAGTCATCCTCTATGTCATGACCCTATTTCTTCTTCTAAAGCACTTACCAGTGACAGAAGTTACCTCATTTGTTTCTGTATTCCTAATCTGTGTCCTCCCATCCATTAATTAGAACATAACTCCTTGGGGGACAGTAGTTCTGTCCTTGTTACCAGTGAACCCACAGTGCCTAGAACAGCAGATAGTACAAAGTAGATGCTCTAGAAATGATTGTGGACTGACTCCTTCAAATTTCTCATCTGTAAAATGAAGATAAAAGAGTGACTTATTTGCTTAGAATGGAAGTCAGGTAACCATGTAAAGCTCATAGATCGAGAACATATACCTGGCCAGTGCTCAATATATAGAAGTGGTTATTTATAGCAGCAATAGTGGTATAATTTAATACTGAAAACAAGCTCAAAGAGACATTCGCTTACCTCTATCTTTGACATAAATACTGTTACTAGATTCTACTACCACAACTAATAATAATAATCTAACAAGACAGTCACAAATGTGAAAGTCCACTCTTATTTCAAACTGGTATTTTGGTTTCCACATAAGTTTGTTTGGGGACAAAAGTTAAAATACACAGAGATGTGAATTCCACAGTACCAAATAAATAGTTGGTGAATTAAGAAATGAATTGTACTTTCCAACTACCTGCCCTTGGGCAAGCAACTGCACCTCCGCAAGCCTCAGCTTCCTCATCATGTCATTTGGGGTAATAATAGCTATTTCATGGAGTTGTGGTTGTAGTGAGGATAGAGAGAGATAATGTGTTTGAAAGCAGTGGCTCGGGTATATAGAACTCCTTCAGCAAATATCATCTTTTCTAATTTTATTCTCTCTCCAGTGCCTGTGGTGGAACCATACTTGGAAGTATTTGCCTCATTTTATAGACGAGGGAATGATGTTCAGAGAAGTTTGAAAGCTTTTCAAGTTTCTCTCCCTCTTTCTCCCCCTCTTCCTCCCTCCCTCCTTCCCTCATCCCCTCTCTTTCATACACACACTCTTCCTAATTAGGGAAGTAATGAAAACTCAAAAATTTTTTATACCAGATCATTCCCAACAAGAAAAGGCAACAAGACTCCAACCCAGTTCCAGCTATCAGCTTTGAAATTTTCTAAGTCTATAGCAATGATATTGGTTAACACCACAGGGTTTTTTTTTTTTTTGGGGGGGGCGGTTGTTTGTTTGTTTGTTTGTTTTGAGAGAGAGTTTCTCTTTTGTCACCCAGGCTAGAGTGCAGTGGTGAAATCTCAGTTCACTGCAACCTCCGCCTCACAAGTTCAAGTGATTCTCCCCCCTCAGCCTCCAAGTAGCTGGGATTACAGGCACCCACCACCACACCCAGCTAATTTTTTGTATTTTTAGTAGAGATAGGGTTTTGCCATATTGGGCAGGCTGGTCTCGAACTCCTGACCTCAGGTGATCCTCCCACCTCAGCCTCCCAAAGTGCTGGGATTACAGGTGTGAGCCACCACGCCCGGCCTGAAAGTCACTTTAAGACCTATAAACAAATCCTGGAAAAATAATGACGATCTGGGAAGGACTGCTGATCATGCTGTCTTAGGTCACCAGTTTTCAGACCATTTCTTTAGCTTTAGTGTGATTTGGCCATGCAGGCTCTTACTCACATGGAGCCACAAATGATGATAATGATGACAACAATAATGAAAACGATAGCTAAAATTCTGCTATTGCTGCACAGCCTTGGGCAAGTTTATTGAAACTCCCTAAACCCCACTTTCCTCTTCTGCAAAATGGAATAGGATTTCTTCCCCTCTGGTGCAGTCGTAAGGATTAAATGACATCATGTGAGGTGGCACCTATCACTGAGCCCCATGGCCACTATTTAGTCTCTCTTCTGTCACTCAGTCCCTCTCAGTCAGACTTTATTTCTACTGTAACAGAGTGCGCTATCAGTGCTCACGTGGACAGGTTAAACTGTCAGTACTCATCCCTCTGCTGAGCCATTTGTTCATCCATCTATACACCCATCCATCTATGCATTGTCCATCCATCCATCATCTGTCCATTTATCCATTGTCCATCCATCTATCCTTCATCCATACATCCATTCATCCAGCCATCCACCCATACACTCATCCATTTACTTACTCAATCACCCACCTATCCATCCATTTGCCCATCATCACAGTCACCTACCCACTTATACCTCTATCTCAATTTTGCACTTATTAATTCACTACTCCACCTGACTACCACCCATCCTATCCTATCCCAGCCTGTCTATCTTTGTCATCCCATTCATCCATCCATTCATTCCATACTTCCCCATTGTATTCAACCTCACATTTATCTACCCATTCCATCTATTCATCCATCCATCCATCTATCCACCCATCCATCCACCACCTACCCATCCATCTATCCATCCACCCACCCATCTATCCATTCCTTCATACTTCCATTTACTCATCAATTTGTCACTGATTTACCTACACATCCATTCATTTATTCAGACTGGTTGCATAATAAATAAGATTGGCCTAAATTATACCTTATCATAAAATTCTACTGGAAATTTCTAGAAACAGAAGAAAGAAATAACAATTACCACAACAGCAATATGATTTTGGAGCCATAGGTCCTTCTATTCAGTCTCCTCATGCAGCAGGTGGGGAGGAGGAAAGGGGCTTTGCTCTTGAGCCCAGGACACATGCAGTTGGGTAGCTTAGTGGTTTTTATACTGGGTCACAAGAATCCAAGACTTCTGTGGTTGTGTTAAAGGGGTTATTGACAGAAGGGCTGCTACGTCAAATAGAATGGCTCTCTACCCTGTCTTCCTTTTATATGGTCTCTGTTTAAGATTTAATTTGAAAAAAAAAGTGACTCAGCTGTTACGGAAAATTTTTAAAGACAGGTATAGTCACACATTTTAGATACTAAAGAAAAGTTCAGAAAAGGCTGTCTTATCTTGTCAACCATAGAATAAAGAGGTAATCTCTCACTCATGTAGATTTTTTTTTCTTTTGGAGTGCTTACCATAAGCCAGGTAATGGGCTAACAATTAAATGGACAATCTCATTTAATCCAATAACAACTCAGTGGGGCTGGTATCATTATCTCCATTTTTCAGATGAGGAAACTGAGGCTGATAGACATCAAAGCACTTGCCCAAGGTCACACAGCAATTAGAATAGTGGAGTTAGGATCTGAATCCAGGAATTTTCACCAAAATGCACCCTGCCTGCAATGGGAGGCTAATTACCCTCTAAGTTGTGGCCAAAGGGATCCTGGAGAAGAAATAGCAATAGAACTTGTGTTCTTAGGTCGTTCTTGGTTAGTTCTTCATTTCCTCCTTCAGCTTTTACAGTGAACACCAGAGAGGATGATGAGACTCAAATACCCAACAAACTAAAATGATAGATTCTTGGATTTAGAAAGGACCGAGGTTAGTGCTTTTCAAACTGGGTTCTCCAGAGACCAAAAGTTCCCCAAGATTCTTCAGAGGTTTCTGCTGGACATGATCAGATGTCACTGTGTCACGATGGATGTTAAACAGACCTGGCTTCATGTCTAGGGTTGGCCAGTTACTAATTCTGTGACCTTGTAGAAGTGACTTTCTTTCTTGAAGACTCAGCTTCCTCATAGGTAAAAGGGAGACAGAAATACTACTTGTTATAGGGTTACTCTGAGAGTTAAATGAGAAAATGCATCTAGAATGTTACATAGAGTTCCTGGCATACGGTGACTGCTCAGAATTTTAGCTATCGTCTTCATCATTGTCGTCATCATTATCATCATTTGATAATAATGGCAAACCCAAGTCCCTGTTACAACACCATCATACTTTCTGCATAGGGATTCTCCACCTGTAGATAATTTTCCAGAAATGTAAAAGAAAGTTATTAAAAGCAACATGGCTAAAGGAAAAAAAGGAACAGAGAGGAAAGGGAAAAGGCTTAAGGGCATGAAAAGACTAACATTTATCAGGCACCCATTTATACCAGACTCTCCTTTACATATGCTTTCTGGCTAACTTTGACAGTCAGCCCATTAGGTTGAGATTTTTTACTTCATTTTGTAACAAGTAAATTGAGGCTCAGTGTGGTTAAAGAGCGCTGCCAGAGTCCTCTTCTAATTTGTCAGGTGCACAGCTGGGATTTGAACCCTCATCAGGTTGGGATTGGAACCTTGATGAAGCTGCCTTGAAGATCCATCCTTTTGCTACCAATTTCATGAGATGGAATTTCTAAAAACAAAGGAAGAAGAGGGGAAGAAAGAGAGAGGAAAGGAAAGAATATACACAAATATCCAAATAAGGAAGAGAAGGAAAAGAAACATGACCAAAAGGAGGAAAAGCGAGGAAACCAATTTTATACAAAGAGAAATAAAGGGAAGATGAAGAAGAAAAGAAAAGGCAAAAGAAGACAAAGGACCCTTTTCTTGATCCGCTCTTGCCCAGAGAAACCGCAGCACAAATTGCAATGGACGGTTCCCCCTCTCGCAAAGTGCCTTTTAGCTTGCGCGCCTGCCTCTGAGGGCCGGGGCGAGAGAGACGGCTGGCGTCGGCTGCAACGAGTCTGAAGGCGCTAGCAAGAAAATCCCAAGGAAAGCTCAGTGTCTGGGGTCATCCGATTAAAGGAGGCAGTGAGGCTGCAAATGGAGGAGACAGGGGGAAGGGGAGAGAGGAGGGGATGGCGAGGGGGGCCACCGACCCCTATGACCTTCTGCCTGCGCTAACCTGATATAACAAATAGTCCTGGAAAACAAAATAGTATTAACCCTTGGAGCCGGGTCAACCCCTTCTGCATTTGCCTGGGCCTGTTGGACTGTGCTTCCTAGAAGGTTTAACTCTTTCGTGGTGTCCTTTCGCCGCCACTTTATTGCCCCACTCTCAAATTCATCCAGATTCACCCGATTAGATGCCCATGGGAGGGGCGGAGGTCTCCATGTAGTCAATGCAGACAAAGAGGAAGTGTCTCCCCATCATCAAAAACTGGGCAAGAGCTTCTGGAGAGAAAAATGATCCCTACATTTTCATCAAGTCTGAGGTTGTATATTGACTCGATTCTACTAAAACAGTCATCTTTCTTCCTATTCTCCCTCCCTAGTCTGAAAGTTAGATTAATATAAAGCCTTGCTAAGTGTGGTTCATGAACAGGCAATATCAAGATTACCTGGGAGCTTGCCAGAAATGTAGGATCTCAGGACCCCACCCCAGACCTGCTGAACCAGAATCTGTATTTTAATAACACCCCTAGATAAATGGTATGCAAATTTCAGTGTCAGAAGAACCCATAAACCCACTATCCAACTTAAGAAATAGCTTTCCTTGGCCGGGCCGCCATGGCTCAAGCCTACAGGCATGTATTACATACGGCACTTTGGGAGGCCCAGGCAGGTGGATCACTTGAGGTCAGGAGTTCGATATCAACCTGGGCTACGTGGAGAAACCCTGTCTCTACTAAAAATACAAAAATTAGCCAGGTGTGGTGGCACACGCTTGTAATCCCAGCTACTCAGGAGGCTAAGGCAGGAAAATCATTTGAACCTAGGAGCCGAGATCGTACCACTGCACTCCAGCCTGGGTGACAGAGTGAATGAGACTCTGTCTCAAAAAAGAAAAAAGAAAGAAAAGATAAAGAACAGAAAAATAGCTAGAAATAGGTTTCCTCTTTAGAACATCTGCCTGAATCAGAAATTGAACACACACGCACCTCAAACACAACAATGGCAGTCTTTTTGTTGTTTGTTTTTGAGATGGAGTCTTGTTCTGTCACCCAGGCTGAAGTGCACTAGCGCAGTCTCAGCTCACTGCAATCTCTGCCTTCCAGGTTCAAGCAATTCTCCTGCTTCAGCCTCCCAAGTAGCTGGGACCATAGGCGTGTACCACCACACCTGGCTAATTTTTGTATTTTTAGTAGAGACAGGATTTTACAATGTTGGCTAGGCTGGTCTCGAACTCCTTACCTCAGGTGATCCACCAGCCTTGGCCTCCCAAAGTGCTGGGATTACAGACATGAGCCGCTGCACTTGGCCAATGGCATTCTAACTTGACCAAATTATCAGGAGTTTTGATGTTTAGGGGAAGGTCAAAGAAGTAATCATGTTAATTGATCAAGTACTATAACCAGAGTAAGTATTAAACTTGGTGGTTCCTGTAGAGTGGACAGAGGTTGTTTTTGTTATTCCAGCCTCACTTTCCTTGTTATTCTGGTAAAAGTGACCCCCTTCTTTGAGGCGCCTCCTGCTCACTCCCTCCAAGTGGTTCTGATAAGACCGTCACCCTGACCTCTGATTGGATGACTCAAGCCAGGACAATTGGAATCCTTCCCTAGGATTTTGTATGCTGTGTGGCCAAGTAGGCTGGAATATGTGGAGCCTGGGATTCCCGTAGCGAGTCACTTCTCCTCCTGACTGAATGGTCCACAAATGGATAGAAGGCCCATCTTCTCGCAGAGAGAAAAGGGAAAACACAGAGGAAAGCCAAACCCAGGAATAAGGAGACAGGGAGAACATGGGTCCCTTTGGGTCCCTATAGCTTCTGAGGTCAGTCCCACTCTGGACCTCTGAATATGTGTGTTCAACAAATCCCCTTTGGGGCCCAGGGTAACCCGAGGAGGCTTTTGTATTTTGCATCTGAAATAGTCCAGACTCTGAGCCATCAGCTTACTCTGCGACCTTGAATTTCTTGGACTTAGCCACCTCATTCAAGCTGTTTCCAGCCCTGCCATGATTTTCTGTTCTTCTGAACTGTTAACCCCCGTGGTGAAGCTGCCTTGGCACAGAAACCATCCTCCAAATTCCAGGGCCTTGGAGGTCTCAGCTGCAACACCTCCTTCCTGGGGAGATTTCCCTGACTCCCAACCTCCAGATTGCCTGACAGTCACTCCCATAACACTGCCATTTGCAAGACTCATGATGATGAAAATCTCTCCCTGCAAAACTATGAGCTTCAACTACAAACACTGGTTGTGTCTACCTTGGTTGCCATTAAATGTCCAGGGTCCTGCCCAGAGGAGGTACTTTGTAACTCCTTCTTGAGCCAATAAATTCTAAATATGTAGAGTTGTCTACATTAGCAATGGATGGAGAAGCCAGAGAGAAGTGGCTGGGAGGGGAGAGAATATGTCTCCTAAGCTTTCCCTTCTGGGCAGTGCACGATAAGCAAAGTCTTTAACAACCAGTATGGCATGGGAACTAATGAATTGAAATGGAATCTAGCCATATACAACCCACATGAACAAAATGTTTCTAGAGATTATGTCCCTCTGCCTGGATTCCAACACAAAGGTCTCAGAGTACTAGGAGTGATTTCAGACCCTGAGGGGTACTCAGACGATGGGTTGAATCCCCCTTCTGCCAATATCCACTCTATTTGTCCTCTCCAAGCAAAACCTCCACTTCAGCACCTTACGTGCAGAAATGCCATGTGCAAAAAGCAGACTGGATTCCAGAGCTGGAAAGGTTTCTTGTTGAGTCCATACCCTTTATTTCACAATATGCTTAATAGGTTCACAAGATGATGTAACTTACCAAAGCCAAGTAATAGCAAAATCACAATCAGAACCCACCCCTTCTAATTTTGTCTATTATACTACCCCAGGAGGATGGACAAAGGATGTTAACTCCATTTGAAATGAGTCCAGAGAGCCAACAGGGCTTGCTTGATGACTCGCAGTGGTTAGGGCAGAGTGAGAGCAGGGATCCAGGTTTCCTGACTCCACAGGCCATCTGTAAGCACTTCTCTTATACCTTCTTCTCTTCTTTATCAGTCTTTGTTGTTTTCCCTCAACCTGCTTTCCCTGATCATTTCCTGCTTCTCTCTTTATTTTTCTTCTTCAGACACTGCTTAAACCCTCTGAGAGTCACATACCAGAGACTCTGCCTGCCTCTGGCAACATGGACAACTAATACTGGTAATGATTAAGATAACAACTATGCCAGTGGTAGTTATTTACTGAGCCCTTGCTCAGCTCCAGGCACTATGCTGAGGGCCTCCATAGATTATTTCATTTAACCTACAAACCAATCTTATGGAATAATATTATGTACTCATGCACAAACAGTTATTTATTACATGTCCACCATGCCAAACATTGGGCTAGGAGCTGATAACAGGTTAGTGAGTTAGTTCTCTATTGTTGCATAACAGATATTCCCAAGATTTAGTGGCTTAAAATAACAAGAGTCATTTATTTTCTCACATCATCCCTGTGGACTAGGAACTCAGGAGTGGCTTAGCTGAGCAATTCTGGCTCAGGATCTTTCATGAGGTGGCAGTCAAAATATCAGCCAGGATTACAGTCCTCTGAAGGTTGAAGCTGGGGGATCGGCTTCCACCATGGAACACCCTCATGGTGGACGAGGTGATGCTAACTGACGGCGGGAGGCCTCAGTTCCTCATAAGTGGACTTCTCACTAGGGTTGCCTGAGTGTCCTCAAAATATGGCATCCGGCTTACCTTAGAGAAAATCTCCTAGTCCATTTTGTGTTGCTATAAAGGAATAAATGAGGCTGGGTAATTCATAAACAAAAGAGGATTATTTGGCACACAGCTTTGAAGGCTGTACAAGAAGCGTGGTGCCGGTATCCACTCAGCTGCTGGTGAGGGCTTTGGTGTTGCATCGAAACATGGCAGAGAAGGTCAAAGGGAAAGTGGGAACGTGCAAAGAGAACCCAAACCCAAGGGGCATCCTGGCTTTATAAATACCTCTCTTAGAAATGAATCAATTCCCAAGAGAACTAATCCAGTCTCACCAGAGCATGAACTCACTCACCACTGCAAGAACAGTATCAAGCCATTCACGAAGAATCCCTCCTCATGATCCAAATATCTCCCACTAAGCCCCACCTCCAACACCGCCACACTGGGGATCAAATTTCAACATGAGATGTGGTGGGGATGAACTAGATCCAAACTGTAGTAGCATGTGGCTCAAGAGAGGGCAGGTTGAAGCCACAGTGTCTTTTGTGACTCAGGATCAGCAGGTACCAAGATGATTTCCACAGTATCCTATCGGTGACCCAGATCAGCCCTACTCTGGGAAGGGACTGCATGAGGGCATGGATACCAGAAGATGGGATCATTGAGGGACCTCTTTGAGGGTGGCCACCAGAGTCAGTGAATGGCCAGGTGCAGTGTCTCATACCTCTAATCCCAGCACCTTGGGAGGCTGAGGCAGGAGGACTGCTTGAGGCTAAGAGTTTGAAATGAGCCTGGGCAACAGAGTGAGACCTGATATTTCCAAAAAAATAGGAAAACTAGCAGGGCATGGTGGCTTGCACCTGTAGTCTCAGCTACTCCAGGAGGCTGAAGTGGGAGGATTGCTTAAGCTTGGGAGTTCAAGACCTGTCTGGGTAACATAGTGAGACCCTGTCTCTACAAAGAATAAAAATTTAAAAAGACACACACACGTGATGTTCATTGTGCTCACTATCTATTGGACCATCGTCACATTTTAACATTAAAGAAATGAAAGGCCACAGATAATAAACAATTGACAAAATCGATTCAAGGTCCATATTTAGGAGTGTAATAGTGGAGAAGTGAAGCTGCCCCCACCTGATACCCTAACAAGCATTTCCTATCTTCCCCACCACTGGGCAGCCAGGCTTCTGGAGTGAAGTGAGCCACTGCAATTGCAGCTTGGCAGGATCCAGCACCCAAGGCTTGGCCAACCTCCAGCAAGCTCACCCCTCCTGCCCTCTCCTTGGATCATTTATTCTAGGAGCTCTGCTATAAATATCCACTTAGTGAAATGCCTTGCTCCTCGGTCACCCTCTTCCCTGCTCCCCGGCCACCTGCACCCTGCTCAAGCAATGCCAACTTGCAATCAGTCTGCAATCTGAGTCTGCTTTGCACACCCAGCACCAACTGGCTGCCCAGGTTAGTCTGTGGGAGCATGCTGGCATGCCCCCAAGGTTGCTATTGTAAGTTAATGGCACAGCAATTGGTTGTTACAAACACTAATTGACGTTAAATAGGTGATGTTATCCGATAACTTACAGGCTGCTCCTATTCTATATTTTCTTCTTTTCTTTCTCCGTTCCTTCTAATGGCTTGCAGTACCCACAGAGGCCAGGAGTCACCTGGACATAGGCAAGAGCTTAGGGCCAGATGACAAGTACACTCCAATTGTCACTGCCTTCCATCCACAGCACAGATAAGCCCAAGACTTATGGCCTGGCAAGAAGGGTAGGCCTGGGGCTGGGCTCAGTTTTCTCCTTCTGTGCTTCCTTCTGTGTCTCTAACCTGAGGATCCAGGAGGTTCTGGGAGAGTCAAAGATGCAAAGGTTGGGAGTTCTCTCATCTGTGTGCAAGTTAGGTTCAAGCTGTGTTTGCTTTCT
Source organism: Rhinopithecus bieti (assembly GCF_001698545.2). Lineage (NCBI taxonomy): Eukaryota > Metazoa > Chordata > Mammalia > Primates > Cercopithecidae > Rhinopithecus > Rhinopithecus bieti. The sequence continues at coordinate 233,244 of NW_016821178.1, forward strand.
ATGTGTAAGGCATCATTGAAAAGAAACCATGGTATTTCTTTAGCATGGGATGCTACTTAAAGTCATTTTTTACTTTTCGTGCTTTCTCTGTTTGGTGGCTAATCACAAGTAATTGCTTATAATTATTGGACATAATTGATGGAAGTCAGATACTGAGCTAAGTCCTTATATTGGTTATTCCAGGGTATCTTTCTCCCTACTGCAACCAGGAACCTCAGGCTCAGAGAGGGGATGTCACTTGCCCAAGGACACACAGCCAGGGAGCCCAGAGCAGAGGTTTGCATGCAGGCAGCCAGTTTCCCAGTCCAAGACCTTCTCCCCTGAACCACACTGAGAGGTGGTGGCAACCCAAGGACATCTCTGCAGTGGCAATGGTGGAAGACCACCATGATAATTTTCATTCATGTCCTTCTTCCAGGACTGAGTGAAGGAAAACCTCATACCCTCTTCCTATTGAAGTCAAGGCTTGCTCCTCAAGGAAGACAAGTACTTTTCTCTCCAGATCTGTCTTTTTCTTTGCTCCAGGTTCATGGACTTGGGGGTTTGGCATTCACCGCGCCACAATACAAAGCCAGGGTGGCTTCTGGAGAAGTCAGATGTTAAGGGACTTTAAGACAAGCCCCAATGGAGTTTGAGAAGAAAGACCCAAGTGTGTGGTTTTCTTGGTTCAGTTTACAGCTTCCACCACCCATCTGCTAGTTCCAGGTTTGAGAAAAACTCTCAAGAGTGAGAGTCAGGGTTAGCGTCAAGGGAAAGAGACCTTGTAAAGGTACCAACAGTACCTGGTCCCAGATATTATGCACTTAACTATGCATAATGTCAGGCACTCTACATGGTTTACTTCCGGCTCTCTCAGTAAGCCTGCAAGGGAGGCCATATCATACCTATTTTATACATGAGAAAGCTGAGCCTCAGAAATGACTAGGTCCATGGTTTCATGATGGGTACCACCAAGGGTTTGGTGAGGGAATTGGGGGATGGGGGCAGTGCCAGGCCAACAGGTCCCCCATCCACTCTTCAGTCTGAGCAATGCCCATAAATTTGACTGACCTTTTTGGACAAAAGCTTGCATGGCGAATATTTAAAGATTAGAAAGCTCACTCTCATTAAAACCATAAATCTGTAACTCCATCCTAGGGCAGGGAATGGCTACCTTGTTCGGTTTAGATTACCAATGACCACCAAATAACAAATACTCATTGAACATTAAGTCATCTAGAAATGCTAGATCTTTCATTTGTATTATTTCATCTGCCAGTGATCCAAGAAGCCATCTCTTACAGCCCCCCGTTGGCAGAGGCTGAACCTCAGAGAGATGAAGTTCTTACTAAAGGTCATAGAGTTATTAGCAAGTAACAGAGTCAGAGAAAGTCTGTTCAAGGCCATGAGTGATAGGCCAAATCATGGCCCTCCAAAAATGTCTGCATCCTCATCCCACCAATATGTGCAAATGCTGGATCATACGGCGAAAGAGATTTTGCAGATGTGATTAAGTTAAGGATCTTAAAATGAGGCAATTACCCTGGATTATCCCCATGAAATTACAAGCGTCCATCAAAAAGTCAGAGAAGGAGGTGTGACCATAAAACCAGAGAGAGAGATGAGGATGCTATGCTTCTGGCCTTGAAGGTGGAGGAAGGAGCCACAAGCAGTGGCATGCAGACTGCCTCTAGAAACTGGAAAAGGCAAGGAATGGATTCTCCTCTAGAGCTTCCAGAAGGAAAGCAGCCCTGCTGACACCTTGGTTTTAACCCAGTAACACCCATTTTAGACTTCTGTCCTCTAGAACCGCAAGATAATCATTGCATGTTGCTTTGAGCCACTAAATGTGTGGTAAATTGTTATTAATAACAGCAGCCATAGAAAATTAGTGCACCAGGTCACACTCTTAACAGCCTGAAGTGCAATGCTCCTGCTTGCATTTTACTGTCACTGAGTCGTTTAAAACCCTGGAGCACTAAACAAATTCTTTTTTCCCTGCTAGAGCAAGATACTAGAAGGTGTTCTCAGTATCCATCACCTCCATTGAGACGTGGGATTAAGTGGCCTCAGTAGCTTTGGATGTAGGAACAGCTGGGGTAAGAGTAATAATCCACATTTCAGCATCGTCAGCAGGACCACTTCTATCCCCAGTCTCAGGGTCCAAGGAGCAGATGGAAGGGAAGATTCCACGTTGTCACAGCTGTCTCCAGGGGATTACTCCAAGGCTACCTGGGGTCTTTGCCCACCTCCTCAGAGTCCCCAGACGGAGAGGCGCTTTGCCACCCTGTCATCTGGGTCCCCTGGCAAAATGAGCCTGGCGTCAGGCCTTAATGGGGTAATGAGTTGGAGGCGTCGGAAGCAATGAGTTCAGCTTGTTAAAAGGACTGGGCTGGCACCATGAGGTCAGAGGGACCACAGCTGGAGACAGAGAAATGGGTCTTTGGGGACCTGGTGGTGCCTCTGTGGGCCCCAAGGGGGCTGGGTGGCCGGTCTACCACTGGCCCTGTGCCTCTTAAAACCCATTACTTGCTGCCTTTGGCTTGGGAGCTGGGAGCTGAGCGTTTCATCACTGCAGATTGGACCCAGCGGATCAATGGCTCAGTCTATGGGCTTTTTCTCCCCCTCCCCTCCGCCTGCCCCCCTTCCTTAACTAGATGTGGGCGCCAGACCCACAACAGGTCCTCGGCAGTTGTCAGTCAAGGGCCATGAAATATTCATCTTGTTTAATCTTCTTCAGGGACCTGCCCAGAGCCCTGATAGGGGCAGAGTAGTCTTGATAAACTTGTAAAGACTGGAGAGAAGGGAGGGGAGGGGAGGGGAGAGGAGGGGAGGGAAGGGAAAAAGAGGGGAGGGAGCTGAGGGCAGAGATAAGGCAGAAGTCCACTGAAAAGCAGCCAGGACCCCTCTTCCTGATGTTTTCTCCAAAGACATCCATTCAACCAGCATTTCTGGAGCACCCACTGAGCACCCAAAGTTGCTAAACACATTTGCATCCATGATCTCGGTGATCTCAAACGTTGGCTGGCGATGCATCTACCTTTCCATTTTCACAATATTCATGTATCACCTGAAATATCAGTATTTTTTTCTTTAGCCTCATATTAGGTAATACCCTCAGTGAAATCACAGTGCTGGTTATATATTTTTGAAAAAATACATTTATATATTGTAAATAATAAACAAATATGATAAACCTAGAAATGTATGTATAAAATGCATTCAGTTTTTAAAAATTGCCTAGATACAGGTTCTGTCCTGGAGCACATATCTTAATTACTCCTCACAACATCTCCAAGAAGAAGGCATTATTTCTTCCAATTACAGAGAGGAAACTGGCTCAGAGAGGTGCAGTGACTTGCCTAAGGTCACACAGCAAGTAAGGGATTCATCCTGAGTTCAAACCCAGGCATTTAAACTATAAGCACAAAATAGCTTTTGAAAAAAAAAAATCACTAGTTTTCAGGACATTTAGGTAAAACTTATTAACTAGAACTTCTACCTTCTGCTTTGCACTTTTTAATAAATTGTGACCCTTTGTTTCGATGTGAAATTATACAGCTTATTAAAGTGTGTGTGTGTGTGTGTGTGTGTGTGTGTGTGTGTGTGTGAGAAACAGAGTCTGTCACCAGGCTGGAATGCAATAGCTCACTGCAACCTCAACCTCCTGGGTTCAAGGGATCCTCCCATCCCAACCTCCTGAGTAGCTAAGACTCCAGGTGATGCCCCCATGCCCAGCAAATTTTTAATGTATTTTTCGTAGAGACAGGGTCTCGCCACATTACCCAGGCTGGTCTCGAACTCCTGGGCTCAAGTGATCCTCCTGCCTCGGCCTCCCAACATGCTGGGATTACAGGTGTGATCTACCACACTTGGCCTCATGCAGGTTTTAATCGGAGAAGCCCTTTCTATGTCAATATCCCACAAAGTTTCAGGAAGTGTAAAGTCTCAATGACCATTTCTTAGTGAGTACACAAGCAGCCAAGAAACCTGGAACACTCAAATTCTTTGTTCCCCCACCACCACGCCCCATTGTTAGCTCAATCATCCAGTTCTGCAGAGCGTAATCCCCCAGCTTTCCCTCTGCAGTTTGACCATCGCACCTCATTCTCCACGGTCTAAGCCAAAGCCATCTCTCTCACCTGGGCACCTGCAACAGCCTCCTGACCCTGACCCAGCTTCCTTACCTAGACGTGAGCACCAGGCCCACCACAGGTGTAGCATTCTCTCCGTGCATTCTCACCATGATGGCCAGGGTGACTTCTAAATGTAAGCCGAATCACAGCACCCTTCAACTTAAAACATTCAAATAGGGATCCATCCCATTTAGAACAAAATCTGAACTCCTGCCTGGGTCTAGGGCAGCACCTCTGTCCTCCCCACTGACATCACCTCTTGACTGCCTGCACCCCTATCCCTCATTGACCTTGCAGGAGACCCACTCTACTTCCATCAGACACTGCAGGCCCACTCCTGCCCTGGGGTCCTGCACTAACCCTTTCCTCTGTCTGGAAGGCATTTCCCCCAGACTGTCCCTCCACCAGCTCGCTAGTGTTCCCTCTGAATACCCTAACCCCAAACTCCCCCACAACCTGGTGTCAGATAATGGACCACACCAGGTTTTATCTGAGAGTCAGGAGACGAAATTCCAATCCCAGATCTGTTGACTATTTCTTCCACTGACCTTGGGCATTCTCTTTTTTTTTTTTTTTTTTTTTTTTTTGAGACGAAGTCTTGCTCTGTTCCCCAGGCTGGAGTGCAGTGGCATGATCTTGGCTCACTGCAACCTCCGCCTCCCAGGGGCCAGCGATTCTCCTGCCTCAGCCTCCCGAATAGCTGGAACTACAGGTGCATGCCACCATGCCCAGCTAATTTTTGTAGTTTTAGTAGAGACGGGGTTTCACCATACTGGCCAGGCTGGTCTCAAACTCCTGACCTCGTGATCCGTCCGCCTGGACCTCCCAAAGTTCTGGGATTACAGCCGTGAGTCACCGCGCCCGGCCTGACCTTGGGCATTCCTTTTGTTCTTGGTTCCTCAGTTTCCTCCCCTTTAAAAAGAGGTGACTGAACCTCCGTAAGTTCAATGCATTAGTCCGAATTCTCCAGGAAGCAGACTAAGACAGGATTAAACATTCAGGGATTTTATTAGAGGAAGTGCTAATGAGAAGGAAAATAAAGAGGAAGCCTGACCAGGCTGGAAGAGTTATCAGACCTTGAGTGAAGGGGAGAGGGAGAGAGAAGGTTGGGTGGGGAGAGTCTTGACACAAGGACAATGACCATGGGGCATCCTCACACCCAGGTCAGCCATGCCGGGAACCCTGGGTCTCCTAGGAATGGGCAGGCCCGCCTTAGAGCCCCTATACGTACACTCATTGGCTGGGAGCTTCCCTGGAGGCGTGGCCTTGGCTCAGCCCTGTAGCTGGGGCTAAGGTAGGTGCATTAACTATGGTCTCCAGAAGGGGGGCCACAAGGTGTGTACTGTTGGCCTCCGCTGTCCCAGATGGTACCATGGAAACAGTAACCTTAAACCGCACTACATCGTAATTCCTCTGCGTCACCTTCTTCCTCTGTAAAACAAGGATAACAATGCTAAATGGCCTGCCTCCCACACCCGTGAGGCTTGAACCCAGGTACTGCATTATAAAGACAAAGTGTTACGCTTGCCAGGACATGAGCCCCTTGGTGCAGGGATGGGTTTTTAGTCTTTGCATCTCCTCAAGGGCAGGACAAATTGCAGGCTACTGAGAGATAAGACAGCACGGTATCCTCCATAGCGTGACAAATGCAGGCTATTCAGAGAGGAAGGACAGCATGGTGGTTAAGAATCCAGCCTGCCCTGTGCATTGCTGGTGGGAATGTAAAAAGGTGTAGCCGCTGAGGAAACCAGCGTGGGGGTTCCTCAAAAACTTACACATGGAATTATCACTTGACCCAATAATTACTTCTAGCTATACACCCCAAAGAAGAGAACGCAGGGATTCGAACAGATACTTGTACAGAAATGTTTGTAGTGGCATGACTCACAAGAGCCAAAAGGTAGAAACAACCCAAATGTCCATCAACTGATGCATGGATGGACAAAATGTGGTCTATACACACAATGGAATATTATGCAGCCTTGAAAAGGAAGGAAATTCTGATATATGTTACAACATGGATGAACCTTGAGGACGTAATGCTAAGTGAAATAAGCCAGGCACACAATGATGAAGACTGTATGATTCCACTTGTAAGAGGTCCCTTATAAATTCATAGAGACAGAAAGTAGAATGGTCGTTACCAGGGAATAGGGGCGAGGGGAATGGGAAGTGCATGTTTAATGGATACAGAGTTTCAATTGGGGATGATGAAAAAGTTCTGGAGATGCATAGTGGCATCTGGGGTGCACAGCAATGTGAATGCACTTAATGTCACTGAATTGTATGCTTAAGATATTTAAAATGGCAAATATTATGTTATGTCAGTTTTACCACAATTTAAAAACAAATACAGAATGAGGCCCTCAGAGTCAGCCCACCTAACTCAAATCTCAACCTTACCATTTCACCGAGGAGTCAACCAAGGCAGGTGGCTGCTTCTCCCCGTGCCTCCATTTCCCCATCTGTAAAAGGGGGGAGTGATATCCTGGGTCGTAAATGAGATGAAGTTCATGGAGTGCTTAGCGCCATTCCAGGTGTCAGTGTGCGATCAATAAATGTGTTCCATGATGCTAAGGAGTGGGGAGGACCACATGGATGGTCCCAGCTGTTCAGGTGGCCTTGGGCATTGTAGTGGACTGCAAATGCTCTCCAACCCTTCCAACCATGGTGATTGACATTCTTCCCTGCAACTACACAGACAGCTCCTGGTAAGTGGAAATTTTCCAACTGTTAGAGCAGTCCCTTCCCCAGAACTCCAAGAAAATAAGGTCTAGCCTGGCCACACGTGGCATGTCTGCCCCTGGGGCTGGGCTGAGAGGTCAGCCTGACCTCATGTGATTGCTCCCTGACACTTCCTTCCCGCCTGCCAGCCCCCCACCCACTAACCCTTTGCAGATCTCTGGAATAAGCAAGGCTCTGTTAGGCCGAGACCTTCAGGTGCCGCCACCCCAGCTGCTGAGTCTGCCAGCCCTCCAGGCAGGTGGGCCTGAGTGCTTACCAGCACTTCCTCCAGTCCTGATGGGGTCAGAGATGGCAGCTAATTGGAGGATGCTGAGCTGATGCCTGTCTCCGGCTTCCTGCCACCTTGCCTGGGGAGGTCATTCACTGTGGGCAATATCCCTCCACCACCTACCCCCAGCAGCTGCAATGCAGACAGTTTATTACTCAATGCAAGTGCTCCCCCAGCTCATGGTGTCCTGTCCCATCCTTGCCATTGCACTCTAGCTCCTTAATGTTCTCCAAAACTCTCATGCTAAACCTGTAATAACAGACTCCAACTTTTCAGTACCTAGTCTGCGCCAATTACTTTAAATACTAGCTGCTATAACAAGCAAGCCCCCAACTCAGTAGCTTATCTATGGGGCAGCAAGGATGTGCTCTACTTCCTCAGTGACCCAGGCTCCTTCTCACTCGAGTTTTTGCCATCCTCCAGGACAGCAGTTCTCAAACTTGGGCATGCATCAAAAACCCCAGAGGGCTTGTTAAAGCACAGATTGCTGGCCCCACTCACCCCCAGAGTTTCTGATTCAGTAGTTCTTGGGTTGGAACATAGAATTTGCATTTCTGGCATGTACCTGGGAGATGCCGCTGATCCAGGGGGCCACACTTTGAGAATCAGGGCTCTAGGGCATTAGAACCCTGGATATTTGCATCTAGCTGATAGGGGAAGGAAGAAAGGGCATGGAGAATTATGTAGGAGTTGGTTAATAGGCAGGCCCACCTTCCATTGGCCAGAACTCCATCACACAACCCTGCAAGGGAGGCTGGGAAATGTAGTCTCTATGTATACCTGGGAAAAGAGGAGAACCAAGACTATTGTGAGCCCCACAGCACCCACTGCCACAAATACTCTCAAATAATCCTCGTGACACCTAATAAGAGAAGCAGCATTTTTACCCCCATTTGACATAAGGGAAAACAAGGTCAGAGAGATTATGTTGCCTACCCAAGACCACAGGGCTAGTGGAAGGCAGAGCTGGAGTTCGAACCCAGGTCTACCTGATTCTAAGACTTAAACAGGAAGCACACAAGTCTGCGCACAAGACTTTGCTATGTGCCATGATGATGCTTGGTCCACACTTTTGCATCTCTTTTCAGTGCTCACATAAACCCCATGAGCTCAGCAGTGTGTCCACACTTTACAGATGTGCAAACCGAGACTCTGAGAGAGGAAATGGCTGTGTGTGGTCACAAAGCTGGCCGGTATGAGGCAGAGCCAGATCACACCGTTATGCAGCATGGCACGCAGCAGGTAGGGCCTGGTCTGCAGGGTGAGTGGGCTGCCAGGATGAAAGATTTGAGAGGCTCCAGGACTTGATATCCAGGAGGTGGCAGATGATGGAGGAACTAACCCCAGGGAATATGGAAAGTCACTCCCCATCTGGGCATGTTAGCTGGAGGCAGAGGGGTCTTAAGTAGGAACCAGAGTGAGGCTGTCTATGATCCCAAGGGGGCCAGGCTGGGGCTCCTGGGGAAGCAGAAAAGGAAGTCTGGAGAGAAGATGAGTCCTGACCGTGGTTATGAGGAATGTGGCTGATTTTAGCAGATTTAGTAAAAGCAGAAATTTGCAAAGTATGTATGATGATTGCCATGATGCAGATGGGGAAACCAAGGCTTAGCAAAGCAAGTTTTTGGCCAAGGTTACACAATTATGAGCTGCAATGTCTGCCTGCAGCCCCAGCTGTCAGTTCAGTACAGCCGGCAGCTTCATCCCTGCTGACTGGGCAACTGTTTCCCACCATTCCTTCACAGCGGGCTTGCCAGGTTGGCACCCTGCAGTCAACAGCAGCATTCAACCAGTCAGACAGAGAGACAGGCCTGAGTTCACATCCGGCTCTGCCACCTCCTCGCCCTGCAGATGTGGACACGTGACTTAAATCTGAGTCTCAGTTTCCTCATCTGTAGAATGGGGTTTAATACCAGTGTCCACTTCAGAAGGAAAATAAAATAAGTAACTTAATGAGCTCATGCCTTCAACAATTCTTTCAACTGTTATTTGTTGAGTCCCTACTATGTGCCAGCACCATTCTAGGTTTGGAACTAAGCCAAGTCCCCGCCCTCTTGGAGCTTACAGAAACAGACATCAAACAAAATATGTCGGTCAATATCTAGGATGTTCATTGAGGCTTGGTGAGGCGCCAAAACAAAATAGGGTTAAGGGGGTCCTGACTTTGATGGAGTTTGGGTGTTTCTTTGTTACAGGTGGTCAGGGCAGGATGAGGAAGTGATACAGGGGCTGAAGACAATCAGACAAGAGGCAGTGAGAAAGCAACGGCATTTGTGAGTGGCACCAACAGCTCTCTAGAGGGAATTGAGCAGGAATTCAAAGTAAGAGAATCAGCACAGTAGAGGCCTGTGGTGTCACTCAGGGTTCTCCAGAGAAACAGAACCAAGAGGAGATTTATTTTAAGGATTTGATTCACCAATTGTGGCGGCTGGCAAAGTCCAAAGTCCATTGGGCAGGCTGGAACTCAGGCAGGAGCTGATGCCCTGGTCTTGAAGCAGAATTTCTTCTTCTTCTCCAGAAACCTGTTTTCCCTCTTATAGTCTTCAACTGATTGGATGAGGTCCACCCGGATTATTGAGGAGTCTCCTTTACTTCAAGTCAGCTGATTGTCAGTGCTCACCACATATCATAGCAACAACTACATACGTGTGCTGTTGAATATCTGTGTGCTGTTGAATATCTGTGTGCTGTTGAATATCTGGGTGCTATAGCCTAGCAAGTCAGTGCAGCAAACTCACCATCATGGTGGTCCCCCCGCAATTTGCAGCCCTAGAAAAGGACAGAGGAGTGACGAAGGTCAGATGGGTTAGGTTTTCTCCAGGCACTCTAAGGGAGGAAGGGAAGGCAAGTACAGCAAAAGTATAAGCAAGGAGACTCAGACTTCTGGGTCTTAGAAATGGTGGGTTGAAGTGGAAAGTGAAGAAGTGAAGGATAGGAAGAAACCAAGACACTAGAATTCCCCGTGAGGTCAGGAATTGTCGGAGGTGGCATTTCAGAGAGGGTGTGCTGGAAAGATGGTGGTCATCAGATATCAGGATTAAGGGGGTTGCAGTTTTGGTAACAACAGGATTCGGCCATAAGTGTGGTAGAGAGAGGCAGGCAGAGACCCTGGCCTCTGAGAAATCACAGTAAGCACTTTGTGCAGCTTGCCTTGCTGTGTGACCTCAGACAAGCTGCTTTTCCTCTCTGGGCCTCAGTTTCTCCATTCTGTGAAATGGGAGGATGGCCAAGCCACTGCACAGTCTGGCATGATATCAGACAAAAAACACGTCATCCACAGCTGTATTATCCACTAGGGGAATCACTAGTTTAGGTGGCTATAGAGTGCTTGAAATGAGTTGGACTGAACTGAGATGCCCTGTAAGTGTAAAACACACCATATTTTAAAGACTTAGTGCACACACACAAACACACACACACACACACACACACAGAATGTAGAATATCCCATTAATACTTTTACATTGATTATATGATAGTCTGGGTGCACATATGATAATAAGTAGCCTGTAATCTCAGCACTTTGGGAGGCTAAGGCAGAAGGATTGCTTGAGCCCAGGAGTTTGAGACCAGCAAGGGCAACATAGTAAGACACCATCTCTACAAAAAATAAAAAATTAGCCAGGCATAGTGGCAGGTACCTGTAGTCTCAGCTACTTGGGAGGCTGAGGCAAGAGGATTGCTTGAGCCCGGGAGGTTGAGGCTGCAGTGAGCTAGAATCACACCACTGCACTCCAGCCTGGGCAACAGAGTGAGATCCTGTCTCAAAAAATAAAAATAGGTAAAAAAGTAATACTTGTATATACTGGGTTAAAGTACATTTCATTTAGTTTTTTAAAAAACTTTGCTTCTAAATATGGCTACCAGAAAATTAAAAATTATGTAGGAGGTTCACATTATATTTCTAAGCAACAGCACTATTCTAGAACAGGGGTTTGCAAACTGCAGCCCTCAGACCAAATTTGACACACTGCCTACTTTTATATAACCTATGAACTACAAATAGTTTGGATATTTTAAAGGATTGAGAAACAGATCAAAAAACAAAACTATTTTATGGCATGTGAAAATGATATGAAATTTAAAATTCAGTGTCCACAAATAAAGTTTTATTGGCACACAGCCTGGCCCATGCAATGCATGTTGTCTGTGGCTGCTTTCATATTGTATCAGCAGAGTTGAGAGGTTGGAAGCCGGACGCGATGGCTCACACCTGTAATCCCAGCACTTTGGGAGGCTGAGGTGGGCTGATCACGAGGTCAGGAGATCGAGACCATCCTGGCTAACACGGTGAAACCTTGTCTCTATTAAAAATACAAAAAATTAGCCAGGCGTGATGGCGGGTGCCTGTAGTCCCAGCTGCTCTGGAGGCTGAGGCAGGAGGAGAATGGCTTGAACCCGGGAGGCAGCGCTTGCAGTGAGCCGAGATGGAGCCACTGCACACTAGCCTGGGCGACAGAGCGAGACTCTGTCTCAAAACCAAAAGCAAAAAAAAGAGAAGTTGGGACAGTGTGGCCAGCAAAGCTGAAAATATTGACTCTCTGGACCTTTAGAAAAAAAGTTTGCTGACCTCTGTTCAAAGCATTGCTTATCCACCTTTATTGTGCTTCTGGCCCTGGTGTAGAATCTACACAATGCAGATTCCTTAGCTCCAGTCCACAGGTGTGGGGTTGGTTCAATGAATCTGCATTTTATTAACTAGCTGAGAGCATTGTTCGGGTCCCTACACTGCTCCAACCCAGGTGCTAAGCCTTTATGAGCATCATTCCATGTAATCCTGGTGAGTCAGACACTGGAAAATCCCCATTGTACAGAGGAGGAAACTGAGGCTCAAAGAGGTGAGAGGCTTGACCTCACACCCAACGCAGGAGGTGCGTGGTGATCCCCTCTGTTGTTGTGCAGAGGAATGTGCCCACCCATCTCCTCTGACGCCTGGGCCTTTGTGCTGGGCCGGAATGTCTTCCTGCCTTTCTCTGGTTGTGTTTTCCCCGGATCCTGTGGGCTGAGCTTTATCCCAAGGGGCTGCCTAGAAAAGGGCTGTGTGTGGCGTCCCGTGGGGGAGGAGAGGGGCAGAGCCGTGGGCTCCAGGCCAAGCTGTGATTTAATAAGCAGACACTTAGGGCCCTGATGCTGGGCCCAGCCTGTTTGGGACAGCCCTCTCCGCTAATTGTCCATTGGCTGCCGCCGTCCTGCCGGCGTCTCCGGGCTCATTAGGAAAGGGAAGGGGGGTAATCTGGGAAGAGCCTCCTTGAGCTCCAACGGCTGCAGAGATTTTTATCACACTAAACAGCACAGTTGCATTCACTCCTCCCAAGGAGGATCAAAACAAGGCTGGTCCAGTCCTGGGAGTCACACTCCAGCTATGGCTTAGCAAGGACACAGGATTTGAGTTCAAATCCCAGCCCTATCACTATTGAGCTGTGTGATTTGAACAACTGACCAAACTTCTCTGTGCCTTAGTTTCCTCATCTCTAAAATGCAAATAATAATATGCAAATAAAAACCTCATCTCTAAAATGCAAATAATATAAAAGGCAAATAGCCCTAACAGGGTTGCTGTAGGGGTTAAGTTACTACAGTCAGTACCATATGCATTTGCTCCTCCTATTGCTTCAAAGTGTCATCAGACTGAAAAAAGGCAGAACATGGAAAAGGGCTTGACCTGTGTCAAGGAGCTCAATAAAGGGGTTTATTTTGAGTTATTGCCATTTCTTTGGGGGTTGTTAGAAGATGTAGGAGAGCTTAGCTGGCTGCTCCCCAAAAACCCACTTAGCTTCCTTCCCCTTGGCACCCAACAAGATCACATTTCCCAGCCTCCTTTGCAGTTAGGGGAGACCATGAGTGTGAATTCTGGCCAATGAACTTGGGCAGCCATGAGGTGTGCCCTTCCAAGCCCAGCTGCCCTAACAAAAGTGTCTTTCTCAGGAGCTCCATGCTCTTTTCACAATCCCCAATTGCCATCTGGATTGAGAAGATGCTAAAGAATAAAAGGAAACAGAGCCTAGTATGGAAGGCATCTGGAACCCTGAATGACTGCATGGAGCAGGGTCTTCCCCACCCCTGCTCTGCCACCACCCTATAATGAAATGAGCAAGAAACAAATTTGTTTTGAGTTAAGCCATGGACATTTTGAAGATTTTTTGTTGTGGTGGTGGTTTTAGCAACGAGTCTATCCTGAGTAATAGAGAGGACAAACTTGTCCCAGATTGAGAGGAAGAACAAATTGTTAGTTTCTATAGACAGTCATTGTCATACTCAAGGAGACCAGAAACCATGTCAGAAGACACTCAAACAGCCCTAAAACACTCACATGCGGCCCATGTCGTGAGCAACTGAGGTCCCCCGCCAACAGCCATGGGAGTAAGCTTGGAAACAGATGCTTCAGCCTCAGTCAAGCGTTCAGATGAGATCACAGCCCTGGCCAACATCTTGACTGCAACTTCATGAGAGAACCTGCCAGATCCACCCAACTAATCCTTATCTGAAACCCTACCCCACGGTAAAATAGTTAGTATTTGTTGCTTTAAGTCACTAAGTTTTGGGATAACATGTTATGCAGAAGTAGATAACTGATACACTGCATTATGGATCAGATTCCCACAGTGGCCAACTGGAAAATGAATCCTATGGGGAACTCTGAAAGACTGCACAGAACATGCTTTAAAGTTATGTTCCCTGAGTGGGGAAGAAGGTGGATATTTTTTCTCTAACATCCATCTGCTGTTGATAAAGGACTGCCCCTGGGGTGTTGACTCCCCAGCATTTCTACCCTGCCCTTCACTGAGACCAGGAGAAAGCCCTCAGGTGGAGAGTCTCAGGTGCTTGCAGTTGGCACCATAGGCATGTACTTGATAAGTGCAAAGAGAACATTGGTGAGGTATAGCAAGATCTGATACAGTATCATGTGTACCAGATTTTCCAGATGTAATCAAATTCCTAAATTTCTTCTTTTTCCATAAAGGTGAGACACTAAAGGTGTATAAGTAAAGAGGCTTCTTTTGTGTACCTTTTGAAGATGTTTCATAAAAATAAACCGACAAATCAGAATCCAGGGCTGGGAAGAGTGGAAGGCTTTTTGTTTGCTGATTCTCTTAATAAACTTACTAATTAGTGCCATGAAAGCAGAATACAAAATAGCACCTTATTCTGACATTGAATGTGCCACAGTACAATTAAGCAATGGGGCCTTGCAAAATGGCATTTTTATATTGCCTCATAAAATATCTAATATCGAACTTTGTAAATTACATCAATGCCTTTGAACAAACATTGAGTTCTTTTTAATAAATAAAATGTTTAAAATTATTTCCTGGAAGTGCATTTTAGACATTAATAACTGGCTTCAAATGAAATTCTGTTTCATAGCGATAAGCAAATGTAATTGCTGCAAACTAAAACAGTCTGTAAGGCTTACCTGCTCCAGAAAGGAAACAAAATATTGAGCTAATGTAGCCATCAAGATATATAACCTGCTACTCTTTGAATAAACCAAATTCCATCCCTAAACACAGAGAGCTCAGAAATTCAGACCCAAGGACATAAATATAAGGTATTTCCTGGAATTAGTTTCATATGTTTTATATATTGCAGTTATCAATTGATCTGACACAATATCTGAGCCAGTTTAAAATTACATATTGTGTATCAGAAAATATACATTTTCATGACATCTGGTACCCTGTGTTATAAAAGTATATACTCATTCATTTTAACTAAAACATCACTATTTCCACATCATTAAAATAATAGTAATTTCAATAGTATAAATCTCCATTCCATTCCTTACACCAGAGGTCAGTAAACTACAGCCTGAGAGGCCAAGTCCAGTCCACCACTTACTTTCATATGCCCACGATCTAAGATTGGTTTTACATTTTTAAACAGTGGGAGGGGTTCAAAAGAAGAAGAATATTCTGTGATATGTAAAAATTATAGGAAATTCGAATTAGGGTGCCCACAGATAAAATTTGATTGGCACTCAGTCTTATCCATTTACTTACATATCATCTATGACTGCCTTCACACTACAATCACAAAGCTGAGTAGTTGTGACGAAGATCTTATGACCTGCAAAGCCCAAAATATTTACTATCTGGTCCTTCACAGAAAAAGTTTATTGACCTTTACTTCACACCACCCCTATCTCCACTCTAAGGAGTTAAAAAGGGAAGCTGTTAGGAACTCAAAATACTTAAAAGGGTAAACATCAGTATTGGTTTTAGCTACCATTTACTACCTCAGGGTCTCCTTGAAGCCTGCATTGGCCTACGGAAGAAGACAGGAATGGCCATGGGATAAACCATATCCATGGAAACCCCCAACCTGAGTTATTTACAATCAGACTAGCATAATGTGTCTTTTCCTTCTCCCCAGAGTTGATGTGTCTGACTGAGCAAACTACATAAATTACTTTGACTATCAACTTCATTTAAGCCTCTGGAGACACAGATATAAACAAGCAGGAAGAATAAACATGGCATTAATAGGTAGAGTGGGCAGCTTGTAAAATGCAAATCCTTTGGCCTTCACTGTCAATTACAATCAGCTTTCTAGGCTTGATAAGAGCTAGTTTGGTCCTAATTCGCCTGAAATCACTTTTTGAAATGATGCTATTCAACTTTCTTTCAGAAAACTTTATTTTTAAGTTACAAAACCTATTCGAGTTTATTATTGAAAATGTATAAGACAACACAGATAGATAAAAATTACACTTGTTCCCCAAGACAGAGTGCTGCTAATATTTTGTTGTCTTGTCTTCTAGGTACCCGAGATTGGGTAACTTATAAACAAGAGACGTTTATTTGACTCAAAGTTCTAGAGGCTGGAAAATCCCAAATCAAGGGGCACATCCAGTGGGGACTTCTTGCTGCACCATTACATGGTGGAGGACAGCACATGGCAAGGGATTGTGTGCTTGACAGAGAGAGAGAAAATGGGGACCAGATTATTATTTTGCCAGGAGCCCACTCACTTGATAACTAACTCACTCCAACGATAACAGTATTAACTCATTCACAGGGGTGGAGTCCTTATGACCTAATCATCTCTTAAAGTCCCTACCTCCCAAACCATTACACTGGCAATTACACTTCAGCATGAGTTTTGGAGAAGATATGCAACCCATAGCAATATCTTTTCATGCATTCATGTGCTTTTTAACCTGACATGGACACTCTATGTCAATTAGCACTACAGCATTTCACAAATGCTTACATCTAGAACCCTTTATTTAATCATTCCCCTATTCAGACATTTTAGTTGTTTTCATTTTTTTAATCATAAATAATGAGTGAACATCTTTAGAGCTAAATTGTCTCTTAGACACATCCATGAAGATTTTATGCACATGTACCCTAGAACTTAAAGTATAATAAAAAAAAAAAAAAAAAGAAAACATTTGAGAAACGAATATTGCTGTCTCTAAATGGACACATACTGTAAAGACTTTTCATATATATTATAAAACTTCTTTTGGGTAAGGTTCTTTCTTCCAGCATTACATGATGGTGGGTATTTCACACACAGACACACACACACACACACACACACACACACACATGCTTATTCAACACCTTTTCTGAGGACCGACTTTATGCCAAGCATTTTCTAGGTAATAGGAATGTAAGTAAAGGAATGTAGCAAAGAACCAAACAGACAAAGTCCCTGCCATCACAAAGTTTATATGACGATGGGAGAGAGAGACAATAAATAAAGTATGTAGCATGCTCAATGGTAATACATTTCAAAAAGAAAATACAGAGGACAAAGAAGAGGCTTATGAGTTGTGAGGATAGAAAAGGGGTGGGCATATTCAATGGGAACATCAGAGAAGATTTCACTGAGAAGAGGATATTTGTGCAAAACCCTGAAGGGAGTAAGGACTCTACAAGAATATCTGATGAAAGAGCATTCCAGACGGACAGAACAGCAAGTGCAAAGTCCCAAAGGCAGGACCATGCCTGGAGGATTCAAGGGGCAACAAGGGTGCCCATATGGCTGGAACAGAGAGAGAGAGAAGCATGAGATGGGGTCAGAGATGATGGCAGGCCATAGTAAAAACTAGGCTTTTACCGTGAGTAAGATGGGAATCATTGGGGGATTTGGAACAAAAAAATGACACGATTTTATATTTTAACAAAATAAATCTGGCCTCTGTGTTGAAAATAGAACTTTAGAGAAACAGGGGTGAGGACAGAAAGGTTAGTTAGGAGGCTGCTGGAATAATCCAGGGGGAAAATGGCATGAGTTTCCCAGGTGGGGAACCAGTGGAAGAAGTCAGTGGTATATTCTGAAGACACATCACCTATAGATGCATAGATATGGATGGATGGACAGACGGATGGATGGATGGATGGATGATGGATGGATGATGGATGGATGGATGGATGATGGATGGAAGGATAAATGGGTGCTGGATGGAGAATGGATGAATAGGATAGGATAGTATATTATAATATATAACACGTAAGTGAACATATGAAAATTTGAGGGAAGGCCAATGTGATTCTGCAGTTAGCCTAGAAAAGGTAGAAATAGCACATGCCTTTCCTCAGGAAATTTACCATTCTATAGTGACCCCCCACCCCCCGCCCACCAATAACCCTGGAGGTAGATATTATCATGCCCAATTTATAGAGCAGGAAACTGAGATTCAGAGAAGTTGCCACCCACCCGATGTCAAACAGCTAGTAAGTGGCAACACCAATATTCCAAAATTCTATCTCATTCCAAAATCTTTGGGGCAAGTACTGTAACCTGAGAATTGGGAAGCATGTCCCTCCACCCCAAAGAAACATATAGGGCAAAAGAAAGAAACATTTACAGAGGAGAAGAACTAAAAAAGAATCACAAGTAGGCAGTTTGTTTGTAAGTACAGGAGATGGAAGTGGGGCAAGCAGTTCATAAAACAGTCAGCTGAGAGAGATGAATAAAGATCTTTCCGTCTAAGATGACCTGATACGAGTGGAGACTGCATCTGTAGGCGTCATGCTCTTTCTCCAAGGCTGCAGTTATTTATCTGCTTGAGCTCTTGTTTTTTCCCTTGCTTTAAAGTGAAATGCGCAAATACTCCCACTTCAAAGGGAAAAATCCTCATAAATGTCATTTTACTGCCGGCCTAGAAGAATAGCATCAACAGATCCTGAAAGCAGGATGGGTGCAGGGACCCCAGGCATGTCTGTGACTAAGAAGGAAAATGGTCACTGGCTGCTGCTATAGCAGAGAAGGCAGCCTTGAATGAACTCAGCTGACTACATGCCTATAGTAGCTAAGATCATGGCTAAAACCATGACACTGCCTTAGTTCAAATCCAAAATATGTCTCTTTTTAGTCAGACAAGTCCCTCAACAACTCTGGGCCTTGGTTTCTTCATCTGTAAAATGGAGTGATTTCAAAGTCATTTTTAGGGTTTTAAAAAGTTCAATGTGATATACCTGGCACAGTGCCTGGCAAGTAAGTCTTTAGCAGATGTTAGCGGTTGTCTTTGGGTATGTCTCTCATGGACAGATCTGGGTCTGATTGTCATGCTGCTTCTTGTGGCAGAAAGTGAGTGGTGTCTTCTCATATATATGGGCATTCCAGATGTGAATTATCAGGTAATATGCAGGTCCCCAGGTAAGAAATAGGAACTTGGAAAGCAGGCTGTAGAAAGTGGGCCAACACTACTGACTAGAGACCCAAGAGTTATTCCTCCTCCCTTCTCCCTGCCTACCATCTGCTGTAGAGGCTAGAAAGCTGAACATGGTCAGCCTCCCTTGCAGCTATGGGACTAGTCCTGTTCAGGAAACAGAAATGAAAGCCCACAAGGGAGGATTTTGGAAACATTGTAATTTGGTAAAAAGAGAGAGCCTTAATGTGGACCTTCCCATTTTCCCTTTTCTTCTTTCTTCTCTGGCAGTGCAGGAAGTAACCATCTTGTGACCATGAGGGAGAGCCCAAGAGAATCCCAGGAGCCCCCAAAAGAACACTATTGACTTACTGAGCCAATGCCAACAATCTACTGTGTATTCACAAGAACTTCTGATATGTGGGTGATTTAAGCCTCTGTCATTAGGTTTTCTATGATTTGTAGTCATTTGCATTTTTAGCTAACACAAACACAAGAGGGAATAGTCCTTCCTTTCCTTAGGCCCAGTTCCCCCAGATCTCAACTTCAAGCAGCCTAGATGTCATCAGGAGTACCTCCAGCTTGGTGGAAAATGTTGGCTTCTGCTTTATCAATAGCCAAGAAATAGGCAGAAAGATACCCTAAAGACGCTTCAAGCCAAAGAGGAATGTAACTTAGCTAGTGGGACAGATCATCTATTTCTTCTCAACGTCCTCTTAGTTTATTTCCCCTGTGCCATCCCAGAGCTTTTAGAGAGATGCTAGTTGACATCCTGTCCTGGTCTCAGATTTGCTACAGGGAATTAGAAGGAGGGCTGCAAGTCTACCTAGGTTAGATCACTGAATGGAGAATGAGGACTGGCCAAGGGAAATTGGTATCTTGGGGGAAAGAAAATCAGAGCTTCAAGATTTCCTCCCTGCTTTCACACTGTGGAGTCAAGACTGATTTTCTTCAGGGCCCAGCATGTTCCTAATAGCTACAGCAGAATTTTCCAAACAATTTCCTTCCTCAAGGTCTCAGCTTAAAAAGGAAGTTCACAGATAATTGATACCTCAACCCCATTTACATTGCTTGTTCAATCTAGTTCATTTTCCCCCAAAACTAAAGCACATGTCTATATCAGATGAGTTTCTTAATGCTTATCCTACAGATTAAATAATTCTGCCATTACAGTCCTTAATCATTTATTCATGCATGTATGGGCTGATGGAATGATGAACTGATTGATTCTATTAACATTTGTTGAGCAGCTACTGTAGGCCAAATTCTGCATGGAATGGAATTTTAAGTATGACAAGTGGCACATGCCGGCTTTAGTATGGAAATAACATTCTGGGTTTCATCCACTTCCTATGATAAACCTTCTTCAAAATTCATCTAGGGAAAATTCCTCCCAATCTATCCATTCCATAATTTATCACCTGGTTGATATTTTTGTTGGTTTTGCTCCAAGAGAGTCTGGTTACAGTTGTTCAAACAGTTTTGCTTAGTCAGCCTGCAAATGAATTTTTAAAAGTATCTTGGCAAGTGTACCACTTCCATTGGAGAATTCTGCATGACTTTATTGTGCTTTTACAGAGAGTGGGAGTATATAGAATGGAATATATCACAAAACCTTTGTAGTAGTTTTGGAAGATGAGGGAAAAATTGCTTAGATGAGGTCATATAACCACACTACCACCTGGTGGTAATGTTGTACCTGAAACCCTTGAATAAAGGTGGCCCTGAGCCTAAATTTTTGGTGAAATTTATGAATTGGAGAGAGATTTTTCATGTATGAAATTCAAAGGGCCAAGCATCCATGTAAAACCACATCTCAGAAATCTGATGAAAATTCAGATCAATACTCCCCGATTATCATCTTTAACTGTCATATTTATGGTGAATCATAACTGTTCTCAGAAGCAAAGTGCTTTTCATATGCCTGCCTTGAAATAGCCTGATTATTGCTTCCATTTCAGAGCTGAGAAAACTGAGGCTCAAAGAGGTCATGGAACTGCCCAGGGTGTATAGTTAGCAAAATAGGGAAGCCAGGACTCAAACCCACATTTTCGGATGCCAAAACACATACTATGCACTTAGGAAGCGTATCATTATACTTCTGGGTGCTGTTTAAATTGAAAATCAACACATGGGTCAATGACGTCACAGAGCACATTGGCATCGAGGCAAGTAAATAGAATAAAGAAAACAATAGGTAGTGAGTCTGTATGTGTTGACTGATTATACACAGGACAAATGGCCTTGTCTTAGGTTAGGCCAGATCCCTAGAAGTACAGCCTGGGACAAGGATTAGGTGCCAGCGATTAATTGAGTGCCTTTAATAGAAACCTATATTGGTATGGAAGAAACAAGATAGAAAAGTGGAAGAAGTCAGGCAACGATGCCGCTTCAGGTGAAATCTAGCCTCATCCTGATCCCACTGGGAGCCCTGGGGTATTAATTGCACTGCACACCTTGAGATGAGGAGACTTGACTTTTGTAATCCAGCATAAGCCAGTCACTGACTATGGGCTGCCATGGAAGGGAATGTAAAACTCTCAGTTTCCTGTAGGCAAAGTGGCTCCAGTCACTCCAAAACAATTCTCTGAAGAAGGGTTGGAGGTATGAGCAGTTAGCAGCACCCTACACAGCAGTTGGGAGATGCAAAGACTCAGTTGCCAAAGAGGATCCCAGGGAATCAGTTAAGGCACCAACAGCATCCCTACAGATCCCGAAATCTGCAAAAGGGAGTCACAATGAGATGACTGTCAGTGCAGCCTAATTTCTCCAGGAAAGAGCCTATCGACACCACCAGGAAGAAAGGCCTCTGCCCTGTTTCTAAGCACTGTTCAATTCACACAATCTTTCCTAATAGGCTCAGAGAGAATATGATATTTCAGTTGGGAATGAAATTGAAGAAAATTATTCAGGCGGGTTCATAAGTAAGGCTGGGACAGGAATACAAATTGGAAATAATCACACGTCCAATTCTAGAAAAATGACTAGGTAAATTATAACACAGCCACATGACAGAATATCATACCTTCATTAAAAATGAAGGTCATATTAAGAATTGGTGATCGTCACCTCTCATCTGGCTTGTTTCCATCTGAACTCCTGGCTTCTATCTATGTCTCCTACAGCCTATATATTAGTCAGGGTTCTCCAGAAGTACAGAACTAATAGGATCTATGTATACATGAGACAGAGTTTATTAGGGATAATTAACTCACACCATCACAAGGCAAAGTTCCATGACAGACTCTCTGCAAACTGGGGAAGAAATAAGCCAGTACTAGCTCAGTCTGAGTCCAAAAGCCTCAAAAGTAGAAAAGCCAACATTGCAGACTTCTGTCTGTGGCCGAAGGCCCAAGAGCCCCCTGGCAAATCACTGATGTAAATCCAAGAGTCCAAAGGCTAGAGAACCTAGAGTCTGATGTCCAAGGGAAGGAAGAGCGAAAGGAAGCATCCAGCTTGGGAGAAAGATGAAAGCCAGAACACTTAGCAAGCAAGGTCATCCCACCTTCTCCTGCCTGCTTTGTTCCAGCCGCACTGACAGCCGATTGGATGGTGCTCACCCACACTGAGGACGGCTCTTCCTCGCCAGCTCCACTGACTCAAATGTCAATTTTGCACCCTCACAGACACACCCAGAAACAATAGTTCTACCAGCTATCTAGGCATCCTTCAATCCAATCAAGATGAAACCTAATATTAATCATCACAGCCTATAATAAACACAACAGCTAGAGATCGGTTTCAAAATCACAGATCAATTCACATGATGCTTATGCTGTCAAAACTTTCCAACAGCTTCTCATCATACTCTTAATGAAAGTCACAGTCCTCATCCTAGCTTACAGGGTCTTACGAGCCCTCAGAAATCTGCTCCCTGCTATCTTTCTGACACCAACTCCTACCACTCTCTCCATCCCCGGCCACTTCCTTCCGGCCACTGTGGCCTCCATGAGGTCCCTCAAATGCACTTGCACACACTCACCCCAGGGCCTTTGCACGGTGACCTCCTCTGCCTGGATGTTCTTTTTACTCATACCCTCACCTCCTTCGGTTCTAGGCCCAGGTGCCATTTTCTCATTAAGGCCTTCTCCAACTACCCGGTTTAAAATTTAAACACACACACACACACTCTCTCACACAGGCACTCTTTCCTCCTTTCCTGCTTTATTTTTCTTAATCACATCTAGTATTACCATCTCACACCTATATATTTTATGCATTTGTTTTGTGTACTATTTCTCTGAACTAGAAAGTAAGATCTGAGAGGGCAGGTATTTGGGTTCATGCCATTCACTTCTGTGTCCCCAGCATCTAGAACAATTACACAGTAGGTGCACCAAAAGTATATGCTGATTGAATGAATGAAAAATAAATGACTAATGGAGACACTGCACTTGCTTAATGGAAAAATACACTTGTTATGAAAGCAGAATGCACAAATATATACACTCAGAATGAGTTTAATTACACAAAATAAATATACATCTTGCAGAAGACTAGAAGGAAATTCAGCATCACATACACAGTGGTTAAATTTAGTGGCAGTAGTATTAATAATTATTATATTCTTCTCAGTACTTTTCTGCAGGGGCCAATTTTCTACTGTGACCATGTGTAAAATATTTTAGCTGAGGGGAAATGCTTGGTTTGGTCTTATTTTTAAAAAAATGAAAGTTGAAACATGAAAGAGTTTTGATGGATTAATCAGTTTAATGATCATTTCCACAGCACAAAAGACAGGCAACATATACAATGCTTGCTGTGTATGTCATCCTGTGGCGAGATATGAAGGAAGATACAGTCTTACATTACCCTGTGTTTAGGCCCAATGCCTGGCTTCTCCCACGTGCTCATTAAGAGTATAAGAATGGAAAGAAGAATGGAAAGAAAAGAGAAAGGAAGAGATGGAGGAAGAAGGAAAGGAGGGAGAAAAAAGGGAAGGAGGGAGAAAGAAGGAGAAAGGGAAGAAGTGAGAAAGGGAGGGGAGGAAGGGGAGGGAAGGGGAGAGGAGTGGGGAGAGGAGGGGAGGAGGGAGGGAAGGAAGGAAAGAATATGAGAGAGGGAGAGAGGAGGGAGGAAACCTATATACATCAAAATCTCATCCTCTATCATGATGGAGTCTGAAGGCTTCTGCCCCAGTTCCTGGCTGGGGTGGGGCCACCTAGAAAGGCCAGTTCTTAGGCTGGGACAGTCATCAGTTGGGCATATACTATGTGTCAGACCCCAGATAACTTGGAGTCCAACCCTGCCCAAGTGTCTTCAACTCTCTGAGGCTTTGAGCTCCACTGCACAATGGGATGTTCACATCAGCACCCTTTTAATGTCTCAGTCCACATAATGAATGAACTGATGAGATAGGCATTATTCACCCCAATTTAAAGATGCGACACAGAGGCAACAAGAGAGGATACAATCCCTGTCCAAAGTCATACACGCAACCATTAAATAGCAGAGACAGCTTTGACCCTATTCTCCAAAACCCTTTATTTTCCCTCACTATGCATGCTTCCTTGGAAAGGGCATTTGAGTGTGAAAGCAGATCTTGGAAAGAGGGGAGTCTCTAAGGCTAAGAAACAAGCGTGCTGGACCTCGGGCCATTTAGGCGCTGGTTCTCTGTGCTCTGATGGTGAGCAGACGTCTTTGCATCTCCACACCCCCTGGGAGTGAAATCTTCTGTGTTCAAGAGACTGTAGTTCACCCAAGGTCGGGGTAATTGTGCATGATTAATGGTTGTCTCTTTATGAAAGACCTACACAAAAGCTCCAAACCAACTTAGTCGTAATTTCATACTTCTCCCAGTCCATTTAGAAGAGCGGGGTTTTATTTCCTGCGTGCACAGCCACAAAATCAGAATCTTCAGCTCAGGAAAAGAGCTTTTAAACCTCTGATTCACAGACCGTGTTTTGCCAAGGCCAGGGCCAGACAGCACGGAATGTGTCTGGCCCCTTTAGGTAAGAAGGAAAAGAGAGGTTATAATAGAAAGGGGGGGAATTGTCGATTGCTCACCGTGCACCAAGCATCATCCCATGTTTGTGAGATGAGTTAACTCCCTCAAACCTCAAATCCAATCTGTGATTATCTCCATTTTACAGATAAGGAAACTGAGGCACAGAGAAGCTAAGCAGTTTAGGTCACATGGCTTCAGTTAGGGAGCCAGGATTTGAACCTTGATCATCTGGCTCCAGAACCAGGTGCTTAGGAAGCCCTGTCCAGCTTCATGTTTTAGATAGGCTCCAAATCTTCACTGTGGTCATAAGTCAACTCACCTTGATTGACAACTGAGTGTAAAATGGTTTCTTTACAAGCAACGACCCTATGCCCATCAAAACTAGAGCTGTCACCCTTCCGATGGCTCATGTCATATCGCCCACCTGTTTTCCCCACCCCAAGATCCATCCAAACTGCTCCTTTGGTGTCAGCCATGCCCACTGACCTTCTATTTCCCCGTGGGCATGATGCTTTTGTGTCTCTCCACACCTTTGCACCTGCTGTGCCCCCTGCCTGGAATGACAGTCTTATCCAGCCTTTGCCTACTTGGCCAAATCATCCGGCTAACCTTTCATGACTCAGATTGAGCATCTCTCCCAACAAATAGTGATGAGTGGATGAAGCAAGACATTAAATCCAAGTTCACTAACTGACATCCCATGGTCCAGATGTGTCCCTCAACAGAATGTGGTTTGGCCACATGGTGCTTTTAGCAATTTGAATTAGTTGTTATAATTTTTAAAGTAGGAGAGATCATCACCTTAAAAAATTTTGGAGTTCTGGAGGTTCTTGAAAAGCCAGACGACCTGGTGACTGGACCTTGCATAGCCACAATTGGCTGGAGCTGGGCAGTGGCTGTCCCCTTTGGTGGATGGGACATGGGCTCTCCAGACCACCAGAGCCCCTCTACCCCCATCGCTGCCTACCTCATTCATGTATCACCCTGTGTTAGTCAGGGTTCTCTAGAGGGACAGAACTAATAGGACAGATGTATATATAGAGGAGTTTATTAAGGAGTGTTAACTCACATGATCACAAGGTAAGGTCCCACAATAGGCTGTCTGCAAGCTGAGGATCAAGGAAGCTAGTCCGAGTCCCAAAGCTGAAGAACTTGGAGTCTGATGTTCGAGGGCAGGAAGTATCCAGCATGGGAGAAAGATGCAGGCCAGAAGACTAAACCATCTAGTCTCTCCACATTCTTCTGTCTGCTTTTTATTCTGGCTGTGCTGGCAGCTGATTAGATGGTGCCCACCCAGACTGAGGGTGGGTCTGCCTCTCCCAGTCCACTGGCTCAAATGTTAATCTCCTTTGGCAACACCCTCACAGACACACCCAGGAACAATACTTTGCATCCTTCAATCCAATCAAGTTGACACTCAATATTAACCATCACACACCCCCATCTTGTCCGTGTAGATCTTGGAGTTTTTAAGACTTGCTCTATAGGACAGTCTGCAAAATACAAGTTTGGAAGCAGAGAAAGGGAGTCTCTGCTCCGAATTGCCTCTTTCCATTGTGGTGCCCTCTGCAGGACATATTATATAACAAATCAGACCACTGGCTCCAGAAATGTGTGATCAGAAAAACCATATCCCATTCATTCGTTTATTTCACCAATATTTTTTGGAGGACTCACGATGTGCAAGGAATTCTGTCTAATTGGCATGCATTTCAGAAGACAGTCACCTTTAACCCTCTAACTTTTTATCTTTTCTCCTTAAACCTTTAAAATGCAACTTCACCATGCTGTATCCAAGCTCCTAAGGCTTAGAAATTTCATCTCTTGTAAATAGACCGTTAAAGACCCCCATCCTGCCTCCTCTTGGCAACTCCTTTAGTGGTTGATGTGGCTCTTTGACGGTGTCTTTCAGATGCTCTGGGTCTCAGCTAATCTACAGCTTGCTTTCATGTGTGCTTAGTTACAGACAATGAGGGGAAGCAGCCCAGGACTGTGCCTCCTAGTTAGGCTCATTACAGCGTCCTCGGCCTGTGTAGAAGATGCGGATACCTTGCCCCAAACCTAGTCTGGTAACTTTTATTGGAGCTTAGGCTTTAACTGGGGATTTTAAAGAGTTGGGGGTTTTATGGGAGACAGCTGGAATGCCAATCCCTATAGGTAGCCACAGCCAGAGCCTCCAAAAAGGAAACAGTGGGTTTCCAGGCAAAGCAGTTCAGCCTCCTCATGCCCAGGGGAGGAAGGAAGGAGGTGACTGCCAGCTGCCCTCTGATCTTTGAACCTGGGCCTGTCAGCTTCACAAGGGAGCAGCAGAGAATTCAGTCAACCCGAGGATCCCTATTCTTTCCACCTGGGATACCTCACCCAGCCCCGACCTCCACTGTCCTGAGTGCAATAGCCCCATGCCCTTGCCTGTCTGTTCCCACCGGTGGGTAAGGCTGTTCATGAACAAGGACACCACACAGGAGGAATGTGGCGGGTCTTCCAGTAGAATCACAGTGTATTTTCCTGATTCTTCTCTGCCTGGTGATTCCAGAAACCCAGACCACAGGTGGTTGCTATGGCAACTGGGCTCAGTTTTTTTTTTTTTTTTTTTTTAAACTGTGTTCTGTATCCAAGAGAATGAGGGCACACTTGGGGAAGGGGTGGGGCTGGTGGAGGAAACTCCATCAGATTTACCTTCCTGCTTCTGGCCTTTTATTTCAGGCTGAGACCACAGCCACTGTGAGAGGACCGGGGAGTAATTCCTGGAGGGGATTCGGCAGGGCGCAGTCAGAGGGCCTTTGGGGGGTTTCTGAGGCCTCCCCTCTCCATTTCCTTCCTAATTGTGACTTCATGAACGCCCTAACAAGTTAAGCATGTGGAAGGCTCCAATTCCTGCCTGCCCTCTCCCTTCCCCCACCGTCTCTCCCAGCTACAGATACTGACCCGGACCTGCAAAAAGACAGAAGGACATTCAGTCTGGAGACCTAGGCTGTGTGACCCTAGGAAATGCACTTTGCTTCTCTGGGCCTCAGTTTTCCCATCTGTAAAGTGGAGTAGGTGAGCCAGGAAAAAAAAAAAGACAATTAGGTTTTCTCTCAGCTGCCATTTCTCAGCTATTGGTAGAGGCTATCTGAAGCACTCTGTCAAGTAGTCAGTTAGCAAATATCAGGGTTCTATTTTGCCATTTTTATAAAACACATCCACAGCTTCACCTGCAGGCTGCAGTTTTGGCTTTTTTGAGGTAGGAAACAAAAGTCACTGCAAAGCAGTCTAAAGGAAGAATCCTTCCAAATTATCAAGATTATTTTCCTCCTAATCTCTTAAGTTTTCTCATCCACATCTAATCCAACTGTGTCTTTAGCAACTCAAATCCAACTGGGTGTTCTAAAGCATGCAGTTTCATTTTTATGAATGCAATTCTCCTTTTACACACTCATTTTTATTGGCTGATATGAAATTTTATTAAATTGCATAATTACAATAACAAGAAGGGGCAGAGTCAGCTTGTGTGGGATCTGAAGCTTATACAATTTGGAAGCTCTTCCAGAGGAAAAGAAAAGAAAATTATAAACATAAATTTACCTACAAAACATAGATGCTTATTTAGAATGAGAACATGTCACAATATGCATCACAAATTTCTACTTTTTTAAAAATGAAAATACTACAAATATCACAAAATCCAGAGAAGGTGATCATAATATTTGTATTAATTAACTACCTCTCATCACTAAAATATTTTTTATCCTACAACATCTGGCTACAAATTCTTAATTATTTCTTCTTTACACAATAATTTTGAAATAATACTTTCCAGAGGAAGAGTAGAATAATTCAGTATTTTCTTAAGCATAATTAAATTTTTTTTATATTTGAAAGACATAAAATACGTAACTTCATATACAGAAATAATCACCATTGGTATACTGCTTCAGGTGTGCCCAGGATCCACAGAAATGGATAAATTCTATTTTACATGATTCCCATTCAATAAAAAAAGGAATGTGGGGTATGTACACCTGGTAAAGAGAGGTCCTACTGTAATTGCCAATATTTGTTGAGCTTCTACTACATATCAGACAGTATGCTAAATGTCTTATAGAACAACATCATGATAGCTGTATTCTTATTACCAATTTAGAGATTTAAAAAACTGAAAAATGAAATGAGTTACTAGAGGCCTTTATAGATACAAAGAAGCTGGGATCCAAATGAAGTCGTGCCTGGCTCCATGGAGTCATGCTGCCTTAATCTAGGGCTTCAGGCAACATATTTAACCATTTATCTTTTCTGTATCATGGTGTAATGGTGTAATAGCACCAGCCTTGATGTCCTCCCTGAGGTTGTGCATGTCAAAATTAAAATGAGATCATGGAACAACAGCACATTTTAGCTGCGAGATGCTGCATGTAATTTTCAGGATCCAGGGAGAATAGAGAAATCACTAAAGGTCTTCTGAACAGAAGGAGTTTAATACAGGGAGTTGACTACCTAGATCATGGAAGGGCTGAGAAGCCAACAGGAAAGGTTGAAGCAAACCAAAAGAGGGCAAGAATAAGGATTCCCCTTTGGCTGGAGGGATAACAAGAGAAGGTGATTTTGCCAGAGTCAGGAGCTAGGGTATCCGGTAGGTGCTATAGCTCTGGCAGGGGCTGCCCACACAGTTGAGATGATGGAAGAAAGAGCTATCCAAAAGGAGATTAACACAGGGAGAAAAGACAGCAGCTGCTGGTAATGCCCCCAGAAGCAGAGAGAGGAGTAGAAATGCCCTGGCTTCTCCGCTTCCCTTACCCTCCAGCATTTCTCCCATTGGCCAACCCTTTACAGGAGCCTGGGGAACATAGCTCCCTATGATGAGGAACAGAGCACATCATGGAAAGTACAGGAAGTGGATTGAAAGCAAACTTGCTATTAACCATACCACACATACACAAGATACTATTATTATCAGAGAGAGCTACAGGCTCCTGACTGACAGAGGAGGGAGGCTAGACATGGGATTCTAAAATAACAATCCGTTTCTCTTCTCCCCCAGGCCTAGAACAAATAGGTTAAAATAAAGTGAAAAAACTCAACCAGAGGTTTCTACATTTCTGAATAAAATATTGACTGTATAAAACAGTTGGGGTGGAGGAGTTGCTAAGGAAAAGGCAGATGGGCAGATTCCACATTTTATTCTGCCTGCAAGCTGCAAAAAGATAGCAATCCAAGGGCAGGGTTTATTTCCATCATAAAAATAGAGGGAGGCCTCAGGACTGATGGAAGTGACCCGCTCCCTCATCAGGGGCCTCTGGTGAGGAGGCGCATAGGAGCTCAACCCCAGAGACCAAGAATGACAGCGTCCCTCCGGCACCCTTGATCCATCAGAAACTGACAGCCCTCCTGTCCAGCAGTGAGCTGGCCAGCAGCCGCTGTGGCTGCATCCTGCTGGAGGGTGTTGATGAGAGGGAGAAAACAACCCCAGCCAGAAGCCACCCATCCCACTTCTCTCTTCACTGATGCCCTCCCCTGGATTCTGTGTTGAGAGGCAAATGTACTTCCAGGAAGCACTCTTGGTCTCATGATTTCTGAGCATCATTTCTCCATCAGGCCTGGTATTTGCAAATGGCTCCTAAGTCCAGGGCTATCTGTCCCCATTTGCTGTTGGAGATGCCAGCACCTTACAGTTCAAGGCATAGGCCACGTCCAGCTCCTTTGGGGTATGTGGTCTCACGTCCTTAGGACTAGAACACTCCTACAACTCCTTTTTGCAAGGTAGCACTGGCTCACCTCCTAGATCTCAGAAATATCACTCCCTCAGGTGACTCCTCTCTGACCACCCTCCTAACAAAAATGATCTATGCTTCACAGCACTCTTTACTTACCTCACTTATTACACTCTATTGTTACCACTCATGTAATTACTTAGACCAGGGGTTGGCAATACAACCAGCAGGCCAATCCAATCCATTGCCAGTTTGTGCAAATAAAGTTTTACTGGAACACAAGCACGTTTATTCATTTACATATTGTCTATGACTGCTTCCATACTACAATGATGGAGTTAAGTAGTTGCAACAAAGACCTCATGATTGACAGAGCCTAAAGTATTTACTATCTGGTCCTTTAAGAAAATCTTTGCTGACCCTCCAACCACAGTTATAAAAAGTTTCTTGATCATTCATCCCTGTGAGCAAAATATTTTTGATTACTCTCCCTCTTAAAACAGTATGTGGATCTATATTTTAATTATATTTTAAAATTGTGTGTATTTTAATTGTATGTTTAAATTATACATATGCACTACCTAGTAATACACCTCATACAATGTGAAACATACTCAATAGCAGAAATTTTTAAAGATTGAATTAAATATATACATAGAAGCTCTAATATTTTCTCCCTATGCTCAAGCATCATTGGTCCAAGATGGTGCCTGAAGCATAGGGGAGGGTCTTAAAAATGCTTATTAGCTGAATAAAAGCCCTCTCTGAGGCTGCAGATCTTCCCAAACTGAATGAACAACCCTCTCGTGCCTTTGCAAGCCCTATAGATTAAATTAGAGCCATCACGCACAGAAATCCTCACAAGACTGAGATGTCTCATTCGGGTTTCCCACAGTGTCCATTGCCCTATGAGCTCCATGAAGGCAGGAATTTTTTGTTTCTTGTGTTCACTGTCATATACTCAACATGTCGACAGTGCCTAGAACATAGTGAGAATCTAATAAATACATGTTGTCAGAACAAATGAATGAAAAAGTGTACCTCCCACACCAAGAAAATAACTGACATTTTCTTCCATTTCTATCTTCTTCCTGAAAGATCCTCAGGTCAATAGGCACTCTGTTTTTGCATTGTGGATTTTTTTTTAATTAAAGGGTAGGACTAGGCACGGTGGCACATGCCTGTCATCCCAGCACTTTGGGAGGCCGAGGTGGGCGGATCACTTGAGGTCAGGAGTTTGAGACAAACCTGGCCTGGCCAACATGGTGAAACCCTGTCTCTACTAAAAATACAAAAATTAACTGGGCATGGTGGCACACGCCTGTTGTTTCAGCTACTCAGGAGGCTAAGGCAGGGGAATCACTTAAACCCAGGAGGTGAAGGTTGCACTGAACCAAGATCGTGCCACTGCACTCCAGCCTGGGCAACAGAGTGAGACTCTGTCTCAAAATGAAAAAAAGAAAAAAAAGAGATAATTAATTCAAGACTGTATAGATCCACCCGCCCTCCCCTCCCCCCCCATGTTTTTGTTGTTGTTGTCATTGTTTCTAATAATTTTAACTTTTATTTTAGATTCAGTGAGTACATGTGCAGGTTTGTTACGTGGGCATATTGTATGATGCTGAGGTTTAGGATACAAATGACCCCATCACCCAAGTAGCAACATACAGTACCCAACAGTTGGTTTTTCAACCCTTGCCTCCTCCCTCTCTCCCACCTCTAGTAGTGCCCAGTGTCTATTGTTACCATTTTTATGTCAATGAATACTCAATGTTTAGCTCCCACTTATAAGTGAGAACACGATGTCTTTGGTTTTCTGTTCCTATGTTAATTCACTTAGGATAATGGCCTCCAGCTGTATCCACGTTGCTGCAAAGAATGTGATTTCATTATTTTTCATGGCTGCATAGTATTCCATGATGTATATGTACCACGTTTTCTTTATCCAATCCACTGTTGAGGGGCACCTTGGTTGATTCTGGTTTTGCTATTGTGAATAGTGCTGCAATGAACATACGAGTGCTGGTCTTTTTGGTAGAATGATTTCTTTTCTTTCGTATAAATACCCAGTAATGGGATTGGTGGGTCGAAACTATCAACAGAATAAACAGACAACCTACAGAACGGGAGAAGACATTCACGAACTATGCATCCAACAAAACTCTAATATCAAGAATCTATAAGAAACTTAAATAATTTAACAAGCGAAAACCAAATAACCCCATTAAAATGTGGACACAAAACATGCACAGACACTTCTCACAATAACACATACAAATGACCAACAAACATACGAAAAAGTGCTCATTATCACTAATCATCAGAGAAATACAAATCAAAACCACAATGAAATACCATCTCACACCAGTCAGAATGGCTAGTATTCAAAAGTCAAAGCACAGATGATGGCCAGGCTGCAGAGAAAACGGAATGCTTATGCACCGTTGGTGGGAATGCAAATTAGCTCAGCCACTGTGGAAAGCAGTTTGGAGATTTCCCTCATATCTGTTATGTCAGCCTCACTTTCTGGTCTATCCTACAAGTTGAGTGCAGGACTCTCTTAAGCCTCTCACCCATAAGGCCAACTGTCTACTGTGCTTCTTTACTTTGGATGTTTCACAAGGCACATCAGACTCAAAGAGTCTGACACACACCATTGTCTCACCCAAATACTTCTCACTCAAATACTTCCCTCCCACCCTGCCACAGAGAACACGCCGCCAACAAGTCCAGCTCAAGTTGGAAACCTGAGGGCTCACCATGATTTCCTCTCCCACTTCACTGCGCAAGCGCCCTTCTAGGTCAACCTCCAAATAATCAACCTCTTGAGGCTGAGGACTCCACCTCTATGTCCCTCTCATCCAAATTCTCCTCTGCCTCCCCATGTCCACTGCCCAAGTCCGAGGCACCATCCTTTTCCTCCTAGATCCGTGCAACAGCTGCATCACTGGTTTCCTGGCCTCTCCCCTCCTACTCACTAGCAAATCCTTTTCCCACAGAGAAAATCCAGGGGATCCTTCTAATAGGCACATCTGAAATGAAATTTTAACTCCCCCTCTACTGGCTTCAGTATAGCATCCAAACTCCTTAGAGTTATGGGAGAAGCCCTGCTGGCCCTGGTTTCTGCTCACTCTGTAAAGCTACAGATACTGAAGATCCAAGAGACTAGAATACAGAAAACCGACATTTGCCACATGACTGCATCACACTGAGTACTGTGCTGGGTGCTTCAACCTTATTCCCATCCTGACATGGCCCCTGTAAATTGATCTACAAGTTTATCTATCAGCTCTAGGTTGGTCTCAGGCTGATAGCATTTTTTTTTATTCTTTAATATGTTTATTTCAGAAAATAGAATGTCAACCATGTCTGTTCCATTAAAGGTCCAAACCAATTTCTTTGTAATCAATCACAATTTCTGTTTCTTTATCAACAAGAGTGCGGGCCATTTGTTCTATGGCCACTACCTTCCAGGTGTTTTATCTCTAAGGTGTTTTAACCTGTATCAGCTGACAGTACCCATAAGCAAAACTCCAGGTCTTTAAAAACCATACTGAATTCCTTAGAATTAGGTTTGGTTGCATGTGATGAAACACCCAAAATATTAGTTTAAGAAAACTAGAAGTTCACGTCTGTCTCTCCTAAAATAAGTCTAGAGACAAGCAATCCAGTGTGATATGGCAGTTTAATAATCAGAGGAGACCCAAGCTGCTTTTTTCTCTTGTTGCGCCACCTTTCTTAACTTCCTGCCTCATAGTCTAAAATAGCTGTTGGGCTCTAGCCCTCATGTCTGCATTCCAACCATATGGGGGAGCGAGAGAAGAAGCAAGGGGTTTGTTCCAGCTGTCTTTTTAAGGACATTAACCATACAACACCACTTAAATTTTAAATGGGCAGAACATGGCCACACTTTGCTGGAAGGAAGTCTGGGAAATATCTTCATTCCAGCTATCCATTGTGCAGCTAAAGATGGAGGTTCTGTTATAAAGAAAGACAGAGAGAATGGGCTTGGCCACCGGAACACCCAATCTACCACAGGTGTTCAGCTATTCCATGTTGCCCCGAGGCAGGATATCTCTATGACCATTACACAAAAACAAATAGAGACCAAATTTAAGTTAAAGATTGCACAATGCACAATCAGGCAACTCTGTTTACTCATCCATCGATTTGTTCACTCATTCAACAAATATTTACGTAGCATCTGTTTTAAGCTGGGCACAGGGCAAGATACAAGATACAATAACTGAAAAAGAATATGAAGCAAGAAATGAGTTGTCCTGCTTGATCCACACAGCTGTAATGAGAATCCAGTGATAATGGGGTTGGTGTAGAAACTGTTAATGGACGATGTTATTGGAGCCTGAATGTTGGTCCTCTAGAGCAAATGCCTTTGCTTTAGCATGCAGTATGCTTTAGATACTTTTTTTCCTATGTAAATAAACCCTCAAAGGACAAAACAGAGTTTCTAATCTCAAGAAAATGAGTGTATGTATGCTTTAGAAGAAAAAATAAAAGGCAATTTCAGTGAAAGAAAAAAGAATATGAAGAAAAGATTGAATTATTCACAAGCTTACTCCTGAGGTTATTTTAAATGAAACAATGTATCACTTAATGATTAAATATCATTACAGGTACCATCATGTACCATAAGAAGGCACCAAGAATCCAAGAACAGAACAATATAGACCAGCAGTTCCAGTAAAGCCTGCTTGAGTCACAGATGTGACGTTGCAGAACTCTTCCCGGGTCTTCAGACTGGGCCACCTAGAGCTCATCTTGCCAAGTAAACTTCAGAGTGTGGCTGGCTCTGCCCCCTCCCCCAGTCATGTCCAAGGTCAGAATCCAGCCAGGGGCCTCAAACAGGCAGAAATATTTATGCCAACTCCAGAATACCAAACCTAAGAGATAGAGCTGATGCCACTTGAAAGGAATCGGAGCGGAATCTCCAGAGATTAAGAAAATGACAGTGACCAAGTTGCACAGGGGAAGGGGGTGAGAACAAGTGGAGATTAAAGCAGCCAGGCCATTTGTTATTTTGATTTATGCTTTTTTTTTATTTTAAAGGGAATTAAAGAAGATGAATTAAGACTTCATTAGATCCTGACAACTTCAGAAATATTAATCCATCTTCCATTTGCATTAAGACTCACAATCTCTCCAATCTCTCCAGGGCGAGGGTGAAGGAAAGGGAAAGCTATGGATACATTTCTGTCTTCCCCACTCTGCACCCCCTAACTCGCCCCTCTGGCCACTTTCCCTTTCATGTCTTTGTTTGACATATAGGAAAGAATCATGAGGTGTTGAGTATCATTAACTTCCAAACACCTATGAAATCAGTAGGGAAGTGCAAACATTGTGGACCCCGACCGTCTCTGCAAATGATCTATCCTAAAGTCCTCCCCTTTAGAGATGAAAAGAAATAGTTTGGCAGACTGACCGTCTCGGGGAGAGAGGCCTGAATGAACAGGCAGGGGACACGCAGAATAAATGAAAATATGATTGACTTCTTACCTCAGTCCGGCTCACACATGGTTCTGAGCATTTAATAAACAGGTTGACACTCCGAGTTCCCCTCATTAGGTGAACGTGGAGACCCGGACTGTTATAAATCAGAAGGGCAGGTTATCAAAGCTTGTGATCTTTAACTGTGTCAGGGCGCCCTCCTGTCTGCTGAAATGGAGGCAGCAACCTGCAAGCTGCAAAGAATTAGCCACTATACCACGATTTAATACACATGCACCCAGGAGAAGGTGGGAGGCTGGTGCTACAGGCAGTTTTACCGGGTACTCAGCACATGTGGCTGGCCCTTGGTCACAGTTTACTTGGGGCTGCATGGTACCTGGGGATAAAGGTGACGGATGACCCTGTGAGGGATCAAGAAATAGACCTGTGTTTAGTTGGACTAGGAGCAATGGAGGAAGAATCACTATGGAATGCTAGAATTCCCAAGCCAGAATGGGCCTTGGGAAAACCCTCTCATCTGGTGATTTCCCAGCCTAACTTCACATCAAAATCTAAAGGGGCTAGACACTGTGGTGGCTCACGCCTGTAATCCCAGCACTTTGGGAGACTGAGGTGGGCGGATCACCTGAGGTCAGGAGTTCAAGACCAGCCTGGCCAACATGGTGAAACCGTGTCTCTACTAAAAGTACAAAAATCAGTCGGGCATGGTGGCGGGTGCCTGTAATCCCAGCTGCTCAGGAGACTGAGGCAAGAGAACCACTTGAACCCAGGAGGCAGAGGCTGCAGTGAGCCCAGATCACACCACTGCACTCCAGCCTAGGCGACAGAGCAAGACTCTGTCTCAAAAAAAAAAAAAAAAAAAAAAAAAATCTAATGGAAAACTGATAATTTCTAAGAAGGTTAAAAAGACTTCTACCCTATGACACTGAAATTATACCTCATGAGAAATGAATGTATATGCCCACAAAAATACTTGTATACAAACGTTCAAGTTGCTTTGTTCATAAGAGCTCCAAACTGGAAACAGCCCAAATATGCCCCCACAGGAGAATGGATAAACACACAGTGGCACATCCATGCAATGGAACACTATTCAGCAATAAAAAACAAGCAGGTACTA
The DNA here is from genome assembly GCF_001698545.2 of Rhinopithecus bieti. Taxonomy (NCBI): domain Eukaryota; kingdom Metazoa; phylum Chordata; class Mammalia; order Primates; family Cercopithecidae; genus Rhinopithecus; species Rhinopithecus bieti. Next base: position 270,194 of record NW_016821178.1, read on the forward strand.
CTGATATGTGTAACCACATGAATGAATCCCATGGACCTGATGTTGGATGAAAGAATCTAGGCTCAGGAATGTACATGCTGTGTGATTCCATTTCTATGAAATTCAGAGACAGATAAAGTTCATCTTACTTGGTAATAAAAGTCAGGACAATAGCAGGACAGAGGGGCAGGATATGGGGCACAAGGAAACTTTCTGGGGAGGTGGGAATGACCTATATCTGAATCTGGATGATGGTTACAGGAGTGAATACATTTGCAAAAATTCAACAACTGGTACATTTGATATTTGCATGTCTTACTATATATATAAATCATACCCCAGTAAAGTAAAACAAATCAATGAAACAAGTAAGTAAAAACAAATAAATAAATAAATGCAGAGTCTAGAGTCTTTGCACATGCTGTTCCCTTGGCTTGGAATATCATGTCCCCACCCCCTAATATTGAAGAGGCTAGCCCTGTCATTCAGGTCTTAGCTTAACTCTCACCTCTGCAGAGAGCTCTGCCATTCATTGCTGCATCATTTGGGTTTTGGGCTTGTTTTTATACTCCTAATCATACTCAGAAATTTTCTTGTATGTATTCTCTGCCTCTCCATCCACCCCTGTCACCAATAGACTGTGAGTGCCTAAGCACAGGGGTCTTATTGTGTTCACTCCCTGTGCTGTCACCACTCACCCTGTTGCACTTGTTGTCCACCACTCTCCACCTGCTGTCAGCCTCAGAGCTGCCTTGTTAGAGTGCAGCAGTGTACTCCCGGAACTTCTGACTTCTGGGTGAGTCTTGGTCAGTGGGAAATCTCAGCAGGAAATTGAAAGGAAAGAGGAGTGGGAGAATGGGGTGACACATCCTTCTCTGTGGCATCCCCACAAGTTGACTGCATCTCTAGGTCAGTGGTTCTCCATCAAGTGTAATGTTGCCCCCCAAGGGACATTTGGCAATGTCTGGAGAAATATTTGGTTGCCACAGCTGGGGGTGATGGTGCTGCTGGCATCTGGTGGTTAGAGGACAGGGATGCTGTCCAACACACTACAATGCACAAGACAGCCCCACAACAAAGAATTACCCAAGCCCAAATGTCAACAGTGCCAAGGTTAAGAAACTGCTCTCGGTGAAGGTCATGGCTCTTCTAAGGAGGCATCTCCATAACCCTCTCCTTCCAGGGTCAGGTGAATATTCCCCTGACTCCGTCAGGTCCAGAGACTGTAAAAGCCCCACTACTGCTATCCTTGCTGCTTCCCCTATATCCTGCCCACACCTTCGTATTAGTCCCTCCGTGAAAAGTCCTCAAATTACCCTAATTGGAGTGCACTATTCTATTTCCTGATGGAACGCTCACAAGCAGGCCATTTCATCTCCAGCAGCTACATGCTTAGTAAATATAAATTAATATTTGTTTAAGTAATTAACGGATGAGAGTCTCCTAGAAGAACTGGATTTAAAAGTCAAAGATAAGGCCGGGCGCGGTGGCTCACGCTTGTAATCTCAGCACTCTGGGAGGCCAAGGCGGGCGGATCACAAGGTCAGGAGATCGAGACCATCCTGGCTAACACAGAGAAACTCCGTCTCTACTAAAAAATACAAAAAAGTAGCCGGGCATGGTGGTGGGAGCCTGTAGTGCCAGTTACTCGGGAGGCTGAGGCAGGAGAATGGTGCGAAGCCGGGAGGCGGAACTTGCAGTGAGCCGAAATCATGCCACTGCACTCCAGCCTGGGCGACAGAGCGAGACTCCATCTCAAAAAAAAAAAGTCAAAGATAAATCTTAGAACTTACATAATTTTACAGCTTTATTGAAGTATAATTGATACAGAAAAAAACTGCACATACTTAATGTATACAATTTGATGGGTTTGGACATGTGTATACAGTCATGATGTCATCACCACAATCAAGGTAATAAGTATATTTATCACCTCCAATGGTGTCCTTGTATCCCTTTGCAGTGTGTGTTTGTGTGTGTGTGTTTTAAGAACACTTAACATGAAATTCATCCTCTTAAAACAAATTTTTAAGTGCATACCATATCATTAGCTGTACATTAACTGTTGTACAGCATATCCCTAGAACTTATTCGTCTTGTGTAACTGCAACTTTATACTCATTGAACAAACTCTGTTTCCCCCTCCTCCCATCCTGTGGCAACCACCCTTCTATTTCTGCTTCTGTAAGTCGGACTATTTTAAATACCTCTTGTACATGCAATCATGCCATATTTGTCTTGCTGTGACCAGAACTTAATACTTTTAAAAAGATTCTTTGGGTGATTCTAGAACAAGTCCCACATGTGTGCATGGGGAAACTGAAGTCCAGAGAGGGGAAAGTACTTTTTCGAGGTCACACCATGGTAAGCAGCAGCCTGGGTCCAGAAAGCACCCATTCTTGACATTGATCATTAATTCCATTACCTTTTGCTGTTTTCCCTCAAATTATTTTCCCCATAACATTGCTGATGCCTTTAGACACAACGCATATTCCAAAGTTCACGCCTCCTGCATTTTAAAGAAGGACATTCAGTCTGTGTGATTCTAATCCATCCACTCACACGCAGCTCTGAATGTCCAGGACTGGAGGGGCAGCCCCACAGAGGGGCCAAGGGCCTGAGGACAACAGATATTTCTGGTTCAGTCCCAGGTTCTGCCACATCCAAGTTCAGCTTCCTTGTCCGGAAATTGAAGATGATAGCGCTTACCTCTTAGATATGTTCAGAGGCCTCCATGAGATGATGGCTATAACGTGTGTGGCACAGAGCTGGGCATGTCGTGAGGTCGCAGACAGTGGTGGTTATGGCTCAGATGCCCTTCAAGTCCAATTTTCTCTGTATTTTGTCTGCCAGAATCCTCAAAATGTCCAAAGTGACTGAGCCAAGACATCTTGAGTCCCCCAAAATAAGAGATTCTGCTTGCATTTCTCTCTATATTCTTGGCTACATTATGGACCAGATAGAAGCCAGTTCCAAACCACTAAGACCCAGACTGTAGATTTAAATTGCTGACAATAGGTTTAGACTTGCCAATGAAAAAATCCACATTCTCGTGTAAGCTTAAGACAACAAAGCTTCTTCTAGGTTTTTTTTTTAAAGAGTGGAATTAGGATGTCATGTCTTTGTCTTTTCTCTTTACACCCAGATTAAAGTCTTTAATACTAAGGGAACTTTCTGATTTTCCATGTAGAAAGAATGAATTCTGTAAGTCGGAATATTTTAAATACGTCTTATAAGCAGAATCATGCCATATTTGTCCTTCTGTCACCAGAACTTACATTTTTAAAAATATTCCCCAGGGGGTCTTTTTAAAGATTCCCCAGGTGGGCCGGGCATGGTGACTTGCACCTGTACCCCAACACTTTGGGAGACCAAGGCGAGTGAATCACTTGAGCCCAGGAGTTGAGACCAGCCTGGGCAACAGAGTGAGACCTCATCTCTACAAAAAAATACAAAAAATTAGCCAGGCGTGGTGGCTCACACCTGTGGTCCCAGCCACTCACTCAGTAGGCGGAGGTGAGATCACTTGAGCCTTGGAGGCCAAGGCTGCAGTGAGCTATGATTGTGCCACTGCACTCCAGCCTTGATGACACAAATTTTGTCTCCAAAATAAAATTAAAATAGAATAAATTGGTTGAGAATGGAAGAAGTAAGAAGATTCGTGCCTCTCTTCCTCTATAACTTGCAGACCTGAACATTGATTTAGTCTGACAGAGAAAAAATATGTTTGCTTCTAGCAATATGGCTTATAAGTCAGACTCAAGAAAGGTCTAAAGAGATGGAGAGAATAAGGGCATTTTCTCTTTAATAGAGACTTTAAATGCAATGGCTCCAGTATGTCCTCAGTATATTCTGAGATGTGGGCTCTTCACCTGTAAAATGGGGCCATATCAATACCTACCTCATGATGTTGCTGTAAAAGTTGACTGCTACCAACAGTGTAAAAGTGTTCCTATTTCCCCACATCCTCTCCAGCATCCGTTGTTTCCTGACATTTTGATGATCACCATTCTAACTGGTGTGAGATGGTATCTCATCGTGGTTTTGATTTGCATTTCTCTAATGACCAGTGATGATGAGCTTTTTTCCATGTTTGTTGGCTGCGTAAATGTCTTCTTTTGAGAAGTGTCTGTTCATATCCTGCGCCCACTTTTTGATTGGGTTGTTTTTTTCTTGTAAATTTGTTGAAGTTCCTTGTAGATTTTGGGTATTACCACCATGGCATGTGTGTACCTATGTAACAAACCTACACGTTCTGCACATGTATCCCAGAACTTAAAGTATAATTTAAAAAATTAGAAAGAAAAATAAATGGACTGCTATACACAATTGGAGTATTACTTACTATCTACAAGTTTGTGTGCTTTTTCAGTTAACACTCTCATTGTGATTGCCCCTCAGAAAAAATGATTTAACTTTTTTCTTCAAATTATATAGTCAATATTAGTTTAGAAAATGCTAGCAGTATTTCTAAGAATACTGAAGAAAGTAAAAGTTACCCCAAACCTCAGCATCCTAAAACAGTTACCATTAGCATTTGGGGAATGGCTTTTTATGCATCTCTTTATGCGTTTTATGCTGCTTTTAAAAATCCAACCTCAAGTTTGGATCAGCTGTAAATTGGTGGAATTCGATCCCAGTTATGGCACTTGGATATGTTATTTAACCCTTCTGGGCCTTGGTACCTTCATCTATAAAATAGTACATTCACTTCCTGGGGCTAGTGTAAGACATTGCCACAAACTGGGTAGCTTAAAACAACAGAAATCTATTCTCTTTCAGTCCTGGAGGCCAAAAAAGTCCTAAATCAAGGTGAAAGTAGGGGCTCTTCCAGAGGAGGAGGCTCCAGAGGCTCTGAAGGAGGATCTGTTTTGCACCTCTCTCCTAGCTTCTGGTGACCACTGGCAACCCCTGGAGTTCCTGAGCTTCTAGACACATCACTCCAATCTCTGTCTCTGTATTCACATGGCCTTCATCTCCATGTCTGTGTCTTCTCTTCTTATAAAGACACTCATCATTGGATTTAGGGCTCATTCAGATAATCCAGGATGATCTCATCTCAAGATCCCTAATTTAATTACATCTGCAAAGACTCTTTTAAAATAAGCAAACATTCACAGGTTCCAGGTGGATGTATCTTTTTTGCAGGGAGTTGGGGGCACAATTTGACCTCCTGCAAATGGAGATGAGAATAGTTGCCTCCAACAGTTACTTTGATAAACAAGTTGGATGGGATAATGCATATGCAATTCCTGGCATATGATTAATCATCAATGAATGCTGTGTGTTAATAATCCTATCTGAAGGAGGACATTGCTCTTCAGCTTCTTTCTGGAGGAATAAAGTAAGATATAAATAAACAAACACAAATGAATAATTCTGAAGTTCAGATGGGTGCCAAAAATGTGGTTTTCTTGGTTCTCTGTGAGCTTTCTCTAGTGTTTTAAAGTGGAGAGTTTTCATATATGTAGGCTCTAATTTTTTTCTATAAATATCCTTTAGTTTCTCTCTTCATTCTGGCTTTCTTCCTTCTGTCATAGCTCAGTGGGTTGGCCATTTTACCCAGAAAAAAACAAAGCTTCAGAAGGTATAATAGATTCGATCAAATCAGTTAGATGAATTACATTTTACTTAGAATGAAAAACCTACCATTCATTTCAACATGTAGCTTTTCATGCTTTCATGACATTGAGGTTAAATAGAAATTCTTTACAGCTTCATTATTTCAAAGCATAGGGTTGTTCTGATTTTTTTAAACCTGATAAATGAAAATCAAGACTGATGAAAGAGCAGAGAAAAGAAAGCAACTGTTCACAAAAAGATTTGTCCTTGACCAAAAGATGCTCCTACTGCATTTTTGATGACTTGGCCTACAAGAAGCGAGTAATGCTAGAGTGAGAAAAGTAATTGAGAGTCCAGAGAAGTGAGTTTTATTCTGGGATATACTACTCTTTACCAGGGTAGCATGTTGGTAAAGTGACCTCTCTGTCCCTTAGTTTCCCTCCTATAGAATGAGGAAGGGTTGGAAGGGGTTACCACTGAGGTCTCTTTCAGCTCTGATCTTCTAAAGCTCGTAAGTCAAATGTTAACATTGCTCAATTCAAAAAGTTAACTTGAATCCCTTCATCAGTGGCTAAGGGAGCTTTAGAATGGAGTTCAGTAAGTTTTCTGCACTCAAAACATATAATGGCATTTGTTGACTTGGAAACTTTCAGGTCTTTTGATCTAAGAACAGGGAGTTCTGGAGTGAATGAGCAAGACAGGAAATCAACTACCTCATATATGAAGTTGAATAACAGTCTTGAGACAACACATTCAGACTTGTCCCAAGGCTGTGTGTCCACTTGTCCAGTGGCAGAACCCGAGGTGAAAGTCCAAGGGGAAAATAGGGAGAAGGACATTCATGGATAGAAGATTTGGCTTTCCACATGAAGGAGGAATAACCAGGCAAGGACTGGATTTTATAATTCCTGGTCCCTCCCACCAAGTCTTATAACAGAATGATGTTTGGTGAGCACTCAGCTGACTCACTGACTGCCAGTTGTTCAGGATGGTAGGGGAGCAGAAGGGACAGGGTATCTCCTGGAAAGCACTGGCCACCAAAGGAAGCTCCATGAACTCAGCGGGCAGGAGAAAATGTGGAGAGCAGATGGCTCCATTGTGGATCTGCCTGCCTGGCACCCACACCCTGTTACCCCACAATCAGTCACCGACTTCATTCATTCTGGAACTTGTTTCATCACAGTCATCATCTTCATCACCCTCTTCCTCCTCTTCTCCTCCTCTCCTCCTCTTCTCCTCCTCCTCGTCCTCCTTCTTCTTCCTCCTTCTCCCCTCCTCCTCCTTCTTCCTCATCCTTCTCCTTCTTCTTCCTCTTCTTCCTTTTCTCCTCCTCCTCTTCCTTTTCTCCTCCTCCTCTTCCTCCTCCTCTTCTTCCCCTTCTTCTTCTCTTCTCCTTCCTTCTTCTGTCTCCTCTTTCTCCTCCACCTTCTCCTCTTCCCTTCCTCCTAATCACCATCATCATCATCGCCACCATTTCTTCCAGTGTTTATTCTATATATATTTCTGCCAATAAGCTAAGTACTTAACAACTATACAGCTACTTTCTCTTAACCATCACAGCAATTTAAGGAGGTGGTCACTACTCACTACTTGTCCTGGTCTGGTTTCCTCCTCCAAAACAGGTCTTGAGATGAGGATTTGTGTGTAAGTGGTTTATTTGGGGATAACCCCAGGAAGTCTTGGAGGGAATAAAAGGCAGAAAAGCAGATATAAAGGGTGCCTTGCTGAGCAGTTACCGTGGTAACTGGGGCCCAGTCTTGCGTGGGCCCCTGAAGGGCTGTGAGAACACACCTCAGAGTTGGCCCAGGGAGGAAATGTGGTGGATAAATAAGGGGTATTTATTTACCACACCTCATTCCTCATTGGTTGACATTGCTTCTGGGGGCATCAACTCTCTGATACTTCTGACCATCCTGGGCTGAGCACGTATCTGCAGTCAGACAGCCCTCGGGCAGAGGACTAAATGTCAGCATTTTGGGAACTGTCAATCTAAGCTGTAGGTGGCTTGAGAGGTAAGAGGGGGCACAGGGTTATGGGTGGGGCACCAAATAGCATCTATATGATTATTATTCCAATCTTAGAGGAGAAGAAATAAAAGCTTAGAGAGGTGAAGTAACTGACTTAGATCACAGAGCCCATAAATGGTGGAGCTGGGATTTCAATCTGGGTCTATGTATTTAAGAACCTGAGCTATTAATTCCAATGCTCCCCAGCCCCATCCATTAAAGGTTGGAATTAGTTGTAAACTGCCTTCCACCTACAGCTCACCATCTGTGGTTCCAGTTAACAAGGTTTAGAGTTAAGGGAGAGGAGTTTTTACATTCATCTCTGTCACCCATCTCTGATATCTCTAGGACAAGTTCAGGAGAGAGGTGGGAGGGGGTTCGAACACGAGGCTGGTGTCCCTGGCAATCATGAAACTTCCACCTTCCACATCAGCTGGCTGTTCATCCCTCTCCCACACCAGTCAATGAGGCTTGAGGCTCTGAAAGTTTGGAGAAATCGTTTAAACATTCTGACCCTCAGTTTCCTCATCTAGACTGTGGAAGAAATGATGAGTACCCACTTCCTAAGGTTATTGACAGAATTAAATGAGATAATGAATAATAAGAGCTTAGCATAGCATCTGGCTTATAATAAGTGCTTGTTAATTATTTCATGTGTTATTAATTATTATAATTACCTGGGAATCTGATCTTCCACTTACAAATACTTTGTTTCCAAAATGAAAATCAGGACATTACCTATGACAGAGTCTAACAACAAAAGGCAATAAGGAATATAAGACAAATTCACACTTAATTTCTCTTGATGGTCTACGATACCGATGCAGCTACAAGCCGACCGCTGTATATGCGTCTTTATGGAAGGGGAGAAAGATGTGTATGGAAGTCTACAGCCATCTGGCCAGGCCCCTCTGTTGCCTGACGTCAACGTTTGACTTGTTATGGCCCTGTTATGACCCTGCTTTTCTCCATGCCCTCATAAAGTCTGTATTCAAGGCGGCAGCCACTGGAGTAGTCCTGTTAAAACTTTAAGGCAGATCCTATCACGCTCCTGTTCAAAATAAAACAATGGTTTCCTTTCCTCTCAGAGAACAGCAAAGCCTTGAGGATGGCCACAAAAGCCTCCATGCTGCAGAGTCTGAACACTTCCTTTATCTCCCACCTCCCCTCTGGGCACTGTCCTCCAGCTCCCCCCACTCCAGCCATACTGATTTCCTTGGCGGTTCTGACAGCCCGGTGCATACCCAGGGTATTTTCACTGGCTATTGTCTCCTTCTGGGATCTTCTTCCTCCATAACCAAATGGCTTACTTCCTTGCCTCCTTCAAGTCTTTGTCAGATGTCACCTTCTCAATAAGGACTTCCCCAATCACACCATTTAAATTACAACAATCCCCCATCCCCATCGCACCAGTGAGACTCAGCTCCCCTTCACCTACTCTATATGTGTATTGACCATCAACAGACGATAATTTACCTATTTAGTATTAAATAGTTCACAGTTTATGGTCTGTCTCTGTCCCTATAGAACTGTTCTTCCTTTAGAACAGTTGTTCTTGCTCCCTATAGAATGGCATCTGCAGACATATCTTGGAGGCAAAAAGTAATTTTTTGCTCTACTGGCATCTAATAGGTAGAGGCTAGTGACGCTGCTAAACATCCCACAATGCACAGGACAACCCCCACAACAAAAAATTCTCCAGCCCAAAATGTCAGTAGTGCTGAGGTTGAGGAATTGTGCTATAGGACGAAGCTTTGCAAGGACAGGGCTTTTTGGTTGATTTTCTGTTTTGCTATATTTCAGCATCTAGAACAGGACCTGGCACATAGTAATCACTCAATAAGTATTTGGCGAACGAATCATCCTTAGAAACGGTCCCCAGAGTGAAGACTTTCAGAGTCTGGAGATCTCAAAAACATGCAAAATTCCTTTCAAAATCAGCAGCAGAACAAATACACGGACACGGGTCGGACAGTGGGAAAGACCCAGTTCCTTGTTTGTAAAGGAATCGCTTCCACCGGAAAAAAAGAAAGATGTCCTCCAACGGCCCCACCCGGAACTCGCACATTGTGTTCTAAGTTTAACACATCTTGTGCTCTCTCTGCTGAAACCCTTGGCTCCAACCCATAATATCTCTGAATCCAGGAAACCATTATGACTGGTCAGGGTCAAAGGTTGCTCCTATTGTAACCCACTTCCTCCATCAGAGTTTTAAATTTGGAAAACGTTCTTATTGCTATTGTATGGAATGTCAGCTCTCAGATAACCTCAGAATTATTTTTATTTGTCTACCATGACCACCCCACCACACACCAAAAAAAAAAAAAAGGTTTAAAAAAATCCCGTAGAGTGGGAGGGGGCTTTCCTCAACATACTGTTAACAGAGAAAGAATCAGATAAGAGCCAGCTGATATTTTCAGCCTTTAACTGAATAAAGGGAAGGAGAAGCAGTTAAATTCCCAGAAGGCCCCCAAAATTAAATTCCAATATAGTTCTTAGGATGGCTAGGATAGGAAAATGATCAGAACCCTAAGAGTGTAGCAATTTTAGATATCAGCAAGCACTTAAAACTTTAAGGAGGTTGTTCTAATAGTCTAGGACATTTCCGGTACTTATTGCCCACTTTTTATTTTTACATGAGGAAGAATTATAGTACCTACAAATATGTCCTGGAATTGTAATGAGGACAGCAGATATATCTCTGGATTTGACCAGGAAAAGAAGAAGATCCATAGGGAATTCGGGTGATGAGGAATGCCAGATCTTGGAATTACATACAGTAATTAAATGGCAAGAGGAAGATTGTCTTGGGAAACAGTCCGGAAAGATTGGGCACCTTGCCATTTTTAAGGAGAAGGCATGTTAGAGGAAAGAGTAGCTGGAAGGTCTCTGAGGCACTTACAAAGTCAGAAACAAAGTTATTTCAGTCAGTTCTGCAAATATTCAGAGGCTTTCCTCTGTTTAAGGCTCAATGCTAAGTGCTGGCAGTACAGACAGGAGATGCTAGAGTGTGATGCCAGCTGTATGGGCTTTGGGTTTTGATGGCTGTGAGCCTGAGAAGCATACTTAACCTCACTAAGACTTGGTTTCCCCAACTGAAAAATAAGATGGAAAATAATAGTTACCTCATGGGGTTGTTGTGAGGATGCTGTTTGACAGGGTCTCCAGCGTGTTGAAAGTATTGAGCAATAAATATTAGCCTTATTAGAAGAGAAAGTGTTTCTTAACATGTTCAGATTCTAGTGGGGCAAACATCATCATAATTAAGAGAGCAGCTATCATTTATTGTGCATCTGCTATATGCCAGGTTCTATACTATCTCATTGAACCCCTGCAATGCTATCTCATTAAATCCCTGCAACAATCTTTGATAGACATAGGCACTGCCCAACCATATGTCTGGTTCGCCTTCGGCCCTTAGGGCAACTGCACAACCCAATACTCTTTGCATTTGGGTTGAGCCATGTGACTAATTCTGGCCAATATAGTGTGGGTTAAAATTATGCCTGTCACTGCCTTGCTGGAACATTTAATTGCCCATGTATGATCCTGATGCTCATAATCTTCTCCTTGCCACCATGGCAAGTGCCATTCCAGTTAGTGGGGCCCTGGTCACCATTGAGCCCTTGCTACCCAGCAGGTCATATTTGCCCACTAACATATCCTGTACCGGCACCTTTCCCTTCTTTTCTCATTTTCTCACTTCTCTATCAGAAATTCCTGGTGGAATCACTTCTCCCAAAGCTTCTTGTACTCAAATTCCAGTTGCTTGTCCCTAAGGTAGTCATCTTCACCACTGAAGACAGACCTTGAAAATCCCATCTGGAATTACATAGAGATGAACTAAACTCTCTATCAGGTTAAAAAAAAAGTGAGTGTTGCTGCAACTCCTTAATCTGGTTTATTCTGAACTATCTTTTATCTATGCAAATATTGCTCTTAGTCCTACTGTGAGAATAACAGAGAAGAGGCCCCTGCTAATGTGCAAAGAACATGTAACATGAGGAAGAAATAACCCTGTATTGCTTTAAGCCATTGAGATTTAGGGATAGGTCATTACTATAGCATGACTTAGCTTCTCCAGGCTCTCATACAACCCTATGCAATGAGCACCATAGTCATCACCACTCCACAGGCATGGAACATAAGCTCAGAAAGGTTACATGATCTGCCCACTTTCTAAATCTCACACCTAGCAAGCCCTGGGGGCAGGATTTACACCCATTTCTATCTGAGTCCAAAGTTCACGCCCAAAAGTGCTATGCCATTCAGATAAAAGGATCATTCATTTGTACTTAAATAAAGATTTGTAAATTATAAAACGTTAAATTACATGAAGAATTTGTTGCCAGTATAGAATGTTGGAAGACAACCCAAGCAAAACGGGCCTCCTCCCGAGACTTGAAAACAGGGCTTTAAAAACACTTTGTTGCCTAAAATAGGCTGACACCTCTGTATAGATAAAATGACCAAGTATAGCATCCAGATCCGAGACGACACTCAGTACACGTTACTATGTGGACAACAGGATGGGAGAGAGGGAGGAAGCAGGGAGAAACTTTGTTTTCTGTTGCCGTGTTCCACATTGTCATTAGACAAGGGCAGATGAAGAGAATCTCTGGTTACTGGGGTTGGGCAAGCCTTTATTCTTCATCTCCTTCATCTATTCAGAATGATTTCATGAGCTAATTAGCCCAGGGGTAGCCCTAAACCAATGATGAATATAAGGTAGATGATAAATGCTTAGGTCTCCTGCCTCTCAGAGATGGGACAACACTGAAGGATGTTCTATACCATCACCCAGAAGTCCCTAGCGTAGGATTATCAGATTAAGCAAATAAAAATACAGCAAGCCAGTTAAAATTAAATTTCAGATAAACAATGATCAAGTTTTAGGATAGGTATGCCCTATGCAATATGTGGGACACGCACTAAATATTACTTGTTTAGGCAGGTCGCGGTGGTTCACGCCTGTAATCCCAGCACTTTGGGAGGCCAAGGCAGGGCGGGTCACGAGGTCAGGAGTTTGAGACCAGCCTAGCCAACATGGTGAAATCCCGTCTCTACTAAAAATACAAACATTAGCCAGGCATGGTGGTGGGTGCCTGTAATTCCAGCTACTCAGGAGGCTGAGGCAGTAGAATTGCTTGAACCCAGAAGGCGGAGGTGGCAGTGGGCTGAGATCGCGCCACTGCACTCCAGCCTGGGCAAAAGAGCAAAACTCCATCTCCAAAAAAAAAAAAAAAAAATTGCTTGTTTATATACATTTAAATTTAACTGGAACCTTGTGTTTTATCTGCCAACCCAGAATCAGTGGCATAGAGCCCCAGTTGCTCCTGGTTGTAAACTGCTTGTTACTACATTCTTTTCACTTCCCTACTGCCCTACCACTGATTCCTAGAATCACTTCCCAACTAAACTATTGGTCCTCAAATTCTAGATGCTTCTAGGAAAACCCAACTTGAGACAGAGACCTTAAGCCACTAATGGTAAAGGTATGGAATTTTCCCTGTCAAAGACTCTGTGGAATTTATCCAGTCAAGAACTAAGTTCACTGGCAGTGATTTCTTAATTATGACATCACAAGCACAGACAACAAAACCAAAAATAGACAAGGGGGACTATGTCAAACTCAAAGCTTTTGTACAGCAAAGGAGACAGTCAACAGAGTGAAAAGTTAACCTATGGAATGGGAGAAAATATTTGCAAGCCATATATCTGATAAGGGGTTAATATTCAAAATATAGGCCGGGCGCGGTGGCTCAAGCCTGTAATCCCAGCACTTTGGGAGGCCGAGACGGGCGGATCACGAGGTCAGGAGATCGAGACCATCCTGGCTAACACGGTGAAACCCCGTCTCTACTAAAATACAAAAAACTAGCCGGGCGAGGTGGCGGCGCCTGTAGTCCCAGCTACTCGGGAGGCTGAGGCAGGAGAATGGCATGAACCCGGGAGGCAGAGCTTGCAGTGAGCTGAGATCTGGCCACTGCACTCCAGCCTGGGCGACAGAGCGAGACTCCGTCTCAATAAAAAAAAAAAAAAAAAAAAAAAAAAATATATATAAGGAACTCCTACAACTTGACAGCAAAAAAACAAGCAAACAATGAATAACCCAATTTAAAAAACGAGCAAGGAGCCAGGTGAGGTGGCTCATGCCTATAATCCCAGCACTTTGGGAGGCTGAGGTGGATGGATAGCTTGAGGCCAGGAGTTTGAGACCAGCCTGGGAAACATGGTGAAATTCTGTCTCTACTAAAATTACAAAAATTAGCCAAGTGTGATGGTATGTGCCTGTAATCCCAGCTACTGGGGAAGCTAAGGCAGAAGAATCGCTTGAACCCAGGACGTGGAGGTTGAATTGGGCTGAGATCACGCCGCTGTACTCCAGCCTGTGTGACAGAGGGAGACTCTGTTTCAAAAAAAAAAAAAAAGGCAAGGGACCTGAATACAAATTTTGCCAAGGAGGAGACATAAATGACTAACAGGTATATGTAAATATGTTCAGCATCACTAATCATTTAAGAAGTGCAAATTAAAACTGCAATGAGACATCACTTCATACCTGTTAAGATGGTCATTATCAAAAATAATAATTTTAAAAACAAAAATGTGGAGAAATTGGAACACTTGTGCACTGTTGGTGGGAATGTAAAATGGTGTAGTCACTATGAAGAATAATATCAAGTTTCCTCAAAAAATTAAAGATGAAACTACCATACAATCCAGCAATCTCACTTCTAAATATTTATCCAAAAGGATTGAAAACAGGATCTCAAAGAAGTGTTTTCACACCAATGTTCACTGCATTATTATTCACCGTAGCACAGAGGTGGAAACACTAACGAATAATTTGATAAAGTGTGGTATATACATACAATGAAATATCATTCAACCTTTAAAAAGAAATCGCCGGGCGCGGTGGCTCACGCCTGTAATCCCAGCACTTTGGGAGGCCGAGATGGGCGGATCACAAGGTCAGGAGATCGAGACCATCCTGGCTAACACGGTGAAACCCCGTCTCTACTAAAAATACAAAAAAATTAGCCAGGCGTTGTGGTGTGCACCTGTAGTCCCAGCTACTTGGGAGGCTGAGGCAGGAGAATGGAGTGAACCCAGGAGGCAGAGCTTGCAGTGAGCTGAGATTGCACCACTGCACTCCAGCCTGGGCAACAGAGCAAGACTCCATCTCAAAAAAACAAAAACAAAAAAACCCTGCCATATGCTACAACATGGATGAAGCTTGAGGACATTATGCTAAATGAAATAAGCCAGGCACAGAATGACAAATGTTTCATTATTCCACTTATATGGAGTACAAAAATAGTCCAACTCATAGAAGCAGAAAGTAGAATGGTGGATACCAGGGGCTGAGATAAGGGGGAAATGAGGAGTTATTGTTCAAAAGGTATAGAGTTCTGGTTATGCAAGATGAAAAAGCTCTAGAGATGTGCTTCACAACAATGTACATCCTTTAACCATACTATATGGTACACTTCAAAATTTGTTAAGAGTGTAGATAATGTAGGGTTTTCTTAAACCCCAATTTAAAAAAGAAAAAAAACATGCTAAGCCCATTGCCAGGTCACCAAACTGAGTATTGTTCAATCTCATAATTTCAACCCATGTTGAAATTTTTCTGTTCCTTGAGAACACCCATGTTGGTCTCATCACTGGGTATCAGGATGTAGAAAATGCTGTTAAGATTCACTGGGTTCCCTCTTCATCAAAGGTGCACAGACTCGTCTTTCAGGGACTAATTCATTCCACAGGAGGATAGAAGCTTGTGTGAGAGTATGAAAATTGACTCCCAGCCTCTGCTCTAAGTTGGAACCAAGCTGAGTAATAAAAGGAAGCATTAGACTTTCATCTCGGCCTTTTCACGATGCTTCATGTTGGCCAGGAACACACGCTCTGGGCTGTGGAATCGAGGGTGAGGCATGGCTTGCTGCTTCCAAACTATGTGACCTGACAAGTGACTTCACCTTGCTAAACCTCAGTTTCCTCATCTGTCAAACAGTGACAATAATGACTACCACACAGGACAGTTGGGGACATTCAGTGACATGATGTAAACAAGGCACTTAACACATCTGGTGGACAATCACTAATCAGGCTACCAATCATTGTTGGCTGCAACTATTGTGATTATCATGCTATCCTGCGGTTCAATACGTTTTACACAACTCTAGGCTGTCATAGCTGATGCATTCTGTGCCCAAGGCAGACACTGGAAATGATGCCCATAATATGTCAAAGGAGAAGTCAGTTTGACTTCTCCTAGTATGAGTCTGTGGCTCTGAGCAATCTACCTAGCGTTGCCCTTCAGGAACAAGTTCCAGAGCCAGGAGTAGAGGTGACCACTTTTTAACAGTTCATCCAACAATATTTACCGAGCCTGTGGTGCAGCAGTGAGTGCCTCTTAAGATGGAACATAACTTCCTCACTTTAGTGCAGTCCCCAACCCAGCCCAACATACTTCCTCTCCACTTGCCTGTCTAGTATAAGCATTTTGAATGACTTCTGACCTAATACTGTTGTATTTTCTTCAATGTTTTTAAAGAGGTATGCTTTTTCCCCAAATCCTTGAACAACACGCATAAATGATGCTTCACGGTTTTATGTATCCCTGGTATTCTATATATACCCACTGGGAGTTCATGGATCTCAGTTTGAAGGCACAGCTAAAGGCAATTTTCTGTGTGCACAATTGACTCTGGTAAGAGATACATGGTACTCTTCCTTCTAGGGAATACAAAGAAATCCCAATTTTCAACCACAGAGAAAAATTCAAGGGACTGTCTTTTCCCAGGTCACTGTAAGACACAGTTTTAAAACTATAAAGCTAATCCTCACCCAAAAAAATCTCAAATCAGGTGATTTTTTAAATTTCAAATCCATCCTAAAAATGTATCAACTCTTTACTATCAGTCCACTCCTAAATGATGACAAAGTAAAGCTTTCAACTTTTAATGGCTTTTGTTTTGATATTCTTTTTTTTTTCCTTAACTCAAATCACATCTTGCTTGGCAAAGACTTTTTATTATTTTTTATTTTCTTGATTCATAGGTCCTTAATGAAAGCAAAATTCAGCCTTACATTGGTCTTGTATGAATTAGGGACCATGTAAACAGTACTTAACAGTTCTAATTGAAGGTCAGTAAATCCCCAAGAGATTAAATGAATCCTGCAGGGAGCCGTGTAAATCTCCCTCTCTTTTATGGCAGAACAGCCAAGCCCCCAGACTGCCTTGTGCAAGGCTTAATAAACATGGTATGCATCTAATCAAAACCATTTTGCACCCAAAGAGGTTAGGGGTGTAAATCACAATTACTCTTGGCACTAAACCCTTGGCCCGTAGAGGCCCAACGTTGCCAAATACCATCAGGAGCTGACTTCTAGGACTTAGCTAGCTGTCTGGCATGGGTTTCCTGAGTGTCCAGCCTGCTTCTCAGCAGGGGAATCCAGATGGGAGTATAAAATCTGAAAAGGATAGTAATTTCAAATGACCCTCTTGCTCTCTCTGGTTTCTTTACTCCTTGCCAGCTCTGGCTTGATCAAAAAGAAATTATAAATTCATAGATGTCAATGCCTAGATCTCCCCTTGAAGTGCCACAAATTCATTCATTGCGTCCAGACATGCACCATTTTAAAAGAAAATGGTGTAAAGTCCCAAGTACTTAGCTGTAAAACACCCAAGTGAAGAGCACAGTTAAACTCATCAACGTCAAGAAGTGGGCCTGAGTCTTTGTACTTGCATCTGAATATCCAAATGAGGATCATGTTAGTCTCCAGCACAGCTGGACATTACAGTTATCCATGAATAAGAGGACATAATGAAGGAAGTTTCAAGAACAAAATGTGGTCTGTGATCTAGGGAACTGGAGGAACCAGAGCCTGAGCAACTGCTCAAGATTCTTTCAAAACTTCAGAGTGAGCACCATCCTAGATCTGTTACATCCATTAAATCTGATCCTTGGATCATCCCTTTCAGTAGACATTCTTCTCTTCTTTTCACACATAGATAAACTGAGGCTCAGAGAAAAGAAATTACATCTTTAATTTACTCAACTGGTTCAAAGCCTGGGGTTCAAAGGCAGGTCCAGTCCAACTCGAGTCTCTTCCCTGTCCTTCTGACATGCTTCTTATAAGAACAGGACAAGAAACATACTCAGACCATCTCCAGAAACGCTCATGCGAAAGGAAAGCAATATCCAACTGCTAAGGAATAGCTCTTCAAAGGCAGGGGACAAAGCCAAGGAAGAAAACTTTAGAATAAGACCAAGTAGCTCAGCAATGTCCACTCGTCAGGACTCTAAGTCCTTCTCAAGATGTACTTCAAGGGCTACTACCAATTAGGGTGACCCTTGGAATAATGCCTATTTACCATCCCAGATGTAGCCACCAAATGGAGAGCAGCAGGATGTTCATTTCCATTTTGGCAACTTGTTGCCCTGGCCATGAACCCTCTGGCCATGCTGAATAGGAGCTCTGTACTCCCCTTCTTGATGTCTAACCTGAAAGTTGCTTAACATGTTCCTGGATGACCCTGGATTGCCTCTGAAGTGGTCTCCCATGACTTGGAGCCATATCTGCTCTCCTTCATATAAATTGTCCCTAATGACCTTGGAGCTCACTGGCAATGGCTTCTTCCTTCAGTACCTTGGAACTCACTCACATGTATGGACACGTCTTTCATTTTATGCTCTTTTCCCTTCCTCCTTCAGCACTTTTGGAGTAGCTAGCCTTTGAGTGCTTTATTGGCACATGAATGCATCACTCTGGTTCACTAGGATGAAGAGCTCTCAGGCTGCCATAGAGAAAAGAGGGTTTATTTTAAGGTGAATGGAAACTTTAGGTTTACCAATAGAAACCTAACAGAGCCCTGGTTTTATCCAGGTATCCACTCCATCCTCATCTCCAAAGGTGGAAGCAGCTTGGTCTAAATCAATAAGCATCTTTTATTAGTTCAGGGGGTAGCACATTATCTAAACTGGATCAATCTAACTGGTGTGAAGAACTTTTTTTGCAAGTGAGTATAGAGCAGTTACTTCTCTCTCAACCTCTACTACCAGGTGTGACCAAGGAAGCCCATTGCACTGTGGCTGTTGGTTGTCATGTTGTGACCATGTGCAGAACCAGCCAGCATGAGGATGAAGCCACAGATGAAGATGATGGAGTAAATAAAGGCCATGAATCACTGAGTCAGCAGACATCCTTGAGTTGCTCACCAATCCATGCCTGGAGTCCCCTCTACCTCTGGACTCCTATGACATGACTATACAACTTTAGTTATTGCCTGAGTTTGAGTGGGAGTTTTTTGTTACTCCCAGCCAAAAGCATTCTAACTGATATTTAAGTATCCTTATGGTGAGAAGTGAGAACTGAAAGAGATTTCACAGCTCAAGAACTGGCCACTCCCTCTGCCTCTTCCTCCCTCAGAACCTGCCTGCTCCATTCTCCTCTGTTCCCCATCCCTTTTGACTCCCAAATGCTCTCCACAGTCCCCATCTAAATTTAGCCTTCAACAGGCCGTTTTTGCTGTAGGTCACTCCATCAGCCCTCAGCCAGCCTATGTTTAGATCACTATTGATCAGAGACTGCAAGCTACCTCTCAGAAACCATCCCTCCCTCTTCCTTTAGTAATATAACCCATACATTTTAGCTGGGCATATGGCCACCTACAAATAATAAAATAAAACATAAAATAAATAAAATAAAACCTTTATTTTTTCACCTTTCCTTTGAATCTGAGTCATGGCCATTGTAACTAGGTTCTGACCAATGGGAAGTTAAGCGATTGGTCATACCCTGAAGGGAAGAACCTGCCTTCTACACCTCCTTTCTCCCATTCCATTGCACAGAATGCAGAGTCAATGGCTGGAACTGGAGGAGCCATCTTAGATCACAAGATGGATGCCAAGTGCTAATATAGACAAATGAGACAGAAGGAGCTTGGGACTGGAAACTGTCACTGTGTAATAGACATGCCAAATGGACTGCTTATGCTTGATCTGTTATAAAAAATAGAAATCAACTTCTCAGTTTCCTAAGGTCACTATTATTTTGCCCTTTGTTGTACTTGCTAGGCCTTATCCTAATTAATATTCCACCTTTAATCAATTAGTTCCAACCCTTGTGCAAAGACCAGCCTGTGTCTGCTCACCTCACAGGGAGCTAAAGGCAGGCTAGTTTTAGTGCTAGAAGGGTATTAGGTGTATCAGAAATTTGTCCAACGTGTCTAATACTGTGAGGAATAGCCTTTTCTCACTCTAATTTCATTGTTTCTCTTTGCTTCTATATGACTCTTCTCCATCCATAGGGGTGTTATCCATCTCTCTCTCTCTCTCTCTCTCTTTTATTCTTCCTGCTAATTTGTGTTTATCCTTTTTTTCTTTCACTGTCATCACCCTTTTCACTCAGCCATATTTGTAACCCAAATAAACCCATAATTCCACGTGGCCCAGTTTCTAAAGTCAGAAAACAAAGTCAAAGTATCCAAATCTCCACTCGCTTTCTCAAGAAAACCTCAAGCAAGGAGGAGATGGTATGTTGAGAATGTACAATAAGCATCTTTAGAATTCTGTCCCCATTTTTTTTCCTCTCTCAATACCCTCCATTCAGATGTCAACCTCACCCAGGGAAACCTTCTCTCTCCCCTTTGTAAACATCAATCTCTGAAACTCTGCCTTCACAGACTTTCTGTTGTTTTTCCTTTTACCTAATCTTGGGGATTTCTGTTATGTAGATTAAAAATCCTTTATGACTTCTTTGTTTCTTCATTTTACCCATTATCCATATTCTCCATGGCACTGGAGACTCCGGGGTTTAATTTAGCATTGATTAGGAAAGGGAAAAGTGAACATTATGACTAGCCATACACTAATACTTTTTGTTCATGTAAGGTGTTTGCCTTAGGTCTGGTTCTCTTGGAGAGAGATTTGCATACAGGGGCTTCACTGGGAAGCATTCATAGGAGTCACACAAGCAAGTCAGTGAGGGAAACAGGATTGGGCACAGGGAGAACTTTGGCTGTGATGCAATTGTACCAAAGGTCTCAGTCAATCCTATATGGAGTTCTAGAGCTAGGATGGCCCATCAGAGCTGCTTTGAATAGTCACTGCATGTAGATTTGCCCCAGAGACTGGGCAAGCAGCTTCCTCCACTCAAGGGCAGGTCCTGCAGAGGGACTCAGCTGTGAGCCCTAAACATCAAATACTCTCTGGAGTTGAGGGAATGAGTCCTGTGGTTCTGAAGGTGGGTGGGGGGTGGCATTGGGTGGTACACTACAGCATCCACTACAATCTTCACTTATTCATTCAACAAATACTTACTGTGCACCTACTCTGTGACAGAAGATGTGCACCTTTCTCTAACTTGCCCTGCTTTCAACCCTTTCCCTGCTGCCATCCCTTCCTTGTTCCTTCCTCCTCCATCTCCCTCTCCACCCTCCCTACAGTTTGCCTGGAGCTAGAGCTTCAAGAATGGGCTGGCGCCTTAATTGCTTCTCTCTCCTCTGTGACATCAATTGGAGGTGACATTTCCCGGGCACGGAGCTGCATCCCTGTGGCTGCATATTCCCCCTGTCACAGGAGATCACCAAAGCTGTCACAAGTGGAAAGCTAGAAGCCATCGGAGGAGCAGGGGGCCACAGAGATCCCAGGCAGCATTCAAAGGGTTGGTGAGACACACTTCCCAGAGCGGGTTCCAGAGGCACTTTCTGCCCCACTGATCTCTGCCTGGGGAGAGTCGATGGGATCTGACATTTCAGGGGTTACCCGACTGAGCTAGGCCAACCAGGTCTCTCACCCAAAGCAAGGCGGAAAGGGCTGGATCCTGGGTGGCAAGCCAGTCCCCAAGGAAAGAATGGAGCAATGCAAATGAGAAAAAGGAACTCAACTAGAAAGGCTCTTTTGTGGCTTCTAGTGGCAAGCCGACCTGCATTTGCTTGTTCTGTCACTTAGAGATGCCTCAGTTTCCTCAGCCATAAAATGGGCAGTTGTGAGGATGAAATATGAAGTATGAAAGTCTGTTGGATCAAGTAAGCCAAAAACATAGGGGCATTTTTAAAATTTCCTTCTTTTGATTGCTCCAGTTTCCCTGGTTACCTGTAGCCAGTCCAACAGCAAACTCTGTCAGCTTCATCTCCAAAATATGTCCCAAAACTGACCACCTGCCCCACTGTCACTGCTCCCAAGCCACTATCATCCACTGCCAGGACAATCTCACTCGGTGCCTCCATGGTCCTTCTGCTTCCATTCTTGCCTCTCCACAATCTATTCACACAGCAGTCAGGACTAGCTTTGCAAAACAGAAATCAGATCACATCATTCCCCTGTTTAACATCCTTCAGGAAGCTTTCTCTGTGCTTGAAAGAAAAAGGCCCTTCATTTTCTGGCCCTGACTCCTCTCCAACTTCTTTTCCAACCTAACTTCTTTCTTTTGTTCACTAAGCTTCAACCCCCATTTCCAACCCCACTGCCTTTCTTGAACATGCCAAGTTTGTTCCCATGTCAGAGACTTTGTATGTGCTATTCCCTGCGCTTGTACGGCTCTTCCCCTAAGCTCACTGGATTGAATGCTTTGGCAACTTCAGATCTCTGCTCAGATATCAACTCTTCAAGGAGGTAATCCATGAGTGCACAATAATGCCATCCTTTTCTTTTCTGCCTTTTTTTTTTTTTTTTTTTTTTTTGGCAGTCTTGCTTTGCTCTGTCAGCCAGGCTGTAGTGCTGTGGTGCAATCACACCTCACTGCAGCCTCAACCTCCTGGGCTCAAGCAATCCTCCCATCTCAGCCTCCCGAGCAGCTGGAACTACAGGCACGCACCACGATGCTCTGCCAATTGTTTTATGCTTTGTAGAGATGGGGTCTCACTATGTTACCCAAGCTGGTCTTGAACTCCTGGGCTCAAGGAATCCTCCCGCCTTGGTTTCCCAAAGTGCTGGGATTGCAAGCATGGGCCACCATACCTGGCCTCTAGTACCATCCTTGATTGAGTTCTCCTCCCCTCTTCTCCCCCTCCTCTGCTTCTTCTCTTCTCTCTTTTCCTCTCCTCTCTCTCTTCTGTTGTCTCTCCTCTCTTCTCTTCTTTCTCTTTCTTTTCTTCTCTCTTCTCTTCTCTTTTCTCTCTTCCCCCTTAACCCATAGCTACTATTTAGTTTCAGCATCTCATCCCTGCCAATATTTTCTGGCCCACGGTCACTTCTCTGAGCTCTGTCCACCTGCAATCTGCATGTCTCATGCACCGCTGTATTCCTCAAACCAAGCACAGTGCTCGGGACTGAGTAGATGCTTGGAGAGTATTTGTTGGGCATGTGAAGAATGCATGTGGCTGGCACATGGTAAATAGAGTATAACTATCTCACAACTGTCACTACTAGAAAGAGGAAGTCTTCTAGTCTGGTGCCAAATCTTAAGGCATCTATAGGTGTGCCTGTGTCCGTGCCATCCTTAATGGAGATGAAACTGGCAGCTGGAAATGTCTTGTTCCACCTTCAACAGCTTCCCAGAGCTGCTTTTAAAATTATTATTCAGACAGACAAAGGCCAAACAGGTGCTGGGAATATCCCAATCCATCTCAATTTCAGTTTGTCACCCAAGATTCATGAGCTCGCAGGGCTCGAAGGGCCCCAGAGACTGTCCAGTCCAGGCCTCTCATTTTTCAGATGGGAATATTGACACTCAGAGAAGTTAATCACATCACTGATTCTTTAATACAGGAGCCCCTCTTCTGGACCTGTTACCCTCGACTGGGCTCTGGCTCTTGCTGTCCTGTTCTTTGCTTGGCTATCTGCATGACTGGCTTTTCATACATCCTTCTTGTGAGAGCTTAAATGTCAGTCCCATCGGGAATGACTTTTTGCCCCCTCCCATGGATTTCTCATAAACTCCATTCTATGAGTGTCTTTTTCATGTTTGAGGAATTGCTTACCCAATTATCCACCCTCCCTTCCCAATAGATTCAACTCCATGACAATAAGAAGATATCTGTCTTAGGCACCATCGTATTCTCAGCACCCACACATAGTACGTGTTCCACAAACACATGCTGGGTGAAAACGAGCGTAAGCCTGCATTGCAATGGGAAAATTTCTAAATTCTCAAATCATTTGTTCATGGGTGCAAGACAAGTCTACTTTCAAGCCTTGCTTCTCCCACACTGCATTTCTTTAGCTCTTCTGGCATCAGCTGGATTTTATTATTAAAAATAAAAACAGCCTATGATTTATGAGGCACCATGGAGCCCAGGCTGACTAGTGAGCTTACACTTTGCACATAAAAATCAAGCCTGGTACCTGAACCCCAGTGGCTCACAAGAAGGGAAAAATGAACTAAATTAGGCATTTGTGGACCAAGCTGCTTTGGTTTGCTTCTGCTGGCAGGGCCTGCCCAGCTTCAGTGGGTGAGCAAGTTCCTCCTGCCACGCCCCTGCTCTCCTCTCCAGGCTACCATCCCAGGTTTGCCAAGGACAAGGCTCTGGAACCTGTGGGTATTCCCATAAGCCAGAAAATCACAGCACTGGGGCTAGAGCGAGACCTCAAACAGAAACTAGATTAGAGGTCACTTTTGGCCTCCAGGATTGTTTTGTTTGGCCCATGTCATGCTGTAATAAATTTGAATCCATGGCAGATATTCAAAAATTTGATTTTATATAAAAATCTCGATTTCTCTCTTCTCTTGAAAATTAAGAAACTCTGGCAACATTGGGCTGGAATTGCCGTCTGGCAACAATTTGCAGAAGCTGAGTGATGGCTGTGTGCTTTAGGGGGACCAGGGCCCCCCATTTTCCCCAGGTACCATTTCTCCTTGGTATGCTACCACCCTAGGCTCACTTCACTCACTCGCATGAATTGCCTGGCTTGGAAGAGCTTACCACCCAGGAAGAGCCAGTTTTTCATTTCATAGATAGGGACTCAAAGGTTTTCAGGGGAAAATTGAGTTATCTGAGATCACCCACAAGTTAATGACAGAGCCAGGCCTAGAACCCAGGTCTCCTGGCCTTTAATCTAGGACTCTTTACCCCAGATTGCACTTACAATGATGCTCCTGGTCAGGCCACTCTATTAATTTCCTAGGGCTATTGTAATGTTACCATGAACTAGGTGGCTTACAACAGCAGAAACTTATTCTCTAAGCTCTGGAAGAAAGAAGTCCAAAATCAAGGTTTCAGCAGGGTCACACCCTCTCTGAAGGCTGTAGGGGAGGATCCTTCCTTCCTTGCCTCTTCCAGTTTCCACCTGCCACCTGGTGGTTCCAGGCATTCCTTGGCTTGTGGCAGCACCACTCCAATCTCTGCTTCCATCTTCGTGTCCTTCTCTCTGTTTCTCTGTATGTTTGTGTGTCTGTCTGTCTAACCAACCTCTGCCTCACTCTTCTAAGGGCACTTGTCATTGAACATAAGGGCAAGGTACTCCAAGGTACTCCACAATAATATCCTCTGGAGATCTTTAAGTTAATTTATGTCTGCAAAGACACTTTTTCCAAATAGGGTCACATTCACAGGGGGTTAGGACATGGACGTATCTTTTGCAGGCCACTATTCAACCCACTACAGCCACTAAGCCAAAAGAGTTCTGTAAAGGAGCCCAGTTCCATGGAAAAGAACTCAGCCTAGAATAAATTTTAATTGACCAGCAGTTCCAGTGCATGCCATTCTGAGACCTTGGGTTGCATAAGAAGCTGCAGGACAAACACGGAAGTTCCAAGTAACCCTCCCAGTGACCTCCCAGAAGGAAGGATAGCTGAGAGAGAAGACATTGTAATAATAACTACCATTATTTATATTACCAATAATAACCATGGTAACAATAACAGCAACAGTAATAATAGATATAGGCATTATTTCATTTAAACTTCTCAAAAACACAATGAGAAAATTAGTATCATTGTCCTTATTACCTGGATGAGGAAACTGGAGGCTCACAGAGGTTAAAGCACTTGGCCAAAGTGTCACTGCAAGTAAGTGGTAGAACCAGCATCTAACCCAGGTCATTCTGACTCCAAATAATGCTTTTCATCAGCACCTGACCTAAGCATGGACCTAAGCTGTAGGGAGTAGAGAGGTGCTCAAATGTGCACATATGGACTGAATCCCATCATCCTGGACCTGCCTTTAAAATATTCTCTATATCAGCCTCCAGTCATTAAAAATCAGTTCCTTCCAAGAAATGGTATTTTCATGCAGGTTAAGCTCACTTAACATCCTTTGGGAGGCAAGGTCACCTGGGATGGGAGGCCTTAAACTCCAATAGTGGCAAAGAAATCATGTAAAGGTGTGTTAGCCCTTCAAGAACCCAGACTGCATGTGTGACATCAAATGAATTTCTCACCTGCCGGGCATCTGCCATTTTCAAGAAAAGTCCAGAGGTCATCCTTGAAGTTGCTGGGAGTCTTTATACCCTGGGTTCTTAACTACTCAAAGTGTTCTGTACTTCCCCCAAAGTATCTATGTTCTTCACAGCTTTTGGTTCTGCCATCCAGGAGCCATGACCTATAAACTCCTCATCCTCTTTAATTACTCAATCAGATCTTTTAAAACATGACAAAAGGATTTCTACCCAAGAAAATGATAAATGAAAGGATGCACATAGCCAAGGGGTTTGCAGGTAAAGGCAGGGCACACGAGGGCACACCTTCAAATTTAACAAATCAAATTTCAAGAAAGGACAGAGATAATGAAGAAGCCAAAATTATCAAAGAAATAATAAAATATTTAAAGCCTCTTGTTCATGAATCTTCAGATTGAAAGGATCTACTAAATGCCCAGTTCACAAATTTAAAAATACCTATTCCTAAATGCATTACTATAGAATTTCAGAACACTAAGCATAAAGAGAATACCTCTAAATAGATGCTAAAAGGAGTGTGAAGTTACCATAATATAAATTTTAGTATCGCTTTATCTAAAAATGTAAACTGTGGCACTAATATAAAGAAAATAGACACATCAATAAACAAATTTAAAAGCCAGATAGTTTGATAAAAGTTATTAGGACACTTGATTACTATTAGGTTACACTATTAGGAAAAATTAATAATAGTCTTAACTAAGAAGCTAACACTTGATTAGACTAAGCTTGCGTCAGGCACTAAACATCATATGACTTAACTAAATGAATCATCTCACTCACTATAAGAAGTAGTATTATTCTTACCAGGTTAGAGATAGGAAACTGAACTATAGAGAGGTTAAGTGGCTTCAGTAAGGTCAGACAGCTAAATTATAGGTGGACTAAACAGTTCATATGGATAATCTAAATATGAACAAAGTTCCTAACTATTAATGGAAAAGGTCTTTCCAACCATAAAGTCAGGGGCAAAGACCATAATGCGGAATATTAATGAGTATGACTATATGAAGAAGTCAAAACCCATCCAATCATCAAAAAGCAAAGCCAAGTGGCAACAACGACAACAAAAAAACATCAGTTAACAGGGAAAAAAACTTAGAAAATTGAGGGAATATGTTTGTAAGTTACGATAGTGATAAGGTTTGGCTCTGTCCCCATCCAAATCTCAACTTGAATTGTATCTCCCACAATCCCTAAGTCCCAAGGCTAAGGCTTTGGTTCCCTTTGTCCCAGCTGCTCCACTCATGGCTGAAAGGGGCCAATGTAGAGCTTAGGCTAATGGTTCCAGAGGGTGGAAGCCCCAAGACTTGGCAGCTTCAACGTGATATTGAGCCTGCTGGTGCACAGAAGTCAAGAATTGAGGTTTCAGAACCTCTGCCTAGATTTCAGAAGATGTATGGAAAGGCCTGGATGCCCAGGCAAAAGTTTGCTGCATGGGCAGGGCCCTCAGGGCGAACCTCTGCTAGGGCAGTGCAGAAGGGAGATGTGGGGTTGGAGCCCCCACACAGAGTCCCTACTAGGGTACTGCCTAGCAGAGCTATGAGAAGAGGGCCATCATCCTCCAGACCCCAGAATGGTAGATCCACCAACAGTTGGCACCATGTGCCTGGAAAAGCTGCAGACACTCTGTGCCAGCCCATGAAAGTGGCCAGGAGGGAGGCTGTACCCTGCAAAGCCACAGGGGCAAAGCTGCCCAAGACCATGGGAACCCACCTTTTACATCAGTGTAACCTGAATGTGAAACCTGGAGTCAAAGGGAGATCATTTTGGAGCTTTAAAATTTGACTGCCCTGCTAGATTTTGGACTTGCATGGGCCCTGTAACTCCTTTGTTTTAGCAATTTCTCCCATTTGGAATGGCTGTGTTCACCTAATACTTGTATCCCCATTGTATCTAGAAAGTAAGTAGCTTGCTTTTGATTTTACAGGCTCATAGGTGGAAGGGACGTGCCTTGTCTCAGATGAGACTTTGGGCTGTGGACTTTTGGCTTAACACTGAAATAAGACTTTGGGGTGCTGTTGGAAAGGCATGATTGGTTTTGAAACATGAGGACCCGAGATGTGGAGGGACGAGGGGCAGAATTATATGGTTTGGCTGTGTCCCCACCAAAATCTCAACTTGAATTGTATCTCCCAGAATCCCCAAGTATTGTGGGAGGGACCCAGGGTGAGGTAATTGAATCACGAGGGCTGGTCTTTCCTGTGCTATTCTCATGATAGTGAATAAGTACCACAGGATCTGATGGGTTTATCAGGGGTTTCTGCTTTTGCTTCTTCCTCATTTTTCTCTTGCTGCCAACATGTAAGAAGTACCTTTTGCCTCCTGCCATGATTCTGAGGCCTTCCCAGCCATATAGAGCTGTAAGTCTAATTAAACCTCTTTTTATTCCCAGTTTCAGGTATGTCTTTATCAGCAGCATGAAAATAAACTAATACAGATAGCAAAGGTTTAATTTAAAAGGGCTAAGCTGTAATAATCTCTATAAATCAGTAAAAAGGGTAGATACACTAACAGAAGTCAGAAAGTACATCAACCAATTTATGAAAGCAAAACTATAAAAGCTAAAAAGCATATAAAAAAACTACTGTAAATAAGGAAATGCAACAAAAATATTTTTTTTTATCTTCTCAAAATTGTCAAAGATTTAGGGATGATAATGGCTAGCAATAGGGAAGGGCAGAGCATGTGGTCTTCTCCCATACTACTAGTAGGAATATAAACTAGTATAACAAATGTGAATTGACTAACCTCACAGTGGCAATGTAGCAAAATACTTTTAATCAAGTCATCAGTTCCTCTCCTAAAACTTAAACCTAAGGAAAGCATCAAAGACACACAGATTTATGTCTAAGATCATCATTGCAGAATTACAGGTAAAATAGATAGAACTTAAACATCCAACAACGAAGATCCAATTTTAAAAAGTTAGCTGTAATTTTACAATGGAATATTCTTCAACTGTGAATATCATGTATTTGAAATATTTGTAAAATATTTCAAGATCAGAGAAGTTAGAAAATAATATGTTGCTAAATGAAAAAAAATATGGATGGTATTAATTATAATTCCATGGTGGTGTGTATGTATGTGTGCATGTATGTGTAAATGTGTGTGTCCAGAGAAAGAAAAACTAAAATGATATAAAGTCAAACATTACCCAATCTAACAGTAATTATCTCTAAGAGTTTGGATTAGGTGTTTATTCATTTTTGTGCTTTTCTATATTTGCCAAATTTTCTTCAATGAACCTGTAGGGAGTTGTCATTCCTATTAACCATGTGTTTTTAGCTCTCCAGCTTCTAGGCACATAGGAACAGTTCACTTTCTGGCCTCCTTCTGTTTGGGTAAGGCCATGTGACTGGTTTTGGCCAATGAGTTGTGAGTATAAATGACATGTGTCACTTCTGAGCTGTAGCATTCAAATGACATGCTATCTTACATGGCAAACGGAGAACAATTTATTGCCCCAAAGTGGGCATATTGTATACAAGAGAAATGAACATATTTGTCTTTGTTTGCTTTCAAGATCACTGAGATTTGGGAGTTGTTATCACAGCACGACCTAGTTTACCCTGATTGAAAAAAAAGTGTTTTGTTTGTTTTTGTTTTTGTTTTTTGAGACAGAGTCTTACTCTGTCACCCGGGCTGGAGTGCAGTGAGGTGTGCAGTGGTGCGATCTCGCCTCACTGCAACCTCCGCGTCCAGGGCTCAAGTGATTCTTGTGCCTCAGTCTACTAAGTAACTGGGATTATAGGCACATGCCACCATGCCTGGCTAATTTTTGTATTTTTAATAAAGACAGGGTTTCACCATGTTGGCCAGGCTGGTCTCGAACTCCTGACCTCAAGAGATCTACCCACCTCTGCCTCCCAAAGTGCTGAGACTACAGGTGTGAGCCACTGTGCCTGGCCATGTGTTGCTTTTACATACAAAAAAAAAAAAAAAAATATTCCAATAAGAAAAATTTATGCATCTGCTAATCTTAAAGACACCTTAGGGACCAGGTGCAGAGGTTCATGCCTGTAATCCTAGCACTTTGGGAGGCCAAGGCAAGCAGATCACTTAAGCTCAGGAGTTCCAGAACAGCCTGGGCAACATGGTAAAGCCCTGTCCTTAAAAAAAAAAAAAAAAAAAAAAAGTACAAAAAGTGCTGGGTGTGGCGGCATGCATCTGTAGTCCCAGCTACTCAGGAGGCTGGGGTGGGAGAATCACCTGAGCCCAGGAAGATGAGGCTGCAGTGCATTCTAGCCTGCGTGATGGAGTGACACCTTATCTCAACAACAACAACAACACAAAAGACACTTTAGGGTCTTCAAACATTTACATGTTTTCACTATAAAAGAAAAATTTTCCTTATCCCAGATCAACTGTTCATAAAGGTTCAGCTGCTGAATATGCCTAGTATTCCTCTGCTGAGGCTGGTATGGGTGGCAGTGCAGTGTAGGGACAGCAGCCCCAGCTCTAAAGGGAGATGGGACCTGGGTTTGAAACCTGGTTGTGCCATTTACAAGTTGTGCAAACTTGAGCCAACACCTTCATCCCTCTGGATCTCAGATCTTCACAGGCATATCTGGGGATGTGGTCCTCTCTGTAAGAATTGGTAAGAAGATGGAATGATATGTACAAGAGATAACTACATAATTTATTGTCCAAAGCGTGGCACTTTGAGAAGTGAATGTTGTTACTCTTCTGGGACAATGGATGTATACAGTAAAATGTCTTGGGAAAACCTGGACATCAAGTCACCCTAGATCAGAAGTTCTCTATCTTGGTTGTACAATGGAATCACCTGGGTAGCTCTGACTCCCACCCCCAGAGACTCTAATGTAATTGATCTAGGGTATGCCTGGGAATTATGAATTTCAAAACTCTTTGAGTGACTCTGACACTCAGCTGTAGTGGAGAACCACCATCCTTAACACACGCGAAGCCAAGTACATGGTGAGTACTATCAGTGTTAATTGTCATTACTATTATGATCACATGTTATTATTACCGGAGAGAATGACATGTATAATGCTGAGCCTATTTTAAAGATGTTGTTAGCTGGTACTATAATTAACAATCATCATTTTAAAATAGAACATTCCCGTGGGTAGTATCTTGCCAATTACTACGGGCTTGGCTTAGAATAGTGGGATTCGAATGGGTGATTTTGCCCCAGGAGATATCTAGCAATGACTGAAGACTTTGTTTTTAAGAACGAGGGTCTTACTCTGTCGCCCAGGTTGGAGTGCAGTGGCACAATCATGGCTCTCTGCAACCTCAAATGCAGGGGCTCAAGCAATCCTCTCCTTCCTCAGCCTCCCCAAGTAACTGGGACCACAGACACATGCTGCTATACTCAGCTATTTTTTAAATGTATTTATTTGTGTATTTATTATTATTATTATTAAATTTTTTTTGCAGAAACAAGATCTTTCTATGCTCCCAAGCTGGTCTCAAACTCCTGGCCTCAAGCAATCCTCCCACCTTGGCCTCTCCAAGTGCTGGGATTACAGGTATGAGCCACATGCCCAGCTTGGACACATTTTTTAATTGTCAAAATTGGCAGGTGTAGGGAGAGTGACGCTCCTGGCATCTAGAGAATACAAATCAGTGATGTTGCTAAAATTCCTACAATTCCCAGGGCAGCGCCCCACAACGAAGTATTATTATCTGGCTCAAAATGACAACAGCACCAAGAGAGAACCCTTGCTTTAGAAGTTGGAATAGGGAGAGACTCTTGAACTAAAAAGTCATGTCAGAAACTCAGGAACAGCCTTTGTAGTCCTGCCCTTGTGTTACCATTGCCCTTTGCCAGCTCTCAGAGGAGAAACAAGCCCCTGCGGCCTATCCTGGGTTGCACGGTCAGCACCCCACTTAAAACTCCCCATGGATCCAGATCATCACACACCAGGTATGTTCTCAAGATTGCCTTTCAACTTGGAGAAGCTCTTCAAAAGTCTTGGCATCCTCCAGTGCTGGAAGTTTTTATAAGAGACTTCCTCAGGAAAGAAAGGTCAAGCAGGGAAAAGCAGAAACAGATTTCATTCTCTGGCTAACTTCCACCAGGCACCTCACAGAGGTTCACTAGCACCTTAGTCATGGAAAAGGAACATTTGAGAGAAGGGAAGAGGGAAAAGCTGAATTTGTGCCATTGCAAAGAGGCCTGCACTGAGGGTCAGGCCAGGCTGTGGTCTGCTGAAAGAGAAGGAAGGGAGGGAGAAAAGAAGCAAGGGAGCAAGGACAGAGCAAGTAGGAGGAGGGAGGATAGATAAATGAATGAAAAGACAGATGACTGGGAGGGTGGACAGACTAGCGTATGAATGGGTCAGTGGGGAGGTAGATGAATAAATGAACGGATGGCTGCAAGGTTGGATGGATGGATGGATGGATGGATGGATGGATGGATGGATGGATCGATGGATGGATGGATGGATGGATGGATGGATGGATGGATGGATGGAAAATTGAGCATGAGAAAGGTAGGAAAGATGAATGAACAAATGAATCAATCAATCAATCAATAATATATGGGAGGGTAGATGGATGTGTGGGTACGTAGTTGATCAGTGGATGAATGGATGGATTCATCTCAATTAAAGCCATTATATCTCCAGGTAAGATTGCAAATTGGTGACTCCTTAGCTGAATATGGCAGCTAGCATGCTTCTTTACCTTTACTGGGCTCAATCAGTACTTTTACACGAGGCTGTTTGTCTTGGCTACACACTAGAATCACCTGGGGAACTTAAAAAAATCCTGCTGCTCAGGTGCCATCCCCATCCCAGTCATACTCACCATCTCCAGGGATGGCACCCTGCATTCGTGTTTTCTGAAAATTCACACTTGATTCACATGGCAGCCAAGCTTGAGAATCAGTTTAAATTCAAAAGAAAATGAAACTAGGTTATTGTGCTTCATCAAAACACCTGCAGCTGCTTAACCCTTGTCTCATGGTCCTTTTCATCCATTGAAGTTTCTTGCCTAGCCATAGTGTATGAATTTGTCTCCACAAACTTTGATGTCAAACTTGGATTGATATCTGCCCATGTCAAAAGACTATGTGACCTTGGCCAAGTGGTTTAGCTGCCCTATGCCTCAGTTTCTCCATCTACAAAATGGGACCCATGACAGTAAAGGTAAACAGCTTATAGAGTTTCACAAGAAGTAAATAAAATAATGTCTTACATTTTGTAAGCACTTGACCAATGAGAACTACTATGACTGCTATTACAAATACAATACCTCTCAATTCACAGATATCATTCCTAATCATAGATAGCATATATTGATCTGCCTTTTGTGCAAGGAATTATTTTAAGAGATTTGTATTGTATGTGTGTGAACTAATTTAATCCTTGTAAAACCTCAATGAGTTAGGTGTTGTGATTATTCCCATTTTTCAGATGAGGAAATGAGGCATAGAGAGGATGAGTCATTGCATATCAGACACTAGCTATGAATGAATCAATGGCTGCAAGGATTGATGAATGGGTGGACTGATGAATGGATAGGGAGGGAGGGAGGGATGGATGAACGGCTGGCTGGATGGATGGGGATGGATGGGTGGATGGTGGGTGGTTAGGTAAAAAATTAAGAGAAAGGAAAGAATGATGAACCAATGAATGAATGAACGAACCAATGAATGATATATGGGAGGGTGGATGGGTATGTGGGTGTCACCAGCTAGTCCTGGTGAAGTGGTGACTTGAGCCCATGTCTGGCTATCATTCCTAACCAAACTAGTCTCTCCTCTTCACTTCACCACCTCTGCCTCACCACCCAGAACTCATACAGTCCACCCATCATTGTTCCAATGGGAAAGACAGTCTTACCACTAGCTAGCAAAAAGATGGCTATTTGTCTGACTTCAAATCCTGAGATCTCCCCTGCTGTGCGCTGTGTTGGTATCCTTTGAAGTGAACCCAGACCCCTTATATCTTTAAAGATTTCTCTAATTTTCAGAGCTTTCATTAAATTTTAAATGCTTCTAAGAGGTAGTCTCTAGTGAGAAGTCATTCGTTCACTCATGCAAGGAATAGTTACGAAGCACACACTCTGTGCTAGATACTGTGCTAGGTTCTGAGGACATGTTGTGAGTGAAAAGGCTGTATCCCTTCTCCTAGAGGAGTCTGGTGGTCCATCGGGAGTCACTGGAACACATTGCAAGGCTGGGATATGGGCTGTAGGGGAGTGAGTTGTGGAAATCCAAGAGCAGAGAAATCATCCTCTAAAGCACCAGCCTTCTACTCTTGATCAACCACCCCTAAATCACATCTACACCAGCATTCACCATGACTCTGACACATGGCACCTTCTGCTCAAGGCTGGCAGCCCCCACGTAGGCCTCACACCCAATCCACTGCAGAGGGAAAGAAAGAGGGGTTTTCTGGCATCTTTATTTTTCCTTTAGGAAATGTGTGAAATTTCCTTTATGAAACTGCCAAAACAACATAAAAGAAAAAAAGAAAAGAAAACCACCTTTAGTTGCACTACCAAACATAACTGCATTAGGGCCATTCCCTCCCAACCTTTGTTTACCGTATATTTTGTCTCATGGTGCTGGGGAAAAATCAAACACGCCAGTTCTCTTTTGTCTTGAGATGTATCAATTTAGCAGTATTACTTTCCTCTCCAAGCCTCTGGTTTCTCCTGTGCAGAACAGAGCCAATATTCTCTTCCTATCTTGCAGGAATGTTTCATAGAAAGTTTGAAAAAAGATTATGTATTTGTTCAATTTCTGGTGCATAGCAGGCATACTATACATGACTCCAGCGATTCCCAATTTTAGAGGTTTAGAGGAAAGCACGTCCACGTCCTAGTTCCTCTACTTACCAGCTGTGGGACTTTGGGTGAAACAATCTTCCTGAGTCCCAGATTCCATATCTGTGTCCTAGGGATGACAATGCCTATCTCTACATCATTGTGAGGATTAAATGAAATGTGCCTGGCATGCAGTAGGCTCTTTAAAACTAGCAGTTGTTATTATTATTATTGTTGTTATTACTGTTAATATTATTTCATGCAATATTTATATTTCAACATTGAATGCCAGCAAAAGAGCCATATATCATTCAAATCACCATAAACCGATCCAGGCCCTGGGGTCCTATGGCTCACTCAGGCGGGAGGACCTCTAAGAGAAAGCATAGAAATATATCTCATTTTTGCAAACTTTTTAAGAATAATGACCACAGGAACGTTCTGCAAGTTCCCCACTCAGCACCTGAGAAGAGGCTCTTGCAAATGTGGGGTCCTCAAACTTAAGCTTCATTAGCTTTAAGGGAAGTCTGCTTGTGACCTGAAGTGGTTTGTTTTGTTGTGTTTTTTTTTTTCTTTTGGTGGGGAACAGAGAGGTGTTGCAGGCTTAGGGAAGAAAAGAGTCCCGACTGTGGGTCTTTTCCTTTACAACTTTGCCAGTCTGTTATTAAACAGCCTATCAAGAGTCCCTCACTCTCACCCCTTAGGTTTTCACTGGTATTGGGAAAGTGGTACCCACTCTGCCTCCCTCTTCTTCCTCCTCCCCAACCCCAAGCACCACCCCCC
>NW_016821178.1:306056-365665 GCF_001698545.2 Rhinopithecus bieti
CACCCCCAGCCCCCCAACCATTCCCTGAGACTTGACTGGCTCCGAAGGTTCCAGACAGAGGAGCTAAACATGTTATCCGACAGACTAGCAAGACACAAAAGGCGGCAGGAATCAAATAAAAGGAAAACGCAGCAGCCACAGGTCAGTCCTGTATAAATATTTATGCTGGAGGAAAAGTTGGTGCCTGAGTAATGACCTTGTGGCTGGTATTAATAGAGATAATGTGTGTCTCTAGAACATGCCGCCAGAAAGAGAAAGGGGGTGGGCGAGGGGGAGGGGGAGGTAGAGCCAGAGCAAGAGCTGGGGAGGTTATAAATCTTCATGCCAAGCCTAAGCCCCAGCTGACCTTTATACCTCTCTCCCTGTTTCCCTCCAGCGATGCACTCCCCTCGCCCCCTCCCAGTCTGCATCTTCAAATCCATTTTCCCTCCTTGGCCATCATGTCTCCAGGCAGGCACTTACTTGCTGGGTATCAGCGATCTGGTGGGGATAAGTGGTGTCGATTTGGGTGGCTTGGTACCATACTGGGTACACCCTTGGGTATTTAATAAAGGTTCAAGGCCATGAATTGATTGAGTCACACATGGAAGGAACCCAGCCTCTGTTGCCTCTAAGACAGGCCTGATTTTGTCTTTTAATGGCTTCTGCGTCTTCCTTGCCCTTCTCCAATCCAGCCAGACTCCACTCTGCTGCAGCTAAGGGGAACTTCCCAAATGCAAATCCGACTCCTGCCAAAATGCCCTCAGTAGCACCTGTGGTCTTGAGATCGAATCCAAACTCCTTAACACAGCCTGTAAGAGGCTTCGTGACCTGCGTCCTGCTCACCTTTTCAGCTGGTTTCTCATACTCTCTGTCCCTCGATGACTGCCCTCCCCAGCAATACTAAATGGATCCCTTTCGTATTCAGATCATTGCCCATAGTTTCTTCCCCCTACCATGCCTTCTCTGTGCTTCCTTAATGCTTTGTTTGTTTGTTTTGTTTTTTAAGACAGGATTTCCCTCTGTAACCCAGACTGCAGTGCATCTGTGGGATCATGGCTCACTGCAGCCTCCACCTGTCAGGCTCAAGAAATCTTCCCACCTCAGCCTCCTGAGTAGCTGGAACTACAGGCATGTGCCACCACACCTGGATAATTTTTTAATTTTTTGTAGAGATGAGGTCTCACTGTGTTGCCCAGGCTGACCTCAAACTCCTGGGCTTAAGCAATCCTCCAGCCTCTGACTCCCGACATGCTGGGATTACAGGTGTGAGCCACCACACCTGGCCTCTCTATGCTTTTTTTTTTTTTTTTTTTTTTTGAGACGGAGTCTCGCTCTGTTGCCCAGGCTGGAGTGCAGTGGCCAGATCTCAGCTCACTGCAAGCTCCACCTCCTGGGTTTACGCCATTCTCCTGCCTCAGCCTCCCAAGTAGCTGGGACTACAGGTGCCCGCCATCTCGCCCGGCTAGTTTTTCGTATTTTTTAGTAGAGACGGGGTTTCACCGTGTTAGCCTGGATGGTCTTGATCTCCTTACCTCGTGATCCGCCCATCTCGGCCTCCCAAAGTGCTGGGATTACAGGCTTGAGCCACCGCGCCTGGCCTCTCTATTCTTCTTAACGTGGCTATTTTGTCTGCATCTCATAGGTTTCTCTGGGGTCACACTCCTTCCTCCAGGAAGCCTTCCCTGCATTAGTTGCTCCTTTTCTCTGCTCCCATGGCACCCTGTACCTCTCACCATTACTCCACTTATCCTGCTTAAGAGGCATTTTCATTTTACTTGTTGCTCTCATTCCTTTAAGACTCTGAATACCATGAAGGCAACAAGATGACATTAATCGCTACATCCACACACCTAACACAAAGCCGGGCAGATAGTAGGTGCTCAGGAAATGTTTGTCAAATGAGCCACGGGGACAGGCCCATACCCTCTTTCTGCTGGGCTCAGACTTCCCCTTCTTGGACACAAGAAAGTAGAAGCCCTAACATCTAGAAAAGGCCCTACCTTCATCCAGGACATGGGAACCCAGGATTTCTCTCCTTCCTTCGACTGCTGGGTGGAACTCCCATTCAGAGGCACGTCTCCCCAGGTTGGGCAGGAGACAGCCCCTTTCTGCACACTAGATAAAGGAAAGAAATAGCAAAGAAGAGAAAAGCCAGTTCTGCTCAAAGGGCTTCGAAGGCAGCATTCCAACGTGAAGATACCAACACAAGGATCTGGATCTTAAAATGTAAAAGAAAATGGAGTTCAAGCCACAGCTTCTTGGAAGCTGACGAGGTCTCCCAGGGCAGGGAGCCACAGAGTGAGACTTTCCTGGAGGAAACTTGAGGCCTGGAGCCACTGCACCCTCCGCCCCTTCCTGAAACAAATGCTGATTTCAGATTTTTAGTACTTCTCTGCCTGAAACCATAGTGGAAGAATCTGTCCTTTGAATGCTCTGGTCTCTGCGCTCCTGGGCTGATTAAAGTCTGTACTATGCAAGGCCGGATAGAGGCCGAGCAGCAACGAGCACCCCTCCATACCTGCCCTGAACACAAGTTGTTTCCTTTCATCTTCAAGATGCCCCCGGAGCATAGGAAACATTGTGCCCATTTTCCATATAAGGCAGCTGAGGCTGGTAAGGATCACAGCCTAAATTCAACCCCAGATGGCGTAACACCAAGTCCAAGCTCTTTCTTCTCAAGCATCCTGCCCTGCCATTTAGACTATGCATGCCCCATTGGACACCACCTCTGACTGTTATCCCTCCTCTTTATTCTGTCTCCCCAGTCCCACCCACCCTAAAAGCACATACCAAGCTGATGGTCCATACTTGTTGTATCCTTAGACCTGGCTGGACTGACTAGGCCCATTAACCTGTGACGTGGGATAAAAAGCAAAGCTAGAGGCTGCAGGGTGAGCCCCTGAAGAAGGACACTTCCCCACTGTTTGACCTTAAATACTTCTCTGAAGAAGGCGGTAAAGGCAAGGAGATGCTTGTACGCCTATGCTCATTACAGCAGGATTCACAATAGCCCAGAGGTGGAAACAGCCCAAATGTCCATCAACTGATGAACAGATAAACAAATCGTGGTCTATCCATACAATGGACTATTATTCAGCCTTGAAAGAAAGAAAAGTCTGCTATACGCAACAACAGAGATAAAACTTGACAGTATTGTGCTAACAGAAAGAGGCAGACATTGAAAGGACAAATCATATGATTCCACGTATATGAGACACCTAGAGTAGTAAAATTCATAGACATAGAAAGTAAAACAGTGGTTGCCAAGGGCTAGAGGGAGGGGGGAAATGGGGAGTTATTATTTAGCAGGTACAAAATTTCAGTTTGGGAAGATGAAAAAGTTCTGGAAATGAATGGTGGTGATTGGTTGCACAATAATATGAACTGAATTGTATGCTTAAAAATAGTTAAAATGGTAGACTTTATATCTGTTACCACAATTTTTTAAAAAAGCAAGGGAAGGAGAGGCAAGAAGTAAATCAGGATAGAAGAAAATGGCCAGGCACGATGGCTCATACCTGTAATCCCAGCACTTTAAGAGGCCAATGCAGGAGGCTAGCTGGAGGCCAGGAGTTTAAGACCAGCCTGGGCAACAGAGTGAGACCGCATCTTTGTGGAAAATTTAAAAATTAGCCAAGCATGGCAGCACACTCCTGTAGTGCCAGTTACTCTGGAGACTGAGGCGTGAGGATTGCTCGAAACCAGGAGTTCAAAGCTGCAATGAGCCATGATCACACCGTGGCACTCCAGCCTGGGTAACAGAGCAAGACCCTGTCTTCAGAAGAAAAAAAAAAGAATAGAAGAACAACAAGGCACCTGGAAGTGGAAGCAGGAAGAAGGCACCTGGAAGTGGAAGCAGGAAGAAGGCACCTGGAAGTGGAAGCAGGAAGAAGGCACCTGGAAGTGGAAGCAGGAAGAAGGCACCTGGAAGTGGAAGCAGGAAGAAGGCACCTGGAAGTGGAAGCAGGAAGAAGGCACCTGGAAGTGGAAGCAGGAAGAAGGCACCTGGAAGTGGAAGCAGGAAGAAGGCACCTGGAAGTGGAAGCAGGAAGAAGGCACCTGGAAGTGGAAGCAGGAAGAAGGCACCTGGAAGTGGAAGCAGGAAGAAGGCACCTGGAAGTGGAAGCAGGAAGAAGGCACCTGGAAGTGGAAGCAGGAAGAAGGCACCTGGAAGTGGAAGCAGGAAGAAGGCACCTGGAAGTGGAAGCAGGAAGAAGGCACCTGGAAGTGGAAGCAGGAAGAAGGCACCTGGAAGTGGAAGCAGGAAGAAGGCACCTGGAAGTGGAAGCAGGAAGAAGGCACCTGGAAGTGGAAGCAGGAAGAAGGCACCTGGAAGTGGAAGCAGGAAGAAGGCACCTGGAAGTGGAAGCAGGAAGAAGGCACCTGGAAGTGGAAGCAGGAAGAAGGCACCTGGAAGTGGAAGCAGGAAGAAGGCACCTGGAAGTGGAAGCAGGAAGAAGGCACCTGGAAGTGGAAGCAGGAAGAAGGCACCTGGAAGTGGAAGCAGGAAGAAGGCACCTGGAAGTGGAAGCAGGAAGAAGGCACCTGGAAGTGGAAGCAGGAAGAAGGCACCTGGAAGTGGAAGCAGGAAGAAGGCACCTGGAAGTGGAAGCAGGAAGAAGGCACCTGGAAGTGGAAGCAGGAAGAAGGCACCTGGAAGTGGAAGCAGGAAGAAGGCACCTGGAAGTGGAAGCAGGAAGAAGGCACCTGGAAGTGGAAGCAGGAAGAAGGCACCTGGAAGTGGAAGCAGGAAGAAGGCACCTGGAAGTGGAAGCAGGAAGAAGGCACCTGGAAGTGGAAGCAGGAAGAAGGCACCTGGAAGTGGAAGCAGGAAGAAGGCACCTGGAAGTGGAAGCAGGAAGAAGGCACCTGGAAGTGGAAGCAGGAAGAAGGCACCTGGAAGTGGAAGCAGGAAGAAGGCACCTGGAAGT
The DNA here is from genome assembly GCF_001698545.2 of Rhinopithecus bieti. Lineage (NCBI taxonomy): Eukaryota > Metazoa > Chordata > Mammalia > Primates > Cercopithecidae > Rhinopithecus > Rhinopithecus bieti. The sequence goes on from NW_016821178.1 coordinate 310,970, forward strand.
GGAAGCAGGAAGAAGGCACCTGGAAGTGGAAGCAGGAAGAAGGCACCTGGAAGTGGAAGCAGGAAGAAGGCACCTGGAAGTGGAAGCAGGAAGAAGGCACCTGGAAGTGGAAGCAGGAAGAAGGCACCTGGAAGTGGAAGCAGGAAGAAGGCACCTGGAAGTGGAAGCAGGAAGAAGGCACCTGGAAGTGGAAGCAGGAAGAAGGCACCTGGAAGTGGAAGCAGGAAGAAGGCACCTGGAAGTGGAAGCAGGAAGAAGGCACCTGGAAGTGGAAGCAGGAAGAAGGCACCTGGAAGTGGAAGCAGGAAGAAGGCACCTGGAAGTGGAAGCAGGAAGAAGGCACCTGGAAGTGGAAGCAGGAAGAAGGCACCTGGAAGTGGAAGCAGGAAGAAGGCACCTGGAAGTGGAAGCAGGAAGAAGGCACCTGGAAGTGGAAGCAGGAAGAAGGCACCTGGAAGTGGAAGCAGGAAGAAGGCACCTGGAAGTGGAAGCAGGAAGAAGGCACCTGGAAGTGGAAGCAGGAAGAAGGCACCTGGAAGTGGGAGCAGGAAGAAGGCACCTGGAAGTGGAAGTAGGAAGAAGGCACCTGGAAGTGGGAGCAGGAAGAAGGCACCTGGAAGTGGAAGCAGGAAGAAGGCAGGCTCGTTGGAGGATTTAGGGAGGCAGGACAACCTCAGGTTACAAAATCTTCCACTGTCATTTGCACAAGACAGGACGCTTAGCAAACTCCTGCTTGAAAACTCACCTCTAGAAGCATACAGAATATAGGTGATAATTGCCCTTCTCTTTTGCGCCTGAGTTCAGAATGGCTGGCCTCACCACAAGTAGGCCAAGAATATCCACTCAATGATTGCTCCAAATGCCTTCACTAATTTAGGGCTCAAAAAAGGAAAAGATTATAAATGTAATTTGGTGGTTTCAAATGTATTTTCCCCTTGAAAAGAGCCTTAAGAAGAGCAAAACCACAGCAGTTTTTTGCAAAATGAAATTTAGCCACTACTTGTTTTTAATGTAGATATATTTTTCAGTTTTAATAAAACTCAAAGCATGCAGAATGCATTATTAATATGTCATGGCTTCAGTTCCTGGGACAAAATGTTTTCAGCCCCTCCAGAGTTTGCAGTGGAAATCTTGAATACCGGCGCAATCATCAGGTGTAGAGAGCAAAGTGAAACTGACCCTCCTGATTACAGGTTCCCACTAAGTCCACCCAAAAATGACCTTGTGACATCTGATGTAACTCACTTTTCTACCACTCTAATTAATGCTTTACTTCCTCACAATGCTTTCTGGAACCAGGCTTGGGGACAGTATCCGATCCCAGGGATGCAGTGACTAACATAAGCAGCAATGACATTGAGCTCCTATGATACATCATCTACACAGGTGTAACATGCAGGGTCCTTTGTAGACTCTCATCTTACAAGGGCATCTGACACCATGTGACATGGAGACCTTATGCCCTGGCACCCCTGGAGTGAGGAATCCCACATCTGTAACGTCAGCCACTCACCATGGTGTCAGCCATCCAGCTCCCCTGTCACAGTCCCTTCACCCTCTGTGACGGTGTCAAAAGGCATGTGTTCATATTTAATTCCATCAGGACCCAGAATTCTGTCTAAGGCTCCTCCGCTTTCTCCACATAGCCACCCAGTAAGCTTTGGAAGACAGGAGGTCAAGAATTATTTTTCAGTGAAGTAATACGTATGCTCTTTGTCTCCATGTCATGCCAAGAATATACAGATGCAGAGCTCAGGAAGCCCAGAATTTGGGCTTTGACGATCACTGTGTCAAGCCCCCTCCTGCTATCTCAAAGCAAAACGGGGATGAGGATATGCAGGGCTACAAATGGAACCAGAATAGATTAGGATTCAAAGCAATTTCTCAACTCCTCAGTCTCCTGTCCCTTCTTCTCTCTGGCCCTTCTTTGTCCTTCCTCCTCCCATCCCTCTCCCCTCCACCCCTTTCTCTCCTCCCTTTCTCTCCTCACCCTTCCTCTCCCTTTCTGTGTCTGCTCCTAATCTCTCCATCACCCTCAACTCTATAACATTCCTGTTCTCAGAATATTGCCCCAACTTGGCTTCTCTCTGCCCCAGGCTCACCTCAACCTCTTGCCCTTCCTCACATTTGGGTCCACTTAGTTTATGTTCCTAAGAGATCATCTGATTGTCCAGTCTCACCCCTACTCATGGGCAAACCTACTGATTGGCTGACCTTGATCAGGTGCCCACCTCTCATCCAATAAGTTATGGCTAGGGTGAATGAAGGGAGCAGGATCATGTGATACACAACATGGCCACGTACATAACAAAAACTCAGGCAAGGAAAGTTTCCTTTAGAAGGCTGTGTGGGCAGAACAAGCTTGCTCCATACATCCTGCATTGTACAATTGAGGACCATTTCTCAATAAAGGAAGCAACTTGGAGAGAGAGGTTGAATGGTATCGTGAAAATAAAACAAGGCTTAGAATTAAAGACTAAAGTTCAACTCTTGGCTCTACGCCTTAACAAGTCATTTACCCTCTATGACCATTAATTTCTCCATCTGTTAAATGGAGAAAATCAAGCATGCCCTGACTACCTCTCTGGCATGTTCTGTGAAGCAAGTTAGCTTATTGATAAGAAAACATTCTGTAAGCTGTAAAGTACTACATACACAGATACACACCCCCAATGTATAGCTGTATATACATACATATATACATATATACATACATATATACATATATACATCATATATACATATTATTTATATGTAAAATTATTTATAATAATTATATAGACAGTTATTTCCCAAGGTCACCTAGCTACTTATTAGAAGGATGTTATCCAACTTGACTTTGCTAATTTGTGCATCAAACTGCTACCTATTATGTATCTATTTGTGCATCAAACTGCTACCTATTGCCTTCTATGCTCACTACCTGGGTGAAATATATCCTTGTAACAAACCTGCATGTGTACCCCCTGCCCCTAAAATAAAAGTTGATTCTTAAAAAATACTGACTTGATTCTACCTGGAATTAAGCATGGCTTATCTTTACAGGGTGGGGAGTGAGGGATGGACAAGACAAATTTTCCAAAAGGAAAGGGAAGAGAATCCGTTTCAGGGCCCTTGTACATGGCAGGCCCTTATGATATGCTATCTCACTCACTTCCCACAGCTCTGTGCGAGTTCTATAGTAGCACTCTTTATCTGATGAGATCACACAGCTAATAAGTGAGTACATTCAGATTCAAACCCCAGGCAGGTTGACTCCATCCCACCACTCCCCCCTCCTACCAGCAGGCTTGCAAGGAGGTGTCTTCATCACTTTCCTCTCCTGGTTTAGTTTGCTTCTCTCCCTCCATTCTCTCAGCCCTTCCCGGGACCATCAATACATAATGCTTTATGCTATCAACATTTGTAGCTGTGAAGGATCCCATTGTGTGGTTGATCTGTAATGTAAGGTTAATGTCTAATTAGCTCGTTTAACATTTCTTTTGTGGATGATTCATGATAGGTCATTAACAAAAGCCAGGGCAAGTGGAAGGGCATGTTCATCGCCATAAATCAGTGGCCTAAAAACATCATAGAAAGAGGAAAATGCATGTATTATTCAGGTCAAACAAAGAGCCAGGTCTGCATATGGCTTCTCAATACTCTTCTGACCCTGAGGTCAAGGGACCAAGTGCAAGGCATGAGAGGTATTTGCTGTTAGTAGAAATGGACTGCCCAGGTCCTAATGGGTACACATATCTTCTGGTCAATACACGGCTGCACAATTCATGGTTAAACTTATGATCCCCACACGGAAAAGGCTTCTTCAACCACCAAATAATGAACATCCCCCACACCAATACATAGCTACGAGTTATTAAGCACCTACTATGTGTCAAGCTAAAAGCATGTGTCTGGGGTGTGTGTGTATGTGTGTGCATGTATGTGTTCCATGTATAAGGTAGGTATTGCTGCATAACAAACTGCCCCAAACTCAGTGGCTATTCATAAGTCTGTGTCTTGGCTGGTTGATGCTGTTGATCTGGGTTAGTTCATCTGATCTCAGCTGCATTCTCTCATGCATCTGTGTTCAGCTGCGAGGTTGCTAGGGCCTGCTTGTGTAGTATGGCTTCATTCACATGTCCCACTATTGAATGGTGACAGGGGTGACTGGATCACATGTCTCTCATAATGAAGTCTGGTTTCCATGAGATAGATCAGAAGCATGTAAAAACTCTTGAAACTGAGGCTTGGAACTGGCATGCTGTCACACTGGCAGCATTTTATGGGCCCTTTTAATGGCCCCCATTTTCTTGGCTTGTGTAAGTCACAAGCCCAGCTTAGATTCAGCTGAGGCAGAGCAATTGACCCTTTTGATGGAATTAGCTGCAAAATCACTGCAAAGGGTACATAATGGATGAAGAATTGCAGCTTTTTTTTTTTGTAAATATTCTACCGCAATCCATTTATTCCTTATAACAAACCATTTATCCGTTCTTCCAACATTTATTGAATACCTACTATGTGCCAAAAGCTGTTCCAGATGCTGAGGAAATAATCAGTAAATAAGAGAACGTCCCTACTCACACAGAACTTAACATCTAGTGGTGAATAAGAGACAAAGACTGAACAGGTGAATAAATACATATATAAGATACTCTTAAATAATATCAAATGCTATAATGAAAATATAACAGAGTGACTGCCTATTAGGTATGTGGCTAGAGGCAATTTTTGATGTTGTGGTCAAGGACAGCCTCTCTGGGGAGGGAACATTTGGCCTGAAACCGGAGTGATGAGAAGAAATCAGCCTGCAGAACTGGGAACAGCACATTCTAGCAAAAGGAAGAGCAGGTGCAAAGGTCCTGAGGCAGGATTGCCTCAAGAAATAGGAAAATGGCCAGTGTGGCTGGAACACAGTAGATGAGAGGAAGAGGAGCATCAGGTGAAGCCCAGGAGGTATGTGGATCCTTGGAGGGAGATAGGATTACTTTCACAGAAAACAAAACTCAGAGGTGAAGTAATTTCCCAAAGGAGGTCATAAAAATAGCTAATGAGTGGCAGAACTAGGATTCAAAACTGGGACCCTCTGAATTCAAAGTCCGTATTCCTTCCACTTTCCCATCCTGCCTCCTGGGATAAACATCGAGCTGGGGCTTTTTCATGTAGGCAAGTAAGATTGCAAGCGGCAGAGTCGAACGTCAGAGTCTCTCATGGAATTTAGCGACAGCCAAAGCTGGACACTGAAGCTCAGTCCAAGCCAATCTCGCCTTTGGCTGGTTCTGCCCCATGCTGCGCCTTGGGCAGCTGACAGACAAACCCACACACCACAGGGCCCCGTGACAAGTCGGTCACAGCGGCATCCCAGCTGTCTTCCCAGAGTGTATCCTTTCTCACTGGTTCCGTATTTCCCAGGAGGCCCTATTCTTCTCCCCATCTTGGGTCTTTTCTGGGGAAGGCATCTTTTTTTTAAACTTCTATTTGAAGTTCAGGGGTACTAGTGCAGGTTTGTTACATAGGTAAACTTGTGTCATGGGGATTTGTTGTACATATTTATTTCATCACCTAGGTATTAAGCCTAGTACCCATTAGTTATTTTTCCTGATCCCCTCCCTCCTCCCACTTTCCACCCTCCAATAGACACCAGTGTGTGTTGTTCCTGGGGAGGCTGTTTCACCTCCTAACTATGTATATTCCACCAGGAATCTCTAAGACTTTTGTTGTAGAATTTCTGCCTGTAGCTGGAAAAGAAAAGCAAGATGGACAGATATCTGCTGATAAATCCCACACAAGATCAGGAAGCCCCAGTTCAAGAATTCAGTTGTCTTACTTGTTGGCTAAACCCATGCAAAGCTTTGCATTGATTAAAATATGACATCCATTTATGCTAAATATTTTAATAAAGCACTTCCTATGTGGTGTCAGGGACTGGTGTAGGCAGTGGGGATAGAGCAGAAAAAAAACTAAATATTATAGAGCTTGCATGCTTTGCAAGAGAAGATCAACGATGAGCTGCCTAAATGCATGGTGTGTAAAGTGGTCATGAATGTAATGGTTGATAATGCAGCCAGGCAAAGAGAGAGGGTTCTTAGGGAGGGGTGAAAGTGATCAGGGAAAGCCTTTTGGATGACATGCTAGTTGTGCAGGAACTTGAAAATGAGGGACTGAGCCACATGGCCAGTTAAGGCAATAGCAGGAGTGTGCTTGGACTACTCTGGAGTCCTAGGGAAACCAGGGTGGCTGGAACAGAATGTGCGAGTGAGGAGTGGCCAAAAATGATATTAGAGAGACCATAGGTCAAATCTGGTAGAGCCTGGCAAGCCACTGTAAAGAAACTTTCACTCGGAATGAGAGGGGCCTCCTGGGAAGTTCTGAGCAGAGGAGGGACGTGATGTGACTTATATTCTCGAAGTGTCCCTCTGACTGCTATGGGAAGCAGAGGCTGCAGGGGTGAAGGCTGGGGGAAACAGAGATCCATGAGGATCCAGATACAATTGCTCTGCTGAGTGGCAATGGTGGCTCAAATTTGGGGTGTAGCAAATAAGAGGTGAATAAGACAGGGCCAGGCACAGTGGCTCACGCCTGTAATCCCGGCACTTTGGGAGACCGAGGCAAGCAGATCACTTGGAGGCCAGGAGTTCAAGAGCAGCCTGGCCAACATGGCAAAATCCTGTCTCTACTAAATATACAAAAATTAGCCAGTTGTGGTGGCGAACACCTGTAATTCCAGCCACTTGGGAGACTCAGATATGAGAATTGCTTGAGCCCAGATGGCAGAGATTGCAGTGAGCCAAGATGGCACCACTGCACTCTAGCATGAGCAACAGGGCAAAAGTGAGCAAGACAAGTCATCAACAGATAATTGCACTGTGGATAATTTAATTGAAAATTGTGAACAGAACCACAACAGAGAGGTGCAGGATGCTGTAAGAAAGCATAACAAGGAAACTAGCAGTCTGTTCTTTTGGAGGCGGGATGGTTTCAGGCAGGGAAGGCTTCCCAAAAGCAGCAGCATAGAAACTGCAACTTGAAGCTGGAATTGGTTACATGAAAATGAAGAGAAGAATAAGAATATCTCAAGTAGGAGGAAGAGCATATTCAAAGGCCCTGGGGCAGGAAGCAGAGGGTCCTGTATGGCCATTCAAATGCTGATAGAAGATGCTCTCCCGCTGTGATGTGCTGCCCGGTTTGCTTGCTGCCGAAATAATTAATGTGTCAGACACTTCACAGCAAGATGACCACACTGGCTCCACATTGCTGTTACTGCTGTTTTCCTCACTCCTTGGTAGGCAGTTTGGAAGGATCCAGACCTCCCCACCTAGTAAATGAATAATGAGGACAGATCAGACTGGCTAGGTTGCAGCGAGATTAATAATGATGATGTGAGTTTGACCTGTCCAGAGTTGAGTGCCCCTCATTGAGAAGAGCCTGAGAAACCCTCCTTTGTCCCAAATCCCTCATAGACAACTCAGCTGCTTTACTGAACTAAGCAGGTGTGGGGGAGATGCCAGGATGGCCCCTCCAAAGGGGAATCAAGATTAAGCACATAAGCTGGCCTTTTAAAAGCTTAGCAGGCCTTTCCAATTGGATCCCAAATGGACCACACTTGAGAAACTAAATAAACAGCATTTGTCAAGGGCTTTTGTGGGCTCCCAGCTGTATTTATTTATAGGTTGGTCTGTTATTTATGGGCACTCGTGCTCCGTATAAAAGCTTTGTCGGAGAGAAGTGGTGGGGAGGAGGCAGAGTGCTTAATGCTTACTCGGACACTTAAGTATTCGCTCCAAGGAGCTCAAACAATGAGCATTTGCTGCTTTTGTCCTGCAGAAGCTGGGTGCTAGTGTATAATAAGATGGCATTCCTGGAAATGCTGGACCACTGACTACCGCCCAAAAAAGAGTCAGGAGTCCCTTTGGAGACCTCTGAGGGCCAGTTCCCAAAGAACAGTTGAAAATTTCAGATCAGTCACATCTTTGACTCACTGTGACTTCCAACACACAGCTGATAAGGTCCGATAGTTATGCTTTGAGAAACAAACCCACAACTCCTGGCACAAAGTGGATGCTCAGTAGATGCTGGTGAATGCAGGAATGAAGAAATGCAAGAATACATGACTATTTGCTGTCCCCATGGTTATGAAACTGGAAACTAAGAGACCTCAAGATGTCACATGGAACATATTGATCAAAAAGCAACCTAGTAATACATATCTAGGACCTTAACATTTCTATGGCTTGGATTTAGTAGTTCTCTCCTAAGAATTCATCCAAAAGAAAAATCCAAGCATTAAGAAGAGAAAAGAGAAGGGAAGTGAAGAGGAGAGAAGGGAAGGGAATGGGAAGGGAAAAGGAGAGTAAAGGGAGGGGAGGGGAAGAGGGGAGGGTAAAAGGAGGAAAAGAGAGAGGAAGGGAAGGAAAGAGAGGGGAGTGGGAGGGGAGGTGGGGAGGGGAGTGGGGAGGGAGGTGGGGAGGGGAGGTGGGGAGGGGAGGTGGGGAGGGGAGGGGGAGGGAAAAACATGCAAAGTAAAGGTACTCATTGCTTTGTTCTTTGTAATAGTTAAGAATTAGAAGACATGGAATACCAACATTACAGGAATTATTAAGTTAATTCCCTGCTTTGATAAACTATTAAAAATTTGTTCATAAAAACTGGGTGCGGTGGCTCACGCCTATAATCCCAGCACTTTGGGAGGCCGAGGAAGGCAGGCAGATCACAAGGTCAGGGGTTTGAGACCAGCCTGGCCAATATGGTGAAACCCCATCTCTACTAAAGATACAAAAAATTAGTTGGGCGTGGTGGGCACGCCTGTAATCTCAGCTACTTGGGAGGCTGAGGCAGGAGAATCACTTGAACCCCAGAGGCGGAGGTCGGTCGTAATGAGCCGAGATCACGCCACTGCACTTGAGCCTGGGCGACAAGGCAAGACCCTGTCTTAAAAAAATAAAAACTACAATAAAACAGAAATGCTCATGTTAAAACATGACAGGAGAAATGCAGTATATAATATTACCTTAATGGTTTTATTAAACTTAGGTGTGTGTTTTCAACTATTTAGAGAAAAAACACTGAAACAAAAACCCCCCACACCATTAAGTGTGGTTATGTCTGGACAAAGGCACTATGAGTAATGTTTTCTTGTGTCTTTTATGTTTCTGAATGTTCAAGGTTTTATTAAAAATCACAAATGAAGTTGATGATAAAAAATAATAATCAATTCACCATTTAATCAACACATTGCATTCCCCCACCTCAAGGAAAAGCCCTCTTTGGAGCATACAAAGAAAGATGATCCACTGGGGTATTTTTATGAACACTATTATAAAATGTTTTTTAATGTCTTGTACTCATACAACTGTTTTGCCGTCATGGAAGCCAAAGAAATGTCCACACAAAAAATTAAAATATCAGCTCACCAATTAATCATTTTAGCTTCTTTTAAGTACGATGAACAAAAATACGTGTTCTCTTTCTATGTGTGTCTTTTTTCTTCTTGTCTTTGTATGCATCAGCCTCCAAGCCATATGAAAGATTCACACCCATGCCCACCGTCTCCCCTCTTCCAGGAATTGCGGTCTTTCTTTGTTCATTTGCTCCTTTTCTTGTAACTGAGAGCTATAAACCTTCTTTGTACCCATCACTTGCCCACAACCTTAGTACTTTCTGTGTGAACTCAGATAAGATGGCAGGGCAAATATCACAGATTCAGAATCATGTGGACTTGAGTTCAAATCCCAGCTCTGTCACTTCCAAGCTGCATGACCTGGGGCAAGTCATTTAATTGCTCCATCCGTCAGCTTCCAAGCTTGAGAATGGCCCAAAGGAGATAATCATAAAAACAAAGAGTTGCAAAAGTAATGATTAACATATCTTGGCCACCTAGAGCATCTCAGACATTATGCTAAGAGCTTTACATGCATGAAGTCATTTTTGCCTCACCATAAACCAGTGAGGTAAATGCTTTTTTCCCATTTTACAGGTAAAAAAAAGCAGATCCATAAGTGACAGTGATCATTCATGGGGTGCACATCTTATAGTTAGATCCTGTTCTGATTCCATCCTAACAACAACTTGCCTACTGGTTCATTATTATACTCATTGTCTAGATAAGGTCACTGAGACTCAGAAGGGTAAAGGGTTTGAGCATGTTCTCCTGGCTCATAGGTAAGGAAGGCAGGACTCTCATTTTGCCATCTCTCTCCCAACTTCCAAGTTATATGTGCACTTGGTAGACACTTGACAACTGGTGTCATCCAGGACAAGGAGAGGAAGCTTGTGCTGCCCAGATCAGGGTGGCTCAGCCCTTCACAGAGCTGGGTAACCTTGGCTTCAGACAATGACCCCACCATCAAGCCAGGGGTCTGGTTACAGGGAAAAGCTTTGAAGCAGGACAAGCTCAAGGGACAGGGACATTGCTCAAGCCACTGCCACATCTCTATAGTAATGGCTACTGTCTGGCCAGATGCAATCAATACCCTTCTGCCCTTCCCACACAGATGGGAGGTCATAAAAAGAAATCTCCAAGGAGACAAATAAAAGTTGGTGCCCAAAATCTAGCCTGGGATGAAAAGTTGTTTTTGTCCAGAGCAAATAAAACATCAGCCCTGTCTTTTGAGGCATCAGCAAGGCAAGAAAGTGTGGGATGTGGGGATGTTACATGGAATCCTTTAAAAGGGTTCAACTGAGGAGTTTGCCTGTTTCACCTAGATTCTTGAAACTCGTATTGAATTGTAGATGTTCTATGAGTAAGGACCAGATGGTAGCAACCCAGGCTATTTGGGATGAAAAAGAAAGTGGGGAGCCAGAGCTTCGCATGTGAGTGTTATTTGGGTTTGAAATGATCATATTCTGCTGGGCATGGAGCAGAGGCTGGGGCAGTTTGTTCCCAATAAATTTGGTAGCCTGAGGATCCCCTGCATGCAGATGCATTCCGGCCCCAGCACCATTCCAGCGGCCAGAGCGCCAGGGCCCCAGTGCAGCCTGAGACTGTCCCTCCAGCTGCTGACGCAGGGGACCCCAGTGTTTCCACTAGGCCTCTAGAGAAAGAAGTAGCCAGAAAGCCTCGGGACACCAAAATCTCCATCTCTCCCATTCTCCAAGGCCCCTAATTAGGCATTTACATGACAGACCAATTAAATCCCTGAAAGAGTGGTTACAGGCTATTGGGTAATTAGTGACGTTTTAAAATACGTTTTAACCACACAAAACCATGTTTACACAATGTTAAGGAACTGGCTTCAAACCATAGGAGTGAAAAAAAAACCTTAGCAAAGGCAGAAAAAGTCTGGCTCTGGAGGGCAAAGGGCAGTTGCGTTCACTTTGATGTTCTGAGCATGGGTTTGGTTGATCTTCCCAAGGGCTGATGGTCAGTTTTTCTGACTTCTGGAATCTGAGGGCCTACTATGTACCAGGCATTGCCCGGCGAGTATGTACCAGGCGTTGCCTGGTGAGTTGAAGATACAAGATGGATCAGAATCAGTCTTTTAACTTGAGAAACTCACAATTCTCAGTTGCACTGTGGCAGTTTTTATATTGTTATCTTCATTCATGCATACACTTAGTAATCCATTCAACAAACATCAGTTGAGCACCTACTGTGTGCTCAGCAAGGAAATATAAAGATAAGAAAAGGCCTTCTCTCCTCTTGAGGAGTTACCAGTTCAGAATCTCCTTGGGACTCCGTCTGTTGTTAGCATCTTTGTGCAGTCATGTCTACATTCAATGGATGTGCCAAGCACCTCTCTAGACTCAGGATTCAAAGTAGAGGGAGATCCAGATTTTTCCTAAACTCGCAGCCCTTATGGATTTTGTTTTTGCATTACTTTCTTCAATTCATTCATTTACTCATTTATTCACTAATATGCTGAGCTCTTACTCCGTAATAGACATAGGGCTAAGTCCTGATATTCAGAAATAAATAAGATCTGGTCCCACCCTGTGCTCAGAGAAAGATGCATGTGTCCATGGTGTCAGCAGAGTGAGCAGCTGACAGGTGAGTTGCCAGGTGAGCTCCATGGTGAGGCAGCCCCAGAGGAGAGAAATCAGCCCTGAGTGGTCAACTATTGACTGGAAATGGGTAAGCCATGAGTTTAAACAAAGATCCATGAGGGTGGTCAGGCATGGTGGCTCACGCCTGTAATCCCAGCACTTTGGGAGGCTGAGGCAGGCAGATCACCTGAGGTCAGGAGTTCGAGACCAGGCTGATGAACATGATGAAATCCTGTCTCTACTAAAAATACAAAAATTAGCTGGGCGTGGTGGCGGGTGCCTGTAATCCCAACTACTCGGGAGGCTGAGGCAGGAGAATCGCTTGAACATAGGAGGTGGAGGTTGCAGTGAGCCAAGATCACGCCATTGCACTCCAACCTGGGTGACAAGAGTGAAACCCTGTCTTAAAAAATAAATAAATAAATAAAAATAAAAATCCACAGGGAGAAAGATACGGAGTTGTGGACAAAAAAGGGTCTGAGATGGAGGCAGGGGAAAGAGGAACTATGGAGAGGGCCGATTCTAGTCCCTGCTTTGACATTAAATAAACCTGGAACCTTAAGCAAGCCACTTATTGCCTTTAGCCCTCAGTTTCCCGTCTGTAAAATGGAGAGCTCACCACCTACTGCATAGATTCCCAATGATGACAGTGATAGCAACAATGCCCTATTAATGTATGTAATATTGTTAATATTAACTATAATCACTGACATTTTTAAGCACTCTTCATCCAGGTACCCTTCCAAATTCTTTACATGCACTAGTCATTTAACCCTTATATAACCCAAATGAGCCAGTGCTACTACTTAGCCCCGTTTTGAAGATGAGGAAAGCAAGACCCAAAGAAGGTAAGTAATTTGCCCAAGAACACAACGCTAGTAAGCAGCTTCAGGATGCATGTTCTCAGTCCCTATAAAGTGAGATCATGTCTAGGACATGGAAATGCCATGCTGACACATGCAACTGCTCAGCAAAGTTTAGTGGAACTCAAAGCTGGATGGACTAAAAATCACTAATATGTATATTGAGCAGAGGATGGCCAGATCTCCAACTGAATTAATTTTCCACTGCTATGTAACAAATTACTACAAATCTGGCAGCTTAAAACAACACACGCTTATTATCTTACAGTTTCCATGGGTCAGGAGTCCAGGCAGAGTTTAGCTGGGTCCTCTCGCTCAGAGTCTCACAAGGATGCAATCAGCAAATTGGCCAGGCTGCATTCCTTTCTGGAGGTTCCAGGTCTTCTTCTAAAGTTCACATAGCTGTCAGCAGAATTTGGTTTCTTGCAGCTGGAAGACTGAGGTCCTCACGTCCTAGATGGTACCTGCAGTTCCCTGCCATGTGGCAGTTCACATCATAGCAGCTTGCATCTTCAAGGCCTGCGGAGTCCTTGGCTCCAGTCTACTGGGACAGAGTCTCATGCAACATAACAGTCACGGGAGTGATATTCCATCCCCTTTGTCATAGTCTACTGGTTAGAAGAAAGCCACAGGTGCTGCCCATATACAAGGACATAACTTGGGGGGATGGTCACTTTAGAACCAACCCACTATACAACTAGGGTAGTAAGTGTTAGAGTGCAATTGGATTGTTTGCAACTCAACGGATAAATGCTTGAGGGGATGGATACTCCATTCTTCATGAGGTGCTTGCTTCACATTGTACACCTGTATCAAAACATCTCATGTATTCCATAAATATACATACCTGCTATGCACCCACAAAAATGAAAAATAAAATAAAAAATAGAGAACCAGGCAAGCAGTGCCTGCTAAACCAGATAGAGGGGAAAAAAAACCCACAAAACTCTACCTAGGGGACTGGTGGGTCCACCCCTATCTGGGGTTTCTCTGGCCTCCCCAATTTGGTCAGGAATATTTCATGTCCTTTTTGGTGTTCCCAAAACTCTCAGTACTTCTGGGATCCTCAGGGCTATAGTTTTTTTTTCATCCACAAAATGGGGGTCATGTCCTCATTTGCAGGATCATAGAAATAATTTAATGACATAGATAGATATTTGCCTTATTGAGCACTTACTACGTGCTGAGCTCACTTCAAGGACTCTATATGGATTATCTCATTTACTCCCACAGCAACCCTGTAAGTCCATCACTATTATTGACCCCATTTTGCATGTGCAAAAACTGAGGCTCAGAGAGGTCAAGTCGCCTGTCAAGGTCACATAACTAGTAATGGTGGAAACAAAAGGTAGAGTCTGTGCTCTTCACTGTAGTACTAGACCAATTCCCATGTTTAACAGAGGCAGTGGCACATCGGAATCCCTCAGTAAATAGTAGGTGTGATTTTAACCATTTATCATTTATCATTATTTACATTGTCATTACATACTTATCTCACATCAGGGCTCATCACACTGTTTTAAAGAGCATTCCATTTAATTCTCCTCCCCTGCTGGACACAGAGGTGGTCTTTTTTTCTTACTCATTATTCTCCTAATGCCCAACACAATGCCCACACACAGTGGCACTCAAGAAATGTTTATTGAATGGGACTGAGCTGTGCTATGGATTTGCAAAGGACTTTCACAACAGTGGGGTAGACAGGAAGCAGCTACTATGATCCCATTTTATGGACAGGAAGCAGATATCCTAAATGAACCCAACTTGCTTACTCCGGCTTAGTCTTGCACAGCTAATAATCAGATGTGAACTCAGTTCTACTGTCTCTGCCTAAGGCTGCATGTGCATCCCACAGTGACAGTGATGGTAAAATATGTTACAACCATGATGAGAACCATTTATTGAGCAAGGCTAGACTATGCTAAGAAATGTACCTGCCATATTTTGAAGCCCATTTTATAGAGTAAAAAGCAAGATTAAAGATTAAATCACTTTCTCAAAGTCTCCCTGGTAAATTGTAAAATGGTCAAAATCTTTAACTCCTCCCTGGATTCACATACTTCGCAATGGCACTTTGCAGCTATCTCTCATTAAGAAGTGGTGTTAGTTTCCCAACCTCTCAAATTAGAGCTGATCTTCAATTTGATTTGGCTGATAGAATAAAGCAGAAGTGAAGATATGCTAGTGCTAATTCCAGGTCTCAAGAAATCTTGCAAACTCACTCTTCTCTCCTTTGCTGTAACTCTCACTCTTTCTTCTGCCACTTGAGTTGCTATGTGCATGGAAATAAGGCCTAGCTAACCTGCTGGAGGAGAAGAGGCCTCATGGAGCAAAGGTGACAGGCAGTGCTGAACTATCTTAGACCAGCCAGCCCCAAGCTGACCCAGAAGCTGTCTGAAAACACATGAAAAACCCCAGTGGAGACTTGCCTAAACCAGCAGAGCCACCCAGTCAATCATCATGCATCAGTGAAATAAATGTTTGCTGTTGTAACCATCAAGTTTTGGGGTGGTTTGTTACACAGCAATAGCTAACTGATACAGTCATGCAGCTACTCAATGGCAGATTTAAATCCCAGTTCCATCTAACTCCAGAGCTCTCTTATTTTTCAATTCATAGCTTTCAATCTTCATGCGAGACTCAAGTCCCAAAGCCTGGCCCAACATGCACATGCAGTGCTGTGTGGTGTCCTGTGTCAGTGACTCTGCCTCCTTGGCCAAACAGTCATGGGCCAGTTTCCAGAACAGACTTCAGTCTTGTATCAACAGCCCATCAGACACATCGCCTGAAATGCCTCACTCACTCCTCCCCACCCATTCAAACCCTTTGCATTCTTGAAGGTCCAGTTCCAATGTCATTGCCTGTAGGAAAACTCAGAGCCCTCCAGCTTCATCCTCAGACTATCATAGCAACTCCATTTACCATGCCTCCAACATTCAACACCACCTGCATCTACTTTCCTGTGACTAGTTTGTGTGCGCATATTTTATTTCTCTGCTTTGACTATATTTCTCCAGATATTACATGGAGTAGACCCTCAACTATTTCATTCCATTAACAAGTAGTTGTTGTAGACCCGGCACTGTTCTAGCTACTGGAAATATGCCTGTGTACCAGATATGCAATCCTCATCCCCAGTAGGGAGACCGTGTCATGAACTAGTAGACACATAAGAAAATTCTATGGAGTAAATGGTGAAATCTCATCTCCTAAACAGGAGATGAATTAACGCAATACTAGAGGGAAGGACTTCTTTAAACAGGGTGGTCAAGGAGCCATCTCTGAAGCAGGGGCATATAAGCAGAGACGTAAAGCAATCAAAGGCATCAGCCATAAGAAGAACTCTTGAAACAAAGTACCAGGCAGAGGGAACAGCAAATGCAAAGGCCCTGAGGCCCTGAGAACAGATGCAGCTCTTCAAGGAAAAGAAAGCAGGTTATCATAGCTACAGCAGAGTGAGCCCGAGGAGGTGAGGTGGAAGATGAAGTCAGAGAGATAGACATAGACCAGACCATGAAGGCACTGGGGAAGGGTTTAAGCTCGTTCCGAGTTGAGTTGGGTCAACAGAGCACTTCCCTCTTGGGTGCTCATGAACTGAACCATATGCAGCCGCAGGAGCGCATCAACCCTATCTTTTGTGAGTATCATAGTCTCTTCCCATCCTGGATCAATTAGGCCACTGATCTCATCACTCCTGACTTCAAAGGGGGGAAAAAAGACAGAGAATTTACAAAGAACAATAAACCCAGTTTGTAGCAGGCTGCAAGCCCATAAACTTTTACCAGCCTTTCCACTGCCCAGCATACATCACTCCCTGCCTTGCCACCAAAATACTGCCTTTATCCACAGCCAGCACAATAAAAAAATAATGTTATGGAATGATATACCATCTAGGAGAAAACTCCTGGAAATAATATTTGCCTCAATGACTCAATCTAATTTGGGGTGATCAAGGCTATTACTGGGGATGCCAGGTGACAGTTACAAGTTGCTGTCTATCAATGTTTGAAGAGTCCCAACTTTGCCATTGACTCACTGTGTGACCTGAGGCAAGTCCCTGTTCCTTCTAGCCTCAGTTTTCCCTATTTGAAAGGATAGACAATCTATAAAGGACTCTCTGTTCTACATATCTAGAAGTACACAAGTACTTCTTAAGGATTGCCGAAGACTGTCCCAGGAAACACCGTCATTGGCAAGCATGAGGAGGAACAGCATTTGCAGGCACCACAGGTGGTCTTATGAATTGGTACAACTTTTGTGGATGACATTTGGTCACTATGCATCAAAAATCTTTTAAAAATATCACAAACATTTGGATTCGGGAAATGTTCCGTGCCAAAATACAAAGGTATAGTTCAATGGTTCCTAAGAGAAAGCAATTTTGTACCTCCCCTCAAAAAGGCCATTTGGCAATATCTAGAGACACTGAAGGGGGTGCTATTGGCATCCAGTAAGTAGAGGCCAGGGATGCTGCTGAATATCCTGCAATACACAGGACAGCGCCCACAACCAAGAACCATCTGGCTCAAAATGTCAAGAGGGCCACAGTTGAGAAGTCATTGTGGAGATAAAGGACACTCCTTGCCCCAATATTGTTTCCAGAGATGTAAAATAAAATTACAAAAATTGAACCAAAATACCTTAGTGCAAAATAAGAAGGAATGCATTAAATAATGTGCATTACACACAAAAAGGATTAAATGCACTTATGAAAAAATGAGCCCTTCTGTGGCCAAGAGCCCAAGCTCTGGAGACAGACTGCTGCCTGGGTTCAAGTCTCACCTCAACCACTCAGTACATGAATGACTTTGGACAAGTCTCTTTACCTTTCTGAGTCTCAGTTTACTCATCTGAAAAATGAATATGGAAGCCCTGGCTCCCTCACAGGGTTGTTGGGAAACTCTAAACATCACATGGGTGAATCTGGCACGTAGTAGGTTCAGTTCATTCCTGGCCTCTACATGCATTTAGGTTTGCAACCCTAGAAAATAATACAGAAAACAGCCATTCCTGCTGAGATGACCCAGAAGCCAACTGAGCATGATGACTTCAGACTCTGCCATTGACACTGAACTATAATTATGTGGCGAGAGTGTGAGACAGAGGCTTGATTTTGCATTTTCTTAGAGGTGCCCTATGCTGAGTATCTGACATACATTATCTCATTTCAACCTCAAGACAACCCTATGAGACAGATGTAAGCATCATCCCTATTTTACATGTGGAGAAACTAAGGCTCAGAGAGGTAGGTAAGCTGTCCAAGGTCACTCACTGATAAGGAAGTGGTGCTGGTGAGATTCCACACCAGGTCTGTCTGATGCCGAAGCGCAGGTCCTCAGCCCTACATTGGATAACATTCCTAAAAGGCTTATAGAACACAGGTTTAAATAGGCTGTTTATAGAAGAGTTTACCAAGTCACATCAGGATAGAGTGACTGATTCGTTCCAAGGCTTTTAGTCTTGAAAGTCTTTCATCCTGGGAAACCCCTCAGTCCTAGGTAAACCAGGATGATGGTTAACTTTCCTTGGGGTCAAGATGATGGTTCCATCTCTGATTCCCTCAAGGCACATAGGCCTGGTGAGGGAGAGTTTATAAGTATGAATGTGCAGCTTTTCTGGGACTTAGAAACTTCTCTGACATGGAGAAAAAGAGGCAACAGAGAGAGAGGCAGAAGCTCTGGCCGAAGTATCAAAAACTCTGGCTCTGCTACAAATTCACTGCTTAAACCTGGAATCCAGGCATATGCTTCTCTTCTCCACTAAAAATAAATGGGACGGGGTTAACTTTCTCTGAAAGTCTTTCATCCATCATTCCAATATCTAGCCTTCCACGGATCCATCCATAATATCGTATTGCGGTTGGCTGCCCAGATTTGAATACCTGCTCTGACTTTCTAGCTGTGTAACCTTAGGTAAGTTACTCCCCTCTCTGAGCTTCAGTCCCCTCATCTGTAAAGCAGAAGTAAAAATGAGAATCCACTTCACAGTACACAGAAGCTGTTTATAATGGGGCTTTGACATTTGGAAAATGTTCTGTAAATACCGGTTGACATTATATCAATGCTCTTTCTAAATGAATTTATTTCACTTAGTAAATATTAACTGAATACAGTAGATGTGACACCAGAGACAGAATGAACAAAATCCTCACAATTCTTGCCTCTTTCACATGAAAAAGCCCAATTTCAAACTCCAGACGAGTTAATGACCAACTCCTCCCCTTCTGAAGTTGAGATTAAAGAGAGTGAGAGAGGCAAAGGAAGAGGGAGAGGCCGAGCTTTCCCTAGTGCACAAGCCAAAACATACATCCCGCTCTGCACAGCCAGCCATAAATCCATCGCTCGGTGAGGGTTCTTCCCAGCTAGCATGGCGACCGTTCAGAATATGCAGTATTCCTCCACAACTGGCTGTAATTACCAGCCAGATAATTACCCGGCCAACCCACTTCCCTCACATACCTCTCAGCAAGCAGGGAATAGCACAAGAAAAAAAAAGAAAGAAAGAAAGAACGAAAAAAAAAAACCTTCCTCTGTTTTTGTGAGCCTCCAAGCCTCCCAGTAAGGCCAACTTCAGGAGGTCCCTGCCAAAAGCGCTCCCTCGAGAATACACTGGGTTGCCAAGCTGAGCGTACCAATGCTTTAAATTGTTTTATGTTTTTTGTCTCTATGAATTAGAAACTATTAAGAGAAGGCCACCCAAGGAAACCAAGCACAAAATCTATTTGGTTACAGATGGATGGGAGAGGTTTGTTCTTGCTTTTTTTTTTTTTTTGCTTTTTTCTTCCCCCTGAAGAGAGCAAGTACAACTTTTTTTTCTTTTTTGCATGGCTGATACTCTTGGAGCCAGGTTTTTGGAGCCCAAAGAGTGTAAAGAGCACATCCTCCTGGGTGTGGAGGAGATGTTCCTTCTATAAACATCCTTGCCAAAGCAGCTGGGCTTGGCCCCAGATACTCCTCTCATACGCATAGTCAAGGCGACCTTGGGAAGGATGAAAATCCTGGCAAGGGAAAGATACACTGCTGAGGCGGTAGCTGCATCTGTATGAGCTTCTGCTCAGATCCCCGACCAGCACCACCCCCATGTGACCAATGCCTCACCACCATCCCAATTCCCAGTTAAGCAAGGGATTCTGGAGTAAGTAACCTGAGTGCAAAATCCTGCATCTTCCTCTCACCACATGAGCAAGTTATGCAACCTCTCTGTGCCTCAGTTTTCTCATCTGTAAAATGGGGAGAATAAGGGTACTACCTCATGTGGTTGATGTTAGGATTAAATGAGGTGATGTTTAGCACAGTACAAGGCACCTGTATGTGACCAATAAGTGTTACCTACTATTAAAAGTTCCTTAAAATTGAACAATGAGAACACTTGGACACAGAAAGGGGAACATCACACACCGGGGCCTGTTGTGGGGTGGGGGGAGGGAGCAGGGATAGCATTAGGAGATATACCTAATGTAAATGATGAGTTAATGGGTGCAGCACACCAATATGGCACATGTATACATATATAACAAACCTGCACACATTGTGCACATGTACCCTAGAACATAAAGTATATATATAAAAAAAAGTTACTTAACTCCTCTGTTAAGTGAGCTGTAGCTCGGTTTACATAGCATTAAAATGGGGATTCTTTGGAGGTTTGTTGTAAGGATTAATTTAATGACATTTTATAGATCAGATACCAATTCCAAAATAAATATTTTGGGCCCAGAACTGTACTGAATAGTCTATGTACATTATCTTATTAGATCCTTATAATTTGGAAAACTGAGTATTTGTCTATTGAGAAAATTAAGCCTCAGATAAGTCACAAGTTTGAAATTTCTCTCATCCCAAATTTGTCAGATTAGAAAGATTAGATGTCAGATTGCACCTACAAAAACAGATGATGTAAGTAAGGTTGGATGTAAGTGAGTCTCCCTCTAGGACGGGAGTGTACAAATGCTTATTAGGGATCATTCTTGCTTTTCTTTCCTTCCATACTCTCTGAACAAACCTTGTGTCTAATTTGGCTTCCTTGTATCAGGATTGGGAAAGCCAAAATAGCAGACCTAAAAGTTTGTGATAAGAAAGAATAATTATGCACCATCAATTATCCAATTAGAGTCTGGTTGCTACCTCAGTCTTATGGGAATGTGTGAAGATGTTATGACTTGTCCAGATTCTCATCAACTTGTTTATACAGATCAAGTTTCTGGGGTATATTAACCCCACAAACGAACTGCTGCCACTATAATTATCACCACCATCACCATGAGATCTCTACCATTATCACCAATGCCATTACCACCACTACTATGATCTCTACCACCATTACTCCACACCACTTTCCACCATCACCATCACCATCACCACAATCACTATCACTATCACCCCACCATCACTACTTTACCACTATTAATTCTGCCACCATCAGAACCATGATCTCCTCCACAACCTCCACCTCCCTCACCATCACCATCACCATCACCATCACCATCACCATCACCATCACCATCATCACCATCTCTACCCACCACCACCACCATCCCCACCAACACTATGACCATCACCATCACTACCACAACCATCATCTCCACCATCATATCACCCCAGGAGTCCTTCTCTGAACAAAATCTAAATTTTGGAGACAAAAAAGAGTTTAATTAGAAGTTGGGCAATTGGGTGCATTAGCAAGAGTACGTCACACTCAACGTGTGACCCCATACATCTTCTCCTGAAGTAGTGAGCTTTTCTTCCAATCCACAGCTCCCTTTGCATCATCTGAGCCTGAGTTTCAGCCAAACCAGATGTCAGTTAAAGACAACAGTAGATAACAGATGCTACCCAGAAAGATGTCTACAGGAAGAACATGTGTCATAGAGTCAAACATGGATTTGAACCCAGCTCTACCACTTACCACCTCAACACCCACAGGCAAGAGTCTAAATCCCTCTGACACTCAGTTTCCTCATCTGTAAAATATGGATAATAACTCCTGCCTTGCAGATTTGAATTGCAATTACATGCGTACCATGGCCAAACACCATGCTTAGCATATATTAGACTCTCAATAAATATTTAATCATATCATTAAATCAAGATGACAACAGAGCCTTATTCTCTACACACTCCCACTGAATACTGTTTTATTAGATGCCAAGTAGCAGTCCACTATCCCGGAGCCAACAAGAAAGAAGTTAATTCTAGAGAAATTAAAACACTTGAAACATTTAAAATGAAGGTCTCTTGTTTTTATTGTAAAAAAAAAAATTCTGTAAATTACAGCACTGTCAGATGTACAAAGGAGATGCACCTTATTAGAAATGCAGTCTCCCAAGAAGGGGTCATTTGCTGTGATGCAGAATACGTGAATCCACAGTGTAATTTATTTGAGTTGACAAGCCCAAACTGGTACAGATTGAGTATCCCATATCTGAAATGCTTGGAACCAGAAGCATTTTGGATTTTGAAATTATTTTTTAGATTTTGGAATATTTATACTATATTTACCAGTTCAGCATCCCTAATTTGAAAATCCAAAACCCAAAATGCTCCAATGAGAATGTCCTTGGAGCGTAACACGGGTGATCAAAAACTTTCAGATTTTGGAGTATTCTGGGTTTATGGATTTTCGAATTAGGGATGCTCAACCTGTATGAGTAAAAAGCTCTCTTCTATCCTCAGTCTTACTTCTTGCTCTATTTCTCTTAGATTTTTTTTTCTCTCTGTGTCAAAAAAGAAAAGTTCATGCCTTCATCAAGGAAGTGAACTTCTCATTTTCCTAAACAGTTCCTATAGAGCATGGAGTTTATTGCCCTGCAACCAAAGGACTCCACCTGGAGCTCAAACATGGGTAGATGTGACAAGAAGATAGAAACAGAGTTGGAAATTTGATCTACCTTCCTTCCTACCCGCACAATGAGAAGATTATCCAGATGCTCTAACAGGGCTTTACTAACTACAGGTTCAATGCACCTAGGGGAAAAAAAGAGGCAAAAACCAACCAGGGACGATAAACCAGAAGGCCCCTAAGTTTTCATCAGTCAATGGCTAATGGACAAAAAAGAGAAAAATGTCATGAGTTGTTCACATAGGCAAAAGTACTCAATACCAAAAACTGCCCTTTATTCTAAGATTCTGTTCTTTGTATATTTATTATTATTAAAAATTCTTCTCTTTGGCAATGGAACAAGAGCAATTCATGCCAGCCAGTCTTTCTTTTCCTTCCCCTACTAGCTATAAAGATCAAATTTCCCAATGTCTTTCCTTCTTTATCCAGAGAACGAGTTCTGCCTTTGTCAGATAATTGGACTAGTGTGCAGGCAGGCAGCTTTCTTGATGCTGAACCAGAGGAAGGGAGGAACAGACCACTGCCACCAGAAAGAAAAGTGGGGAAAGGACTGAGACGGTGGGAGGTTAAGTCAATCTGCATGGCAAACAGCTAGAAATACATGGGGAAGGAAGGGGGAGAAAATTAAAACCCTGCAGAAGGGGGATGAGAAGATTTGGAAAGTTTGGGTGCAAAAACTTGGGAAGATAAGAAGAGAGAAAATGGGTTTTAAGAATTGGTCATGGGCCAGGGGTGGTGGCTCACGCCTGTAATCTCAGTACTTTGGGAGGCCAAGGTGGGTGGATCACAATGTTAGGAGTTAGACATCAGCCTGGCCAATATGGTAAAACCCCATCTCTACTAAAAATACAAAAAAAGTAGCTGGGCGTCATGGTGCATATGCCTGTAATCCCAGCTACTCAGGAGGCTGAGGCAAGATAATTGCTTGAGACCGGGAGGCGGAGGTTGCAGTGAGCCGAGATTGCGCCATTGCACTTCAGCCTGGGCGACAGAGCGAGACTCCATCTCAAAAACAACAACAACAACAACAACAACAAAAAAGAAGAATTGGTCATTATGTCATTTAAAAACTAAGATGACTTTAGATGGCAAGATACTGTGTAGATGCTCCTTCTTTGAAAGCAGCTTCACTTCAGAACTAAAACTTTTGAGCCACAGTTTTAATCAAGTGCCACATTTACAAACTGATAGTAATCGCAGATACCAATTTTTAAAATGTTACCTAACTTGGCAAACGAAAGAGTTGGCAACCTTTCGTCAGTTTCCCAAACCCAACAAGTTTTAGAATTGCTTTCAAATTTTACAAAGCATTGCTTTGGCAAGGTTGATTTTTCTCCAGGGGCCATTCCTTTTACTCTGGTTATAATGGGATCTCTTCCTAGAAGAAAGCAAGAGGATAAACCACCTTCTGAGTTTAGTGAATATAAACAGTCTTTAATAAATTTTAAAAAGCTGATTATTGACTTATAAAAGTCTATATGATCCCAGGTTTTGAAGTAATGTAAATTAACATTTAACATTTGGAAGTAACTTCCACAGGCCAGGCACAGGCTAGGTATTTTGTGTGCCTTACTTAGGGAAACAGAGAAGGAGGGCATGAGACCTTTATAAAGGAGGAATTATGTTTTACGGAATGCAGAGGAGGGAGGAAGAGAAAGGGGTCCAAGATGACTCCTGAATTTTTGTTCTGATCTACTGAATTGACAATGGGACATTCCTTACGTTAAGGGACATTACAGAAGAGAAAATTCGGGAAGTGGGGGAAAAAGTAGTAAGTTAGATTTGAGACCTGTAGGGTCCCCAGTGCCTGAGAGATAGCCAAGTGCCAATATCCAGGAAGCTTTGGGATAGGTGGATTTGACGTAAAGAAAAGATACAGAATAAGAGATTTGAATTTAGATATCAACCTTAAAGATAGTCCCAGACAAGACTTAAATTGGTATTGAGACTTACCCGACATCCCACCACCCTCTCTTCTTGTTCAAGTTTGGAAATCTTGTTCATTTTCAAGGGTTACTCCTAATCTCTTGTCATTTAACTCTCAGCAAACAATCTTTTTTTAAAAAAAAAAAAAAAAACTTTTATTTTAGATATCAGGGGTATGTGTATTTTATTATTTTTGAGACAGGGTCTCACTTTGTCACCCAGGCTGGAGTGCAGTGGCGCGATCTCAGCTCACTGTAGCCTTTACCTCCCAGATTCAAGTGATCCTCCCACCTCAGCCCCCCAGGTAGCTGGGACTACCGGTAGGTGTCACCACACCCAGCTAATTTTTGTATGTTTTTGTAGAAACAGGGTTTTGCCATGTTACCCAGGCTGGTCTCGAACTCCTGAGCTCAAGTGATTCACACTGCTCAGCTTCCCAAAGTGCTAGGATTACAGGCATGAGCCAGGTACATGTATTTTAGATACAAGTTATACATGTGCAGGTTTGTTACATGGGAATATTGCATCATGCTGAGGATTGGGATATGGATTCTGTCACCCAGGTAAGGAGAACAGTATTCAATACATAGTTTTTCAAGCAACGACCCCCCTCCTTTGCTTCTCCATCCATCTAGTAGTCTGCAATGTCTTCTGTTCCCATGTTTCTGTCCATGGGTGCTCAATGTTTAGCTCCCACTTGTAAGTGAGAACATGTGGTATTTGGTTTTCTATTCCTCACTTAGTTTGCTTAGGATTATGGCCTCTAGCTCCATCCATGTTGCTGCAAAGAACATGATTTTGTTCTTTTCATGGCTGTGTAGTATTCTGTGGTGTATATGCACCACATTTTCTTTATCTAACTTACCCTTGATGGGCACCTGGGTTGAGTCCATGGCTTTATTATTGTGAACAGTGCTGCGATAAACATATGAGTGCAGGTGTCTTTTTGGTAGAATGATTTATTTTCTTTGGGGTATATACCCAGTAATGGAATTGCTGGGTCAAATGGTAGCTCTGTTTTAGGTTCTATGAGAAATCTCCAGACTGCTTTCCACAGTGGCTGGACTAATTTACATTCCCACCAACAGCGTGTGAAGTCTCCCTTTTCTCCATAGCCTTGCTAGCATCCTTTTTTTTTTTTTTTTTGAGATGGAGTCTCACTCTGTTGCCCAGGTTGGAGTGCAGTTGCAGTGGCACGATCTCGGCTCACTGCAAGCTCCACCTCCCAGGTTCAAGCCATTCTCTCACCTCAGCCTCCAGAGTAGCTGGGACTACAGGCACCTGCCACCAAACCCAGCTAATTTTTTGTATTTTTAGTAGAGATGGGGTTTCACCATGTTAGCCAGGATCGTCTTGATCTCTTGACCTCATGATTCACCCGCCTCGGCCTCCCAAGGTGCTGGGATTACAGGCGTGAGCCACCATGCCTGGCCCAGATCCCATTTTCTATAAGATTATTTGGATTGAAAATGACAGAGAGCCAGTTCATAACCAATTTACTAAGCAAACATAAAATGTATTGGGTGGTGTGTCTGTTCAAGTGCTCCAGGAAGCAAAAACCAAAACACAATTAGACAGTCAAGAGACTTATTGGAGGAGTTGCCTGTGAAGAATAAAGGAAGCAGGAGGAGGCTGCAAGAGCATTTAGACTATGTCCCAGGTCTGACACCTGGGAAAGGAGACAGGGACAAAAGGAGGATTGGAAAGAAGCCTCAGACTATAGTGCAGATCAAAAAAAAAAAAAAAAAAAAAAAAAAAAAAAAAAAAAAAAAAAAAAAAAAAAAAAAAAAAGTCTCAGTAAAGCCAATAGGAAGCCCAAGAGCAAAGACCTCTTACCCCATTAGATGAGTCCCACTTTGGAGAGAAATAATCCTGCTCTAGAACCTGTACCATGCTCAGTCACTGGCTGGGCTGAGAGAAGCCCAGGGAGAATGTGGCTTCAAAGTGAACATCTGGCAGATCTAAAGATACAGCTGTTGGAGATGTCCACTGTGCTGCTGCTCACAGCAGAGAGAACACAGCAGCACATGTTCATGAGTGCCCCAAGTAGCTGAGACAGTCACAGCTGAATCCAAAGTTTACTTTAGAATAGGTCATTAGATTTTCCTCCCACCCACCCCATTTCTCGTATCTTCTTTCCTGCACAACTGCTTCATATTTTTTCTGGGCTCAATTAATAGTAATTTGCTGATGTATAGATGTCTCTTTCTGGAAACTCAGCCGCATGAGCTCACCAGCATTCAAGATTTAGATCCTGGTGAATTCTCTATGACCTTTCCTGCCACCCCTTTCATAAAATCAAAGATGGCCCTCAAGAACACTAAGCATACATTATTCCTACAGAAGCTCATCATTTATTTTTAGATGATGTCTTGCTCTGTTGCCCAGGCTGGAGTACAGTAGCACAGTCTCAGCTCACTGCAACATCCGCCTCCCGGGTTCAAGCAATTCTCCTACCTCAGTCTCCCTAGTGGCTGGGATTACAGGTGCCTGCCATCACGCCCGGCTAATTTTTTGTATTTTTAGTAGAGACGGGGTTTCACCATGTCGGCCAGGCTGGTCTCGAACTTCTGACCTCTGGTGATCCACCCGCCTTGGACTCACAAAGCACTGGGATTACAGGCATGAGCCACTGTGCCCAGCTGAAGCTCATCATTTCTAAAGGAATCAACTCCACTCCTTCCCACCATCCATCCTGATCTCAGCAAAGGATTCACATGTTCACCCCTGAACCAATCCATCACCTGCAAGGGGACAGGGATGCTCTGGGTAGAAAGGTTGCATACGACAAAAAGGGCCCCCGGATTTAAAGTCCCACCTCCAGAATGACATGGAGCAGAAAGGGGTAGTCCAAAGGGCAGGACAGCCAATAACAGTAACAGATGTTGCCTAGCTCCGTGCCACACAACTGTAGTCCCAGTTACTCAGGAGGATGAGCAGGAGGATTGCTTGAGTCCAGGAGTTCTGGGTTGTCAGGCACTATACTGATGGTGTGCCTGTACCAAGTTCAGCGTCAACATGATGACCTCCTGGGAGTGGGGGACCACCAGGTTTCCTAAGGAGGAATGAACCAGCCCAGGCTGGAAACGGAGTAGGTCAGAACTCCTGTGCTGATCAGTAGTGGATTACACCTGTGAATAGCCACTGCACTCCAGCCTGGGTAACACAGCAAGACCCCATCTCAATAAAAAATAAAAATTAAAAATTAACAGATGTCCACTATCACCTTCAAGACAAGTTGGAAAAGAGGGAGATTCTTCAGCTGGGAAGAGAACTCACAGAGCAGGCTAGGTGAGCATCATTTTATTCTATGGACCACGAGTTGAAGGTTATTTTGACCCAAAGTCCTAAGCTTGGATTTTGTCAGGCATTGGGTTAGGTACAGGGGGGAAAATTATCAAAATAAAACTGATTATATTTTTAGGACAATAAATAGATACCAGTGAGAAATGTTAGGATGGCAGGGGAATCCCAAAATTAAACTTCAATAGTAGTAACTACTATTGACAAATGATACATTTTCCAAATGAAAGACATGAACTATGGAATTCTCATCCTAGGTCTGCTCCCTTCGAATTGCATGTTTCAGCTTGAGGCTTCTACAACATAATACCATAGACTGGGCGGCTTCTAAACAACATAAATGTATTTCTCACCATGCCAGAGGCTAGGAAATCCATATCAAAATGCCAGCAGATTTGCTGCCTGGCGAGTGGGCCTGCTTTCTCATTCATAAATGGCCATCTTCTCACTGTGTCCTCACATGGTAGAAAAAAACTGGCGAGAGAACTCTCTGGGGTCTCCCGGAACAGCACTAATCCTATTTATGGGAGCTCTACCCTCATGACCTAATCACCTCCTGAAGGCCCCACCTCCTAATACTATCACATTTGGGGCTAAGATCCCAACATATGAATTTGGAGGGAACACAAACATTCAATCTACAGGACTGAACAACCCTGAGTGATAACCTCCTTGCTTTCTTATCTCAAAATAAATGAGGGAGGAAAGGAGAATCTATAGGAAGATCATTATAAGAATTCTTTGAGATTATAAGTGTTAAGCACCTAGCACAGTGCCTGAAACTTAGTGTTCAATACATTTGTGTTTAATATTAAACTTGAAAGATTTCATGCACTTCAGCTACCATTGGCTTCCAGCTCTCTAATACCAGTCAGCCATACCAGCAAAAAAAAAAAAAAAAAAAAAACAAACCCTTTGCTTCATAATCCAGTAATCCCATAGAGCCCTAAAAAGGGAAGGAAAGTGTTCCAAGCCCAACGGGCTATTTTTGGAGATGAAACATCATCCCATTATTTGCAAAAGAAAAAAAAGGGAATGGGGCAGAGAGTCGTTCTTCATGTTATCCTATGCCTACATTTAATTGTGCCTGGGGGAAGGTTTCACTAGACAGCAAGAGAGGGAGACAGAGAGAGAGAGAGATGTTTCAACATCCTAGAACACAAAGCACCTTTACAATTGTCCTTGATTTATTGCGTCTCTGAGGCTGTCTTCTAGCTCCAACCAGTGTGCTTTGGGTCCGCCCAAGTTTCTGCTCATGTAGATACAAGGGCCTGGTTCAGGCCTAGAGAGGAGAAAGGGCCCAAAGATTCTCAGGTGCCCTCCTCTTAGCCTGGCCCCTTCTTCAGGCCATGAGGACACTCCAAGTTTCTTGACAGTCCTTCCTATCAAGCTTTGTTTCTTGTATCTTTTAGAGGCTCATCTGTCCAATCTAGATAATGCAGAGGTTTCAAAAAAAAGGATGCAGATATAAAGAAGGGCTCTTCTTTGGAGATCTTGGTTTGCAGTCATGTTGGCTGCCAGAAAGTGGTGAGATACTGGCCTTCTCTTTGGTGAGATGAAATAAAGCAAACGGCAAAGGAGAAAGTGTTCTCTAAATAAATATTAATGGGAGGAATGCACTTTTAACTTTAGCAGGTGGGCGGTGAGTGCTGTGCCTAAGCTTCACGTGTAGAACCTATACAGGGAGGGGCCTGGCATGCTCAGTCCAACTTCTTCACGGTCATCTTCAGTGAAATGAGCAGCTGGCACGCCTTTTGAAAAGAGCTTAGGTCAAGACCGCACTCTCTAAGCTTGCACCATGAAAACACACAACTAGAATGCTAGTATTGGGTGATTATTGTGTGGTAGGCTATGTACCTCATTCAAATTAAACTTGCTAGGATAAAATTAGAGAATGTTTCCCTCACTCCATGAGTGCAACAATATCAAAGTACTCATTGTGCATTGTAAGAGTAATCAAAATAGCCCCAAACAGCAAGGCTAAGAAGGCAGTAGTAGTATCATGGTTTCCATTTTCTAAATAAAAGTGAAGTTCTAAAAAAAAGAAGGAAAATGACCCATTGACTCCACTCCTAGCTATGTACCCAACAGAAGGACTGCATATGCTGCAAAAATATGAGAATGAGAATGTTTATAGCCTCTTTATTCAAAGTAACCACTCAGAATGGTACAAACATGCATCAAAAGGAGAATAGATTGTATTAATGGATTAATGGATTGTGGTGTATTCATGCAAAAATACTATGTCAAGATAAGAAATGAACTATTGCTACACACAACATGGATGAATCTCACAAATTCTTAGGTTGAGTGAAAGAAGCCAGACACAAAAGGGTATATTCTGCATGATTCCATTTATGTGAATTTCAAGGACAGGCAAAACTAGTCAATAGAAGACAGAAGTCAAGGTAGTGATTACCTCTTGCTGTGGGTATATATACACCAGGAAGCAACATAAGGGAACATTATGGGGTACCATGGCTTAATCTAGTTGATGGTGATACACACACACACACACACACACGCACACACACACAATCACTTAACATTAATGCACTTTACTTTTTGTGTGTTCTACCTAAATAAATTTGCAAGGAACAAAAGAAAGAAGGAAGGTGAGAGGGAGGGAGCAAATAAACTTGCACAAAGTCTTCCAGCTAGCAAATGGCAGAAATGAAATGTGATCCCAGGTCTGCCTGAGTTCACAGAACACCAACTACTGGGATATACCATCTACCAGCTGGGTTTATGTTGACTATTGAATAAGCATTTGTTGATGGATGAGTGTCTCTTTATGGAAACTCAGCCACATAAGCTCACTAGCATTCAAGATTTAGATCCTGACGAATTCTCTATGATCTTTCCTGCCGCCCCTTTCAATATCTTTCATGGTTCTTAGTGGGGAAAATTTAGCTACAGCAAGGATATAATGAGCTGCTACTGCAGGCTGAAGTTTCGTGATGAATCTGGCCTCTTGTTCTTAGGCCATGATCAAGGGAATGTGGACAAGAAGAACAGAGACAGGTATTGATCCTTGTTCATTATTTAAATGCATATGGCGGCAGGCAGCTTTGCTCAATAAAACCCTGACAGAGACGCCTCAGGCCTGAGTGATGACCCTAGCAACACCCACGGGTGCCTTACAGGGCCTGAGACTCAGTTTCCGCAACTAAAACGAATCAGAGTGTTGACCGGCCCATCTGGTCAATCCAGGTGGCTTCAGGGGCTATGTTTTTTACACTTACAATGTGCAATGAGTACTTTGATATTTTTGTACTCGTGGAATGGGGGAAGCATTCTGTAATTGTCTCCTACTAAGATTAATTTTAAAACAGTATCTAAAATATTACAAAGTTTTAAGCTTTCAAGTTGTTCAGAGTGGTTAGGCATCTCAAACCTGGTGAGACAGACTTTTGTTTTCACGCTTAGCCACTGCTTGCCAACACCGTGAGCTTGGGCAAATTGTCTTACCTCTCTGAACCTCAGTTTCCACTTCTAAAACTGGAGATTGGATTCATATAAACCTCATAGGGCTGTGGTATTAGATGAGTTAGAACAATTAGCACACTGCCTGATACAGGCTACTCTTTCAATAAGTACGCTATTCTAATATCAGTAATTATGATAATGATGACAGTGATGATCAGAACAACTAGTATTATATACCCTGGAGTCACTCTTTAGCAGTAACCAAACTAAGTAGCATTTTCAACTAGCATTTCAACCCTAATGATGACTTCTGACAAATCACCCAGTCTTTTCCATTCTTCGTTTTCCCACCTAGTCTATAGGACTAGATGATCTATAAAGGCTCTTTTAACTCTAAAATTAGGATTCTGTAAAGAAAGGTCTTGAGGATACTTCATCTGTGTGGCCAAATTTGGAGTTGTGGCTTTGCAGAGCAGGCTCCTGGAGTCTCATTTCTATAAGGACTCTACAGATTGGGAGAGAGGAGTTAGTAAAGAGAATTCCTTCCGTGACTGATAAAGGATTCCTGGGACTCCAGAAACGTCTTCAGCAAAGGTTTCCCCCTAACACTTAGAGTAATTACACAAGTGGGCAATGTGCTCTCAGAAGTTGAGGCCACTCGTTCATTCATTACATATGCATCTGAGGTGTCTCTCAAGCCAGTGAGGCTGTACATGTCCATTTTCAGTTCTAATTCAGCAAGGGAGTAGCAGGAGGCTCCGGGTGGATCACCTGAATTCCACACACCTGAGCTCTGCACACTGAGTTTCCTGCCCCCATTGTGTAAACAAAACCCTACCTTCTCCTACAGATTAGGGCAATAATTCTTCTTGGAATGATGACTCCTTACTGGCTCATTTCTGGACCCAAAAAATCCAAAGCACCCTGGCTACATCTGTAGCCTGTTGTTCAATGTGACGTTTGTTTTTCCCCTAAAAGTGTGTCCCTTTGGGCACCAGGACCTCCAACCTGGAAGAACCCGGAGTAGAGGGAGCAGGAAACACAAAACACCTCCAACAGATCACTAGGAATGATACTAAGTGAGGCTTCCTGCTTCCACTCCCTGGATACTGGACACATAGTTCTTTCTGTTGAGGACGCAGCACCATGTAGTGGTCCTCTGATCTAATGCATACCTTGTATCCTGAAAGGGGGCTCCCGTCCATCCACAGTGTTGCTTCCAAGATAGTGTTTCAGCTACGTCTTTAGAGGGCTGTTTCAGAACTCTATGAAACTAGTTTTTTCTAGAGCATGTGGTATATTTTACAACTAATAAACAGTTATAAATTTGAGTCCACTAGTCACATGCTCTGTTGCATGGAATTCCATGTCTATAGATTGGGCATTCTATAAGCACCCAGATAATAGTGTTGGCTGAAGATCTACGGGCAGGAAAAGCAAACCCATACCTGGAATCAGTATCTATCCTGATGAACTGCTGCTCCTTCCAGGATAAAAAAGGGCCTAATATAATCAACTTTCCACCAAGTTGCTGACTTTTCTCCTCAAGGAACAGTGCCATACAGGGCTCAGTGTTAGTCTATGTTGCTCACCCATTGGACATTCAGAGGCAGCACTAGATCAGTCACGAGAAAGTGTCCATTTTATTGAGTTTCTATGAATGCCAACTGACCAAGTCTTTTTGTCTACTTGCGTTTTCAGTACTTTTGTATGCTTTCTATAGTATGTATTTATATGTGTACAAACATCTTCACACATTAGACCGACTCCCTTAGTTCTATCCATATGCTTATAGCCCAGACTGCCTTGCCTTTGAACTTACAGCCATTTTCCCAGGCCCTTAACCAGGCAGCCAGGTCATTAGCTATTGCCCAGGAATCTATATATATTCTCACTTCAAATCACTTTTCCTTCTATATAAAATGAATAATAGGGTTCGCCTGTCACAACTTTGACAATTAGGAATATTTTCCCTATTCACTTCTCTTTCAAAGCAAACGCTGAATGTGCCTGTAATGCTGCACTATACATTTCCAGCTTACACCTGCATACCAAGTTGACTCATCCATAACCAAGTTTGAATTCTTCCTCTATTACCAGGCTAGTTTGCAGCCAGATTATGCTGACATTTAACCCTAGGTATTGGCCTGACAGCCAGAAGAGGAGGTGGATGAAGCTTCCAAGAGGGGGCATATGTTACCCCTAGCAAGAGTGTGTCATTGGCATTCAAAGACTCCTCACCATCCACCAAATGTGACAAGACTATCTGAGCCTCACACATCCCTACTGTGGCTGAGAAGATGAAATGAGGATTCTTCCTGTTCACAGCTTCCAGCTTCACTCCTCTTTTGAAGAAGTTGTGGGAAGAAAATGGTGGTCCCTAGATATAAGGGCAAGATCTCTGCAGCATCTCGTAGGGGAGAATTTCAGGCAGTTACTAGAAGGGATGGTCCAACTCTTCAAGCTCTGGAGGTTCATGGAAGTCTTAAGGACCAAAATATTCATGGAAATTCATCTAGATGTCCCTATCCCTCCCTATGTCCGAATCTGTGATTTTTCCAACCAGGGCCCAGATCTCATAATAGATCAGCCATGGATGAGCATTTAAACCTTTCTAGAGCTCTGCGACTATCAAGTCCTGAGTCTACTTTTCAGCTGTGTCCACTCTCTCATTTCAGGTAGTAAGATCTTCTTTGTAAGTACCAAAAAAGCCTCTTTGGTTCTCACACTTACCCTTTAATTTCTTGATATTGGCCATCAGATTCTCATTATTGCTCTGTAGGGCATCAATATAACTTAGCAATAACCAGCCAACTCCACTGTCTTTAAATGCATTGCTCCCTTCCCCCCGTGTCTTTCAAATATCTGAACCACTATACCTGCAAAAATGTTCTCCTCCAACAGGGTATGTTTCTGGGTCACCATCAGTTATATCTTAAGCAATTAGGCTGCCACCTCACATCAGAGACTATCAGTGACCCACATCTTGGATCGCTTGAGACGGAGTCTTCTTTGCTTGTTGGGCTGTGAGTGGGCCAGTCCCAAATCCTCAAAATCTTACTTTCTGCTTTCTTGGATCCCTCTTGGTACAACCTGGGTTAGTTTGGATACTCCGAAAGGCAGATGCTAAGACAAAATTATACCTGCAAAAGATTTACTGTGGGTAATACCTGTGATAGATGAAGAGGAGGAAGCAGGAATAATCGCAGGAAGAGCCATCAGACCATGATGAAGATCCAACACCCACAGAAGCAGATAGTAAAGGAAGGAGTATTGAGTGGGAAGAACCTTGGACTGTAGCTTAGTTCTAAAAATCTTTTACCCAGGCCAATGAGAAGTCCTTAAGCCAAAAGTTCCCTGTTAAGGAAGTTCCACAGCCTGTGGAAAGGAACCTGCATCAGTACCCCTAAATAACTCAATTACTGGCTGGGGAAGCATCGACTCTTTGTAAATCTGGTAGTGCATCCAGGAGCAAGGCAGCTGGGACTATCAATCAACAAAGAGTCTCATTACAGATCTGAGTGGCACATTTTCATGGTCACCACACTGATAAACCCCAACAGGCCTGAAATACCTACGATGTGTGCAGAAATGTGGTAGACACTGAGAATATAATGGTCATTAAGGTAGACATGGTTTCTGTTCACAAAATCAAATGGAAAACATTAACATATGTGTAACATATGCTGGAAACCATCATTCTTAGCAAACTATCACAAGACAGAAAACCAAACACTGCATGTTCTCACTCATAGGTGGGAACTGAACAATGAGATCACTTGGACTCGGGAAGGGGAACATCACACACTGGGGCCTATCGGGGGGAGGGGGGAGGGGGGAGGGATTGCGCATTTGGAGTTATACATTATATAAATGATGAATTTGATGGGTGCTGACGAGTTGATGGGTGCAGCCACACCAACATGGCACATAGTTATACATTGTAACAAACTGCACGTTATGCACATGTTACCCTGGAACTTTAAAGTATAATAAATAAGAACAAAAAATTATGTCCAAATGTAATGACAAGCTGTTATATTTTTTTCTTTTTATTATTATTATCTTTAAGTTCTAGGGTAACATGTGCATAACGTGCAGGTTTGTACATATGTATATTGTGCCATGTTGGTGTGCTGCACCCATCAACTCGACAGCACCCATCAACTCGTCAGGGCCCCATCAACTTGTCATTGTACATCAGGTAGTAACTCCCAATGCAATCCCTCCCACCTTTCCCCTCTCCGTGATAGGCCCGGGTGTGTGATGTTCCCCTCCCGAGTCCAGTGATCTCATTGTCAGTTCCCACCCTTATGGAGTGAGGGGGGAAAAAAAACATTTGGCAGGTTTGTTTTCTGTTCTTGCGTAGTTTGCTGAGAATGATGGTTTCTAGCTGCATCCACTGTCCCTACAAAGGACATGAACTCATCCTTTTTTATGGCTGGCATGTATTCCATGGTGTATATGTGCCCATTTTCTTTAATCCAGTCTGTCACTGATGGACATTTGGGTTGATTTCCAAGTCTTTATAGTTGTGAATAGTGCGCAAGTAAACATACATGTGGCATGTGTCTTTATAGCAGGCGATGGATTTATAATTCCTTTGGGTATTTACCCCATAATGGGATGGCCTGGGTCATATGGTACTTTGTTCTAGCTTGAGGAATTGCCTTGGTTTTCCGATAAGGGGTTGAACTAGTTTACATCCCACCAACAGTGGTAAAAGTGTTGCCTATTTCTCCATCCTTCTCCAGCCACCTATTGGTTTCCTGACTTTTTTAATGATTGCCATTCTAACTGGTGTGAGATTGTATCTCATTGTGGTTTTGATTTGTATTTCTCTGCGATGGCAGTGATGATGAGCATTTTTTCATGTGTCTTGGCTGTATGAATGTCTTCTTTGAGAAATTGTCTGTTTCATATCCTTTGCCCACTTTTTTGGATGGGTTGTTTTTTTCTGTAAATTTGGTTGAGTTCTTTGTAGGTTCGATATTAGCCTTTGTCTGATGAGTAGATGCAAAAGATTTTCTCCCATTCTGTGGGTTGCCTGTTCATTCTGATGGTAGTTTTTGTTGCTGTGCAAGAAGCTCTTTAGTTTATTGATCCCATTTGTCAATTTTTCTTTTGTTGCCATTGCTTTTGGTGTTTTAGACATGAAGTCCTTGCCCATGCCTATGTCCTGATGGTTATTACCTAGG
The DNA here is from genome assembly GCF_001698545.2 of Rhinopithecus bieti. NCBI lineage: Eukaryota > Metazoa > Chordata > Mammalia > Primates > Cercopithecidae > Rhinopithecus > Rhinopithecus bieti. Next base: position 347,490 of record NW_016821178.1, read on the forward strand.
TTTTCTTCTTAGTTTTTTGGTATTAGGTCTAACATTTAATCTCTTAAGCTGGTATATTTAATGCATTAAATGTAATATATCACCCTGGATACATATACATGTACCTATTTAAAATATATCTCTGCCAAAATAAATATTCATAAAGGAAAAGGAGCACAATTCATCTAGGTTTGTGTTAGTACGTTCTATGATGTTCACACAATGACAAAATCACCTAACATGCATTTTCAGATGTATCCCCATTGTTAACTGACACATTACTGATTGGTGAGGGTGGCATTTGGGTTTATTTCAGTCTCTATTCTTTTGTTTTCGTGCCTTTAGATCCATGTGAAAATGTTTGGACACACATTCTGGTTATATGCCCTGCGGCTCAAAGTTGAGTTGCCTGTGAGGACACATTGATATTTGAGAACCACTATTATTTAAATGCATTAAACCATAGGGCTGGGTAAGTCACCCTGGGGAGAGGAACACAGGTAACAAGAGAACGAGGTCTATGGCTAAGCCTAGGATCCTCAGATACAGGTTGAATAGTCCCTTACCAAATGCTTGGGACAGAATGGTGTTTTGGGATCAGTTTTTTTTTTTTTTTTTTTTTCATGAATATGGAATTTTGCTTTATTCTTTCTACTCCAAAGTCTTTAATCCAAAACTCCAAAACCCAAAATGTTTCAATGAGCATTTCTTTTGAGCGTCATGTCACCATTCAAAAAGTTTTGCATTTTGGAGCATTTCAGATTTGGGGTTTTCAAATTAGGGATACTCGATCTGTATTTCACAGCAGTTGAATTATTTAATGACTCCGTTTTTCCTTTTTTCAGGACCACACATAAGAAGGAAGATAAGACAAAGAGATAGAGAAGAAACAGCCAGAGAGGTAGGATAAGCATAACATGGGAGATTAATAGGAGATAATGAAGTTACTCAAGCCAAGTGATATACTTTGGATCTGTGTTCCCTCCCAAATTTCATGTTAAAATGTAATCCCCAGTACTGGAGGTGAGGACTGCTGGGAGGTCATTGGATCATGGGGGCAGATTTCTCCCTTTGCTGCTGTTCTCATGATAGAGTTCTCACAAGACCTGGTTGTTTAAAAGTGTGGAGCACCTCCCTCTCCCTTCTTTCTCCTCCAGCCATATAAGACATGCCTGCTTCTCCTTTGCCTTCCACCATGATTGAAAGTTTCCTGAGACCTCCCCAGAAACCACTATGTTTCCTGTGTAGCCTGCAGAACCATAAGCCAATTAAATATATTTTCTTTTTCATTACCCAGTCTCAGGTATTTCTTTACAGCAATGTGAGAACGGAGTAATACATGAAGTGAGGAAGCATGTCAAGAAAGGAGAGTACTCAATTCTGTCAAATGCTGCTAAGAAATGACATAACAAGCAGTGAAAATACGCATTGGATAGTCAAGTACAGTGAGGACTCCAACATCCCCACTGGATTCAGCAGCATCATGGAGATCTTCAAGGACTGTCTGGAGACAGGTTCGAGTGGCCAGATGGAGAAGTAAGCCAGACTGGAGGGGATTAAGAGTGGGACGTAAGAAAATAGAGGCAGTGAGTATACAGAACTTGACCTAAAACTTGTCATTTAAAGTGACATCTACACTTGATTGTATGGGTATGAGGAAGTATGCATTATGCTTCCATTATTCCATGTATGATTGTGAAAAAGGAAGTAGATTTTTCTGTGAGCTTTGAACCTTACTTTCTGATGAGTTCAAATCCAGGGGAATGCACAGCTTTGAAGGAGTAAAGCTTAAGTACTTACATGCATACACACATTCACTCACACACACATGCACGAGCATACACACGCATTTTAAGAGGCTTATATACAAGCTCATAATTCTTCCTGGACATCAAATGGTTCTTTATAGGCTCCATTTTGATGACCTAAGTAGACTGAAAATTAAACAGAAACATAAGGATTAAATTTCCCTGGAAGTACTAGGGCTTTGAGGAAAAACAAGGAGAAAGAAAGAAATGCCTGGATGGTCACGCTATGGTTTCTCCTTTCCTTCATGATTCCAAGACTTTGCTAATGCAATTGTAGAGAGCCTGCCAAACCCGTGTGACATCAGCCAGCATATCCCACCAACACCCTACCCTAAAGCGTCTTGTCCACGCCATCCTCTGTGTGCAAGAAGGAAGTGGGATGACAGATCGGTGTTCTCATGTATTAATGAGTGGAAGCAGAGCCTCACAGACTAGCTGGCTTCTTAGAGAAAAGAATTCAGACACAATCCCCTTTGTTTTCATCTGAGAGCCATGTATTTATGACAGATCAGGAGTGATCAAGCCAAGCCTGGATAGGGACAGTGCCATCTTGCAATTCTCTGGTGCTTTTGCAGTAAGCCATGGCTGTAGAAAGCTGTTTTTCCAGTTCAGCTAGGATCCATTTTACCCGTCAGTGGGCATGAACCTTTCCCACCAATATACACATGAAGCAGACCCTGCCAATCAGAGCATTCCATTAGCGATTGGTCCAAAGATGAGCACATGACAACCGACAGCCAATCAGAGAAGTGAGAGGCTTAATTCCGAGTCTTTTGTTGGAACTACCAAGGGAGGGGGTGAGGAAGGAGTTCTTTTCTGTTTTACTTCAGGCTAGGAGAATAGCACACAGATTTGGAATGGTTAGTATCATCTTTTCATATTGTTACAAAGGGAAAACCTCCAGAAAATGGAGCCCATACAGGGAAAAGTAGGACCCGAGAGGCAACAGAATAAAACGAAGTCCCGAATGTATAATTCGAGCCCTTGTATGAAGCCATACCTAAATTTGAATCTACAGCTGTCTTTTTTCAGTAACTTGAGCCTATAAATTTATTTTCACTTAAACCTGTTGCATTGGAATTCCATTATTTTCAACTGAGAGCCCTTCTTGAGCCAGCCTTATTTGAGGTGCCCATAATATTATGAGATATCTATCATTAGGGAAATTATTCTATCTTCAGTTTACCCATGGATAAATGACAACAGGGATTGTTCCCATCCGAGGAGTGCTTCACACATTCTAGAATGCCCTTACCAAGGGTGACTATTCAAAGTGCCCACTTTAGTTGTTATATCCAACATCTGCTGACACCTGTTCCAGCAGGTTCATCTCCATTCCATCTAGATTGCTAAATATTTTTAATATCACCTCTGCTTTCATCTACATGATTGCATTTACATTGCAAATCCAAGTGGGAGCCAACCAAAGACTAATGCCACAAAGCTCATTTTATAGATAAGCAACATAAAACTCCGAAGTGACTTCCTCAAGCAAATAAAAGGCCAAAACTGGTTTGAAATTGGGACTTTGGCTTCAAGGCTCTGCACCTCACTGTGTTCTACACAGAATGCAACTTATATTTTTTCCCTTACTATTTATCATAAAATGGACTAAGGGATTTATATGCATTGAACAGACACAACAGACTTCAAGAGGTAGGTTTTATTGGAGTCTTCATTTCACATATAAGGAACCTAACATTCAGTGAAGTTAAGGTCACTTTGATAGGAAATGACAAAAACAGGATTTGAACTCAGATCTGCCTGCTCTAAAAAACGATGTGGCTCCTACCCTCAAGAATCTAGTTGTAGAGACAGGATATGTAAACCTTTACTAACCATAGGCTAAAAAATATATTGGATACAATTATACTCAGGTAATATATACTATATGAGATCAGGACAAAGATCTGTTAACCAAGTTTCAGGAAAAACTATCATACAGGATTTCGAATTAACTCCAGAAACATTCTGTGATGTTATAATTCTGAGGCTATTTTGTAGAAACTTGCTGAGCTATATTAAAAGTCTTGAAGAATGAATGGGGCTTAGTTATGCAGAGACAAGGGAATCCTGGGCAAAATGGCCAACACTCAAAGGCATCTAAACATAGTAAAAACTTAGAATGCTCAAGAAAGAAAGCCAATCTGCCTAGGTTAGGATTGGTAAATCAGCTTTGTTTTACATGCCAAGCCCCATCAATTGAGAGTGGCTGCCTGAAGTACTGTGTTAAAGACAATGGTGAGATACTGAGGAGTCTGGAGGAAGAGTTCTGAGATGGCTTCTTGATGTCTGCCTTGGACATGGGATGGGAACCTGAGAGCCCAAGTGCCATGTATTTGCCATCATAAGATTGCACAGTATAAGATATATTAAAGGATGAGTAAGGAAGGCGGCTGAAGAACTATCTTAGGGTAAAGAATAGAGCATTATTTTCTGTGATATGGAGTTCAGACTTGATTTAACAGACAGACAAGAAGGAGTGATTATGAGTTCTTGAACATGGGAGGCTCTAAATAAAATTAGAAGAGAATTAGAATATCTAGAAGGCAGCCATATGAAATTTGGTTCCTGATCATTCACAACAGTTTCTGGGCTGACCTTCTTTTCAGAGTTGGTCCTCAGGTATCAAAGCAATGCTTTAAAAAGAAGAAATAAATGATTTATATGTTCACTGTTGGGTTAAAGCTCAAGTTGGAAGCAAGCACCTGGCCTTCACCACGGATGCTAGATTAGCTAATAAAATCCCAGATATCACTGGCATAACCCTGACATCCCAATGGTCATTAGGCCATCTCAATTGTATTCTCAAATATAGTGTTTCACAGGCCGAAATTATGTCACTGAAGATTTAGGTCTGGCCCAATCTCATTACAGGTCATCATCCTTGACACTGTTATCATTCTCATCCTCATCATCACTCAGATTTATTGAGCATATAGTATGTACTAGGGTAAGCCTTACTTTACATTTTTAACTCAGTTTATCCCCACAACAACCCTGAGAAGGGCTAGTGTGCCCATTTTACAGATGAGTAGAATGAATCTTAGAGAGGTAATGTAAATTGCCCGTGGTGGAGCTAAAGATATAAACTCAGGTCTGTCTGTTGCCAAGCCTGTGCTCTTTACCATTATTGTCACTTAAGCCATGGCTGTGCACACGTGGGCTTCAGCAAATACTATCCCCACTTACATCACAGCATGCAAACCACAGACAAGCCCATGTGAGGGCCTGTTGGGACTGTGAATGCTGTCCCACTCCTTTCCCAGATGACAACAACAGAGCCACAAGAACCTGGCAATTAATTTTTATGTTAACCACACACCCCAAAATACCTACCATCAAGAAAGACGCTTGGGAGTGTCTCATCCCTAAAACATCATTTCCAGGGTTCATAGTAATATTTCCAAGGCATTAAATGCAGTTCTAAAATTGGGCACGGGGACCTCACAGATTTTGATTTCATAGATTGTGATCGAGGTTAAACCCCTATTTTCCCAATATCTGGCCACAACCCCTTCTGGAAACCTGGGCTTTATTTTAATTTTCTGAAACATCTAAAACTCCCAGAGCAATTATCTGCCCTTGTACGCTCTGTTTAGGAGGGTGACAACAACAAAAACAAAACAAAACCTCCAGATACATCTAATGCCATATTTTAAATACATCTTTGAGAAGTTGGAAGGTAACCAGGAACTCTCCCATTCTGACTTTCTGGTTCAAGAAGCCTGTGTTTATTTAACTGAGACATAATAAGTCAATTTTCTTTTACCTTTAACCTCTTAAAACACTCTGTGGTTTTTGTAGATTTCCTTTTCACATGTACAATGACACCAGCTTCCATTTTTATTACGTATAAAAGCTGCCCACTCTCCATCAAGCCCATTTTTGTAAGAATCCATTTCAGGGTATTAAAAAAAGTGAGTAGAAAGTCTCCCCAAAAGCTAAAGAAGTTTTCTTTCCTTCCCCTCATGTTTACTTGAATCTGTACAATGGAATCATTGTAAAATGTTATGAAAGTGTGACTCCCTGAAACATTTATTTAAAAAATGAAGAGATTCCTATGGTCCATTTTGTAGTGCCTCATCACTACATCAGTCAGGATAAGTTGAGTTTTACTGCAGTAACAAACAACCCCTAGTCTTAGGCCCTTAAAACAGTAGAGCTCGATTTCTCATTTGCACTACATTTCTTTTACACATCATCTAGGGGTCTGCCCGCCATGTCCTCACTCTGGTACAAGGGTAACCGAGCAGCCAACATTTAGAAATTTCCTTATTACTATGGTAGAAAGACAGAATGTGGTTAATTGCATGCTAGCTCTTAAAACTTCCACCTGGAAGTGACACATCACTTCTACTCACCTTTAGTGCCAAAGTAAGTCACCTGGCCACAGCCCCTCCTCATTCCAAACTGCATGAAAATCCAATTCTTTGCAGAACAAGGTCAGAAAATATTGAATAGCCCTCATGACTTCTGCTGTTGCCACATCACACTATCTGGGAGGAAGGTGTGCATAACACTAGTGATGAAAGCTCATCTTTATTGTGTACTAAGTACCAAATAAGAGCTTAAAGGTTTGCTTTAATCGTATGACAACTTTATAAGATAGGTGCACTTCACCCCAGTCTAAGGATGAGGAACAAGAGAGGGACAAGGAAGTTTAGTCACTTGCTCAACATCACCCAGGTAGTAAAGGGTTGTGCTGGGACTTGAACCCAGGTATTCCAGTTCCAGACTGTTTGCTCCTAACAGTTCACCAAAAATGCCTCCCAATGCTACTATTGCTACTGCCACTAATACTACTCTCACCTCAACTTTTCTCATCTATACAATGAAAATAATAATCCCTACTTATGATACTTGGGGTTACCTGAGAAAATAAAGCAAAAATGATTCCTAATGTAGGGTTTTGCCATATACCATATGGTTTGATCCACACAATCACCATGTAAGGTGAATTGGGAAAAATTTATTAACCCAATTTTATAAGGGAGAGAACAGATGTGCCCAAAGTAACAAGTGAGTAGGGGCAAAGCTAGGATTCATGTCTTCTAGATTATGAAACAATGCTGTTCATACTACAACCTATCTTGTCCCTCAGAACAACTCAAAATCAAGGATTCTAGAAACCAAAACAAATCCGTTTTGATCAATGGTCCTGACACTCCACAGCACTATAGAAGCACATAGAGGGAGACATCCCAAAGCAATTTCTTAGATTTATTCCCAGACTCTCAGAAGGGTTACCATAATTTTTGGTGGGAAAAATAACAGAGCCAGCAACTGTTAGAACTGATTTTATCCTGAGCTATATCTAGGAGAGGCGGCATTCTTACTACCACCCTCTAATCACACACACCCAAGGCAGACATTACTAATCAATCAGCACACTTCCCTACTAAGACCAGATACAGCTTGAAAATTCTGCTCAACACTATAACTCAGGCAGCCCCCAAAGTCAGCCATGGCTGGAACTCAAGAAGAAACATTTTGCCATCTGTTCTGATTATCTATTGCTGCACAACACACTACCCCAAGACTTCATGGCTTGAAACATCATTTTCATTTTTCACTATTTTCTGGGTCAGGGATTTGGACAGGGCTCAGCTGGACAATTCTCAATATGTGGTTTATTAAAGGCCACTCAGTTGTATTTAGCCAATGGCTGAAAGTTCAGGGGGTTCCAAATGACTTCAGTGTGGACTTGCAGAAGGCTGGGCTCAGCTGCACCACCTCCCACTCCATGTGGTCTCAGAGGCTCTCCATGTGGAATCTTCAGCACAGTAGTCTGACTTACATAGCTGCTCAGGGTTTTAAGAGTGAGCAGGAAGTGTAATCTTCTAGCCTTTAACTCCCAAACAGAATGTCACTTCCTCCATATTTTATTGGTCAAGCAGTCACAGAGCCCATCCAGATTCAAGGAGCAGAGACATAGACCTAACCTCTCCATGGAAGGCATGTGAGAAAAAAATTTGTGGCCATTATTAGGCAAACTTTATCTTTACTCTAGAACAAACACAATGGAACAGACTGACTTCCGTTCAAGAAAGATCTTCTAAAGAACCTTCTTCAACTTTAAGTCTTCCCAACTCCCTCTGTCATAAACACCAAAACGAAGCCTACTGCCTTCTAAGAATAAATGCTTTTCTTGATTGAGCATTTGCTATATGCCAGGCACTAGGCAAAATGCTTCCCATGCATTACCTTACAAACACTACACAACAGCCTTGAAAGCAGAAATTCATATCCTCTGTTTACCGATAAGAAAACTGAGGCTTCCCAGTTTAAGTACCTTGACCAAGGTTACACAGACAGGATACAAAATTTTCTTTGTGTGGTTCCAAAGCTTTTAACTTCCCTGTTCCTTAGACAAGGATTACCACTGCAAAGTGTCTTTATGGACAAGTCTATGCTGCTATCTGACTGTCACTACACTTCTTCCTCATAACAAGCAAGACTCATAGCCAGGGACTGGCCAGACCCTCAACCCACAAGATCTTCCTGTGACAAGCACAAACTTTGAGAAGCTTCTTATGAGGGGCAGAATCCCAGTGAGAAAAACTTTCTGAATTCCTTCCTAGATATAACAGCCAGGATGGAGGCCCTAAGAATCAGAGTCTGCAACACTGTCAAATGGAACTCTCTAAGGTCATGGAAATGTCTATGTCTGCACTATCCAATATGGTGGACACTAGCCACGTAGAGATATTGCATACCGGAAATGTGTCTGGAGCAATGGAGGAACTGACTTTTAAATTGTATTTAAGCAGCCATGTGTGGCTCATGGCTACCATATTGGACCACACAGGTCTAGAGGGTTCAAATTCAAGTGTTCACTCCCTCAATCCCAGAGCTGTTTTACCAGCTGAGTCCACCAAACCACTTTTCTCTTCAGCCAAGTAAGGATCCATTTGGACAGGCTTTCCAGATGGCATGCCAATAGCCTGTAGTCCATAAATAAAAAGAAATCAAAATTTCTATTTATTTATGAGGGCCATCCTGTTCCTGAGTCACAATCATCCCTATAGCATTAGGCCAAGTCAGCCTCACTGCTTTATGTCACCCGGCTGGCCCTTGAAGGTGTGATTTTAAGAATGTCATTCCACATACTCTCTCTCATACAATTTTTTGTCTCAGATCTACAACATTCCTTATTAAAATCTCCAGCAGCTGACAGATTTCTCTCTTCTGCCCTGCAGTAAAGTTCCCATCTCTCTTTCCAAATTTCCTTCCTGTTAACATCCTACCTTGTCTAGTTTAACTCTTATAGCCTTAGATAATGAAAAGATGTAGGTGAAAAAGGAACTCAAGCTTCCTAGATATGGAAGGTGTCTCCATCAGATGGCAGGGTTTAAATGTTCCCCTCTTTGAGTTAGACAAAGGCGTTCATAGTTTTTGCCCTCTAACTTTGAATTTAAAAAGTTTTGTGCTGCCACAGGGGAAAAAAAAGAGGTGTAATGTTGGCATTCCCCTTATAGAGTTGATTCATGGGAATGTGATGGTTCCAAGGCATTTCCAACAGTCACAAAATTGGTTTTGATAAGTGTTTTGACAGGTGCCCGCTCCTCACCCTCCAGCAGGTGTTTTTAACCTGAGATCTCCAAAACCCCAAGAGGCCAGGGTTGAAATTCAATGGCTCTGTGATTTTCTTATCAGAAAGAAAACTATATCTTTATTTTTCTTAACCTCTAACCAAACTTAGCATTTCCTTCAATAATGAAGGTAGACAGCAAATCACAATGGTATTAATGGACCCTGTGAATTTGCCATCTGTAGAAACAATATTTTTATATTGTATTTCAGTTGTCAGAGAAACCTCAAAATAAGATGTGCACTCATCACCATTTTAAGTTATCCTAATCATCTGTTGAATTAGACTAGACCTAGTTACTTGATGAATTAACTTGAAAACACATATATTTTGATAACTTATAGTTGTGGTATTGTGGTTTCTTTAATCTTACTACAGCATTTAAATATAGTCATGTGTTGCTTAATGACGGGAATCCGTTCTGAAAAATGTGTCTAGCCAGTTTTGACACTGTGCAAACATCACAGAGTATGCTTACACAAACCTAGATGGGACAGCCTGCTACACGGCTAGGCTATATGGTACAGCCTATTGCTCCTAGGCTACTAACCTGTACAGCATGTTACTGTGCTGAATACTAGAGGCAATTGTAACACAATGGGAAGTATTTGTATATCTAAACATAAAAAAGGAACAGTAAAATTACAGTATAAAAGAGATATGATTTACAATCCTTTGGGTATATAGCCAGTAATGGGATTGCTGGGTTAAATGGTATTTCTGATTCTAGACTGGATGAAGAAATGCAGCACATATACACCATGGAATATTATGCAGCCATAAAAAAGGATGAGTTCATGTCCTTTGCAGGACATGGATGAAGCTAGAAGCCATCATTCTCAGCAAACTATCACAAGAACAGAAAGTCAAACATTGCATGTTCTCACTCATAAGTGGGAGCTGAACAATGAGAATACGTGGACACAGGGAGGGGAACATCACACACCAGTGCCTGTCAGAGGGTGGGGGGCTAGGGGAGGGATAGCATTAGGAGAAATACCTCATGTAGTGACAGGTTGATGGGTGCAGCAAACCACCATGGCACGTGTGTACCTATGTAACAAACCTGCACATTCTGCACATGTATCCCAGAACTTCAAGTAAAATAAAAAAAATAAAAATAAAAATAAAGATATGAACTTATACACCTGTAGAGGGCACTTACCATGAATGGAGCTTGCAGGACTGGGAGTTGCTCTGGGTGAGTCAGTGAGTGACAGTGAAGGCCCAGGACATTACCGTGCACTACTGCAGACCTTGTAAACACGGTACACTTAAGCTATGCTAAATTTATTTTAAAATTCTTTCTTTCTTAAATAACAAATTAACCTTAGCTTATTAGATGACCACCATGGTATATCTGGTCCATTGTTGACTGAAGGTCTTTATGCAGCACGATTCTATAATTGATATCCTTTGTAATTCTATGCATATGCTATGCATTTAGAAATATTTTCTCCAAACTACAAAAGGGCTTCATCATACATCAAAAGTTAAGAGTCCTGCCATATACTAAAGATTTTCTTATGCTCTGCCTCCCCACTAATCAACCACCCTTGCTTGGTCCACACTCTTTGTTCTGCCTCTCTGCCAAGAAGTGAGTGGTCTACAAAGGCCCTAATGACTCCAGCCATGGGATCTGGTCAACTCCAGTTTAGCTCCCCAAGTCAGCTGTTAATTCTGTTCCTACTTTGTCCCAGGCTCTGTGCTAGGGACAAATAAACATCCATGTATATATTATCTTTAATCTTCACTAGATGGCACATGCTATCCAACTTTCCTAAAACTAGGAGTTTAAAGTTCAGAGAGATAAAGAAATGTACCTAAGTGCAGACGCCAAATAGTTGTGCAGCTGGTGTTCCCTAAATTTGCCCATTTCATCTTTGCAGCATTGACAAATTGGCAGCAGTATAATCACAGGGGCCTAAAATTAAAAAGGGGAATGGCTACCTTGTTCTCCACCCCCTATCATTAGAACCTGCTTAAACCCAACCTGAAGGGATAAAGAAAGAACTCCATAGAAACAGTGCTCACACGGGACCATCCCTTTTAGGTCAGACTTTTTTATACCCACCTTCTTGGATAAGGTATCCCAGCTCAGCCAGTTGTCCAGATGTCAAAGTCAGAAACCTAGGAATTATTCTCGATAATTCCTCCCTCTTCCTTAGCCCTCACATGCTCTATCCCAAGTCTTTGCCATCTACTTCGTTTCTGACATCCACTCACTTCCCCTCATCCACTTAGTACAAGCTACCATGCTCCTATGCCTGGACTATTGTATGTCCTTGCCCCAAAACTGGCCTTCCAGCTTCCATTCATGTCCCAGTCTAGTCTCCACCCTGCCGCTCAAGTGCTCTATCTGATCACGTCAGATACTTAGTATGGTTATGTGATAAATGTCTGAGCCCCTGGATTCTGCTGTGCCTGAAGCCAGATATCTTTGAGTGTTTCAATTATATAAGCCCAAAGTTTCCCTCTACTTAAGCCATTTGTATTTAGCTCTCTGTCCCCTGCAACAAATACAGGCTAATACTTACCTCTTTCCCCCATCTCCCTGATCACTCCTTAGTTATCATTGCACCCCATGAGGCTTGTCCAATGCTTAGTACATATTAGGCACACAATAAATGTTTGCTAAAGTGAGTTGATCTGAATGGTATTCAGAGTCTTGTTCTAGATAGAAATGGGGTCTTAAAAGAGAAAGGTCTGGGCCATGTCCTTGAAAAGCCCGCAAAAAGTCACTGCACAAAGATGCAAAAGGCAAACCTAACTGTTGACAACAAAGTTCTGTCACCAGTTCTCTTTTCCTCCATGAAGGGGGTTTTAAGAGCAGCGCAGAGAATTTTCATCACTCCCTTAAATGTGGTTTTGCTTACTTCCCAAGCCCTAGAAAAGGCTCTCATCTCCTGGGCCTCTTCTGTTTTCAAGTCCAGACTGGAAAAAAAAAGTGCATGTAGAAAAATCCTATAATTACCAGATCTGATTTTCATTTGAACTTTTCCTCTCTGATATCACTTCAAAGATCTTTGGTGAAGGGCAGCCAGTAAGGCTGTGGCGTGTGTCTGTGATAGAGAATCTACCAGTGTGTGCGTGTGTGTGTGATAGAGAATCTACCAGTGTGTGCGTGTGTCTGTGATCGAGAATCTACCAGTGTGTGTGTGTGTGTGTGTAAATGTGTGTGGGTTTGTGTATGGGGGAGGTGTTTGTGTGTGTGTATATATGAATGTTTGAGTGTGTGAATGCAAGTGTATGGGATTTGAGTGTGTGCTTGTGTGTATGTTTGAGCGTGTGGGTGAATGGATGTGGTATGTATGTAAACGTGACCTGGGGTAGATATATGGATGGTGTGCATATGAGTTGAGTGCATGCGTGCTAATAAATCTCAGGCTGTGAACAGATGTGGGAATGTGCATGTGTCTGTGTGTATATGTCAGTGTGTGTGTATGTGCATTTGTGTGTAAGGGTATTTAAAAAGATGTGGTGTCAGGAGATAGGAAAAAGAAGAGAGGATGCTTGAGAGAGAAACATATGCTATGAGAGTGAACATTAAGTCGCAGGGACGAGAGATGGAGGGAGACCTCAGCTCCTCAGGCAAGGGACATCCAGATGGGAAGCCGAGTCGTGAGGAAACACTGAAGGTAAGACAGCTTACAGAGTTGTGCCTTCTGGNTATTTAAAAGATGTGGTGTCAGGAGATAGGAAAAGAAGAGAGGATGCTTGAGAGAGAAACATATGCTATGAGAGTGAACATTAAGTCGCAGGGACGAGAGATGGAGGGAGACCTCAGCTCCTCAGGCAAGGGACATCCAGATGGGAAGCCGAGTCGTGAGGAAACACTGAAGGTAAGACAGCTTACAGAGTTGTGCCTTCTGGAACCCCAGTAAATCTGTGAAGAGGACAACTGGATGTTAGAAGCTCAGAACAGGATGTTTATTCACGATGGATGACCCCGGAAAGGCCTGTAAGGAAAAGTCTGCTTAGGGTGGCAGTGGGTGGGGTCTTGGAAGGCAGACGTCTGCTTTACTTATGGGAGAATAATGATGACCAGGAACTCCAGAGCCAGGCATCATGGGTTTGAATCTAGGCTCCGCTGCATCATCCTGGGTTAATTAATTAACCTTTCCTTGCTTCAGTTTTCTTATCTGTAAAATGGGAAACATAGTAGATTTTGTCTCACAGAGCTGTTAATGATGATGAAATGAGTTAATTAATATATTTAAAGAGCTTAGAATAACGTCTGGCTATTTGAGTGTTCATTACTGTCATTCTCTCCTTCACCATCATCTGCACTTCCCCATCATTAAGCAAATTGATGACTACAAATGCAATAAGCATCTTATCTAGGCTTGTTGATTGAATGAATAAGTGAATGTGAATGAAAGAAGCAGTTCTGCACTGATAAGTCACTTCCCCTTCTGAAGCCTTGGTACTTATTATTTTCTCTGTCTAGAGCACCAGCACCCATTTTTCTGACTCCTCACACCCTACATTGTCCCCATCTATCTGGCCTCCAGTGAACTTTCATTTGCTCCAGGGAACCTACCCTGACCTCCCCTGCTTTCCCAGACACACATGTCCCCAAGGATCCTTGCACCTCTCCTTCCCCTGTAAATACTTACTCAACACCTGTTTTTACTGCTTGTCTGGATGTGTGTGAGGGCAAGGGCTTTGTCTCTTCTGTTCCCTGCAGTAAACCCAGTGCACAGAACAATGCCTGGCACGTGGTAGATGCTCAATGCATATTTAATTATTTAGTTAGGTAATCATAGAGCAGTGCTACTCAAACTTTAATATGCATATGAATCAACTAAGGACTGTGTTAAAAATCTGGGACTCTGTGCATCTAACGAGTTCCCAGGTGGTGCTGATGCTGCCAGTCCACTCTAGGTAAAAAGCATCCTAGAATATCCACGTATTTGAGGATTTAGAAAATATAATTATGGAAGGAACCTAAGGGTCCATCAATGGACAGATGGATAAAGAAATGGTAATAGATAATAGATAAGTAGATGATAGATATTCCATTTCATTATTATTCAGCCTTTAAAAAGAAGAAAATCCTGCCATTTGTGACAACATGGATGAAACTTGAGGGCACTCTGCTAAGTGAAATAAGCCAGACACAGAAAGACAAACATTACATGATCTCACTTATATGTGGAATGTACAAAAAAGTTGGACTTATTGAAACAGAAGGTAGAAGCATGCCTACTATGGACCGAGGAATGGGGCAAATGGGGAGATGTTGGTCAAAGGGTACAAACTTTTGGTTAAAACATGAATATGCTCTGAAGATCCAATGTACAGCACGGTGACTATAGTTAGTAATAATATATTGCATACTTAAAATTTGCTAAGAAAATAGATCTTAAGTGTTTTCACCACACACACAAAATTGGTGACTGTGAGGTGATGGCTATGTTAATAAGCTCGGTTGTAACCATTTCACGACGTACACATATATCAAAACGCCACATTGGACACCATAAATATATACAATTTTTATCTGTCAAGAATAAAATTTGTTCTTATAAAAAAAGAAAATATAATGATTTAATGCCATATAAACATGGCTGTACATATAAATATGGCTGTACATGGAGCAGAATGCAATGTTTACCTGAGTTTTTAATACAAAGCCCAAGATATTGAAAACATATACACAAGCTCAGTCTCAGGCCCGGTTTCCTGTAATATGGCTGACACTTGCTCCTGAAAGATTACAAACAGCTGCAGCCCTTTGAATCTCTTTGTGCCTCAGTTTCCTCATTTGCCAGATTAATATGCCTTTGGAGTCAAGAGACCTCGATGAAAACCTGTGCTACATCGCTAGCTAGTTGTGAGACCTGGGGGGAGTCACTTCACTGCTCTGAGCTTCAGTTTCTCCAATTGTAAAATGGGAGTGGAACTTACCTGACGAAGCTGTGAGAAGTATTCATATGAGGTCATTACCCAGCATCGAGCACGTGGTAAACACTCACCAAATGTTGACTGGATGTGAGTCTCATTTCCCCCACCCGTCCATAAAGATAAATCATAAAGATTTTATACACGTCAATGAAGCTGGAGTTATATGAAAACATTTCCCCAATGTTATAGAATGTTATGATTGCCAAGGTAAACTGATTTACAGAAACCGGAGCAGAACAAAGGCCAAAGGGAAGCAAGTTGCCTCTGAAATACAAACCAGGGAAAAGAGGTACACACAAGCGGAAGAGCCGGACTTTGAGACAGACACAAACAGTCTTGTTTGGGCGAAGAAAAAGGCTAATGTGAAATTATTTCTAAGCTTTAAATGAACTGGCTTCTTTCCCCCCTGAATTCAATTCAGAGAGAAAAGGGCAGTCAGATATAATCAAGGACTGACAGAGAGCAAATTATTTGTTCTGGTAAACACACTCATCTCTCCAAACTCGCTTGAAGCACTTTCTGCTTTCTAAAGAAGCTCTTATTAATGCAGAGCCGCAAAGAATCACCTGGCGAGCGTCTGTTCCAAAATGCAACAGTGGCACTTCCAAGAAAAGGCAGCCTATCCCTGGGTGCATCGGAGCCCAAGGCCCCTGGCTGGGTGTCACGGAGAGTGGGCTCCAAGGGGCTTTGTAGCTGCTGCCACTTAATGTGCTAATGGAGATAGCACCATATGAGACACGAGCCACAGATGGGACCCCTCCAGCAAAGGAAGGCACGGCGAGGTGGTAGGGGTGAGCTGTGGCTTCTCTCCAGAGGGGAGAGGAGGGGCACTCATTGCTGGAGTTTGTGTGTGTCTTTTTCATCTTTTGATGCATAAATGTTCAGCTGAGGTCATGAGGTTGGGAAAGCGTGGGGATGCAGATGAGCGCTGTCCAATAGAAATATAACACCAGACACATTTGTAATTTAAAATTTTCTAAGGCCAAGCACGGTGGCTCATACCTATAATCCCAGCACTTTGGGAAGCCAAGGCATGAAGATCAATTGAGGCCAGGAGTTCAAGACCAGCCTGAGCAACATAGCAAGACCTCGTCTCTACAAATAATTTAAAAAACAAATTAGCTGGGCATGGGGATGCGTGCCTGCGGTCCTACCTACTCGAAAGGCTGAGGCAGGAGGATCATTTGAGCCCTAGTTGTTGAGGCTGCAGTGAGGGAGGATGCACTCCAGCCTGTCTGACAGAGCAAAAGCCCATCTCAAATAATGAATAATAATAATAATATAAAAATTTTAATACCCACATTGAAAGAGTAAAAAACAAACAAACAAAAAGTGACATTAGGGCCAGGTGCAGTGGCTCACACTTGTAATCTCAGCACTTTGGGAGGCTGAAGCAGGTAGATTTCTTGAGCTCAGGAGTTCAAGACCAGCCTAAGCATCAAGGAGAAACCCCCATCTCTATCAAAAAAAAAAAAAATACAAAAATACAAAAATTAGCCAGGTGTGGTGGCATGCTCCTGTAGTCCCAGCTACTTGGGAGGCTGAGACAGGAGGATTGCTTGAGTCTGGGAGGCGGAAGTTGCAGTGAGCTTAGACAGCGCCACTGCACTCCAGCCTGGGCAACAGAATGAGACCCTGTCTCAACAACAATAACAACAACAACAACAAACACGACATTCATTTTGATAGTATTTTACTTAAGCCAATATACCCTGAACACTAGCATTTTGCCATGTAATCAATGTAAAATTATTAATGAGATATTTTACATCCTTTTTCTTCATACTAAGTCTTCGACATCCAGTAGATACTTCACACTTACAGCACATGTCATGTGGATCGTTAATAGCCAAGATGGCGAGCAGCTACCATACTGGAAAGCACAGCTCTCCACGGCGTCATTCAACGATCATTCCAAGGACTTACAGTTTATTTTCCTGTGAATAATAATAAAGTCTAAGTTTCCGAGGAGAGGTACTTTTCAGGAAGCTGGGAAGGAGTACTTCATTACATCTTTGGAGCCCTTTGATGTTCAGTACTGGGGAAGGAAGTCTCTTTCTGTCTCTCTGTCTCTCTATGCCTCCCTCTCTCTTGTTCTGTTTCTCTCACTCTGTTTTCTGTTTCTCTCTGCCTCTTTTCTCACTCTGTCTCTCTCTCTCTGCTTCTCTGTCTTCATCTCCCTACCTCTGCTTCTCTTAATTATTTTCTTATTACAAAAGCAACAGAAATTATTGCAGAAAACTTCCCACATATAAATAAGCAAATTGAAGAAAATTTAAGAGATCTCAATCCACGCTCCTCAAGATAACCACTTGGTCATTATTAGCACCTCACAGTACCACCTTTTAGACATTTTGTGTGTGTCTCCAATGTACATTAATGACTCTGGAAGTAGATTGCCTGGATATGAGTCTCAGCATCTCCAGCCCATGACCCAGAACTTGAGTAACTTATTTCCTCTTAGCAACTTGGTATTCTCTGCCTTAAAATGAGGACAATAATGGTCCCTTTTACACCAATGAGGTTGTCATGATGTCTAAATGAGCAGATATTGGTAAAGCAATTAGCCCACAGTCAGGTACTTGGTAATAGCTTAATAATCATTAACTAGTTCACACACACGAAGAGACATGCTACTGCCGCTGTACCTAGTATTTCCTAACTTGCTTTTCCCTTTAACAATATATTGAAATAAACTATATTTCCATTGTCCATAAATCCTTATCTACAGTGTCATTTTTGGTGGCTGGAAGCAGCAGCCTGTTCTTCCTACTCCCTAAACCCCATACCCTGTGTGGGTATTTAGCAGGACAAACCAGAAGTGCAATAATTCCATGAAATCAAGACCCGTGTCTTTTTTTTTTTTTTTTTTTTTTTTTTTTTTT